>NW_019154088.1:39521499-39592514 GCF_002288905.1 Enhydra lutris kenyoni | reverse complement strand
CATAAGACGAAACAACATTAGAATAATTGGGATTCCAGAAGAAGAGGAAACAGAGAGGGGAGCAGAAGGTATATTGGAGAGAATTATTGGAGAGAATTTCCCCAATATGGCAAAGGGTACAAGCTTCAAAATCCAGGAGGTTCAGAGAACCCCCCTCAACATCAATAAGAATAGTTCCACACCCCGTCACCTAATAGTAAAATTTACAAGTCTTAGTGACAAAGAGAAGATTCTGAAAGCAGCCCGGGAAAAGAAGTCTGTAACATACAATGGTAAAAATATTAGATTGGCAGCAGATTTATCCACAGAGACCTGGCAGGCCAGAAAGAGTTGGCATGATATTTTCAGAGTAAACTAAACGAGAAAAACATGCAGCCAAGAATATTATATCCAGCTGGGCTATCATTGAAAATAGAAGGAGAGATTAAAAGCTTCCAGGACAAACAAAAACTGAAAGAATTTGCAAACACCAAACCAGCTCTATAGGAAATACTGAAAGGGGTCCTCTAAGCAAAGAGAGAGCCTAAAAGTAGTAGATCAGAAAGAAACAGAGACAATATACAGTAACAGTCACCTTATAAGCAATACAATGGCATTGAATTCATATTTCTCAATAGTTACCCTGAATGTTAATGGGCTAAATGCCCCAATCAAAAGACACAGGGTATCAGAATGGATTAAAAAAACAAAACCCTTCTATATGTTGCCTACAAGAAACTCATTTTAAACCCGAAGACGCCTCCAGATTTAAAGTGAGGGGGTGGAAAACAATTTACCATACTAATGGACATCAGAAGAAAGCTGGGGTGGCAATCCTTATATCAGATCAATTAGATTTTAAACCAAAGACTATAATAAGAGATGAGGATGGACACTATATCATACTCAAAGGATCTTTCCAACAAGAAGATCTAACAATTTTAAATATCTATGCCCCTAACGTGGGAGCAGCCAATTATATAAACCATTAATAACAAAAAGAAACACATCAACAATAATACAATAATAGTAGGGGACTTTAACACTCCCCTCACTGAAATGGACAGATCATTCAAGCAAAAGATCAACAAGGAAATAAAGGCCTTAAATGACACACTGGACCAGATGGACATCACAGATATATTCAGAACATTTCATCCCAAAGCAACAGAATACACATTCTTCTCTAGTGCACATGGAACATTCTCCAGAATAGATCACATCCTCGGTCCTAAATCAGGTCTCAAGCGGTATCAAAAGATTGGGATCATTCCCTGCATATTTTCAGACCACAATGATCTGAAGCTAGAACTCAGTCACAAAGGAAATTTGGAAAGAACTCAAATACATGGAGACTAAACAGCACCCTTCTAAAGAATGAATGGGTCAACCAGGAAATTAAAGAAGAATAGAAAAAATTCATGGAAACAAATGAAAATGAAAACACAACAGTTCAAAATCTGTGGGACACAACAAAGGCAGTCCTGAGAGGAAAATGTATAGCAGTATAATCCTTTCTCAAGAAACAAGAAAGGTCTCAGGTACACAACCTAACCCTACACCTAAAGAAGCTGGAGAAAGAACAAGAAAGAAACCCTAAACCCAGCAGGAGAAGAGAAATCATAAAGATCAGAGCAGAAATCAATGAAATAGAAACCAAAAAAAACAATAGAACAAATCAACGAAACTAGGAGCTGGTTCTTTGAAAGAACTAATAAGATTGATAAACCCCTGGCCAGACTTACCAAAAAGAAAAGAGAAAGGACCCAAATACATAAAATCATGAATGAAAGAGGAGAGATCACAACCAACACCAAAGAAATACAAAAAATTATAAGAACATACTATGAGCAACTCTACGCCAACAAATTTGACAATCTGGAAGAAATGGATGCTAGAGACATATAAACTACCACAACTGAACCAGGAAGAAATAGAAAGCCTGAACAGACCCATAACCAGTAAGGAGATTGAAACAGTCATCAAAAATCTCCAAACAAACAAAAGCCCAGGGCCAGATGGCTTCCCGGGGGAATTCTACCAAACGTTTAAAGAAGAACTAATTCCTATTCTCCTGAAACTGTTCCAAAAAATAGAAATGGAAGGAAAACTTCCAAACTCATTTTATGAGGCCAGCATCACCTTGATCCCAAAACCAGACAAGGATCCTATCAAAAAAGAGAACTACAGACCAACATCCTTGATGAACACAGATGCAAAAATTCTCGCCAAAATACTAGCCAATAGGATTCAACAGTACATTAAAAGGATTATTCACCACGACCAAGTGGGATTTATTCCAGGGCTGCAAGGTTGGTTCAACATCCGCAAATCAATCAATGTGATACAACTCATTAATAAAAGAAAGAACAAGAACCATATGATACTCTCCATAGATGCTGAAAAAGCATTTGACAAAGTACAGCATCCCTTCCTGATCAAAACTCTTCAAAGTGAATTTCTTACTTATCAAGGATTGTCTAGTTGTAGGAACTACTAAATGATCAAAGTTTCAGTAGCAGAGATCAATAATGGGCCCTCTAATATGGCATGGTCCCCTGAGATGAGACATCAAACTGACTGTAACAGGTTGGTTATACTGGACCACTTCTAAAACAAAAGAGACAGCATGCTGTTCCCAGAGGAATAGGTATTTATTCTGGATAGAGATTTGCCTTCCCTCCTTACAATGTTTCTGTTAAAGCCAATATTTCACTTTATAGGGAAGAATGTGGTACTGGTCTTATATTCTTAGAGTTCACAGATATGACCCTATCTACCATCACCCTAAAACAGCAGACTTGGTAGAAAATGGAATGACACTTTGAAGACTTGGTTACAGTGCTCCCTGTGTGAAAACACATTGCTGGGCAATACTCTGAATAAGTAGGATATGGGATATGCTTTGAATAAGTGACCCATATATGGTACTGTTTTTCCCAGATCTGGGATTAACAAGTCCAGGAGTCATGTTGTGCAAATGTAAATAGCTCCTTTCACCATTGCTGCTAACGATCCTCTAGTGAAAATTTTGCAGCTCATCACTGCAACTCTGAACTCTGCTAATTTAAGAATCTCAGTTCTGAAGGGAAGAATATTTCTCCCTAGGGTCACAACAATGGTTCCATTGAACTGGAAAATGAAAATGCCACCTGGTCACTTTGGGCTCCTCATGCCAGTGAATCAACATTCATGGAAGAGGCTGATTATCCTGGTCACTACGGTGAAACTGGATTGATACTGTACAGAAGGAGGTAAAATGGGGCAAGTGTGGATGGAGCAAACACTATCAGGGACTTAAAAAAAAAAAATGCTTGTACATCCTGTGATAAGTCAATGGAAAACTGCAACAATCCAATATGGGCAAGACTGTTAATACCACAGACCATTCAGGAATAAAAGTTTAAAGTCTGGGTCATCTAACAAGATGAGAATCTATTACTGGTTGATCATTACTTGATGAGGGCTGCTATGGATTTAATTGTGTCCCCCTGGAATTCAGATGTTACAGACCTAATCCCCAGTTTGATGGTTTCAGAGATGGGCACTAGAGGAAGTAATTAGAGTCTCATGAGGTCATGAGAGTGGGGCCCTCATGATGGATCGGTGGTTTTATAAGAGGAGGAAGACAGAGAGACTGCCGTCTCTTTTTCTCCACATTTAAGAAAGCAGTGGTCTGCAAGCCAGGAAGAGGGCCACACCAGGAACCAAACTGGCCAGCACTTTGATCTTGAACTTTGCAGCCTTCAAAACCATGAGAATAAACGTCTGTTGTTTAAGCCACCCTGGCTGTGGTGTTTTATTATGGCAGCTTGAACTGACTAAGACAAGGGCAAAGGAAAAATAAAATCTGTACAGTTAGAAGGAAGATGCAAACGTCACCATGGACCATATGACCAGGTGCAGGAGCAACAGACTGTTGCAGTTATATTACATGAAATGTGGGAAAAAATATGTATATACATTGCATACATTGTACATTCATATATTGTAGGTATGTATATGTATATGTATACTGTATGGATTATATGTGTGTATTTGCATGTATTTAGGTACATACATATACGCAATAGTTTTCCTTCACTCATTCCTCCATTCATAAAACATGTTAATAGTGGTTAGCTTATTTTTCAGTATTTACATTACAAGATATCAAAGGGTGAGTGTGACTCAGCTGGAAAAGAAATACACGTTACTCAGAATTAGATAAAATGACTTGCATCCTCTTTGGGAGAGGTTAGGATGTTCTTGGTTTATGTGGGATAGTTGCATGGTGTTTTTATCACTTTACTCAGAAAGAATAAGATTTAAAAAGTGAAATTTAAATGCCACATTTTGAGAGGTGGACAACAGTGGCGTTAAAATGTATATATACTTCTATAAGCTGGAGCAACATTTCCCAGAATTCCCGTTATAGATCAACAGTAGAAGTTGTCTAAAGAGAAATTTGTGTGAGAAGTGGAAGGAGGAAGTGGAGTAGCAGTGATTTTTCTCTGCAGATGACCATGGTGAGATCAGGGGAAAGACAAGCAGAGGTGCTGGCGGGTTCCTTCTTTGTTCTGCCACTCCACAGCTAGCTCTTCTTTCCAACTGCTGACACTGTTGACCAACGGGCCCGCAGCAGAAGGAACATCAAGAGCCTTTCTCCGGCCTTCCCTCACGGCCCCTCTCTGGCAGCCTGGCCTGCCCAGCTTCCCTGCAGCTCAGATTTAGCCACCTCTGCCAGTGCTGCAGGAGTGCTCATTGGAGACCATTCTCTGACTTCCCAACTGCCACTTCTGGATTTTACCTCCCGGAATACACTCAATATCCAAAGTACTGACAGTAGTTCTGTTTCTCTGACCAGATACCTACTGATACAGAAGGTTACATATACAGAGTATAATAAAGACAAAACTTTTACAACATCCTGTATAGCAAGAAACAGTATTGAAAAAAAAATAGAAAGCTGATGAGAAACATAAAAAAAATTTTTTTTTTAAATCCTAAGATTCTTTAACATTGTTAGCTTTGATTTTTCAGGAACACATTTATTCAAACCAGATTAGAAATTAGGGATGGAGTGGTGGGGTGATGAACATTGGGGAGGGTATGTGCTATGGTGAGTGCAGCGACTTGTGTGAGACTGATGATTCACAGACTTGTTCCCCTGAAACAAATAATACATTATATGTTAATTTAAAAAAAATCAATGAAAAAAAAAAAGAGAAATATCAAAACTTTCTAAAAAGAAGTAAAAGCTAAATCATTACCAGAACTGTAGCCCCACAAAATAAAGAGATTAACAACTTGGGGAAAAATAATGAAGTGTATGGATATCATACATATTGATCATAGAATAGGCTGAAAGAAAAATTTTGCCAAAACAAAACAAAAACTGTGTGGGCCACATAACTCCACTGCAATTCAAAGGAGACAGGTATAAATACCCAAAATACAAACCAAACATTTGGAAGTTAATAACAATAATAATAATACTGATCTAAAATGAAGTAAAATATCTTTTTATAAAATATTTACCGGATAAATATAATAGGGTCATTAATTAAAAGCTAATTTATATTGTCAGAGACATTATTAGCAATAAATCCATAACTTAACAAGGTCATAAATAATAATGGATAAAATACAGAAGAAGTAAGCATTGAACTAAACACATTTTTAAATTAGCCACAGAAAATAATTTCTGAAAGAATTTCTTTATGATAGAGGAGATTCCTGACTCCCCTGCTCGTGCTCATTCTTTCTCTCTCTCCATCAAATAAATAAATAAATAAATAAAAATCTTGGGGAAAAAAACAAATAAAGAGGAGAAATTTAAGAAATTATTACCAAAAAAGTAGAATCAGAAAATTCAAGAAATACTTGTTCAAGGAAAAAAAAAAAAAAAAGAAAAGAATACCTCTCAAGCCCTAGTCTAATCAATAAAAAAATAAACCCACATACATACACAAATACATAGCATTTTAAATGAACAAAGGAATATAATCACTTAAAGGGAATTTTAAAAAAATGATATGCTTGAAATTGTTAATGGAATATATTTTTCCTTAGGAAGGCAGTAATTTTCGTATCAATTCAGAAAAATGTAGGAAAAAATGAACAGGTAAATGATCATTGATAGAACTGGAAAAATTGTTAACAATTTACTTCTTATTAAGATAATTGGCATTTTAAAAATAATTTACATACTTTAACTTCTAAAAGGCAAAAATTTTAATGCCATTTAAATTGTTCTATAGAACACAAAATAAAATATTCTGCAAAAGCATGGTTTTTATTTACCATGGACAAGTGTACTTAGTCAAGAAAAGAATCCCTGAGGAAGTTACTTCTAAATAACTAATGAACTTAAGGAAACTGTATGTGAGTAGTTCCCATTTGGCAAAAGAGAAATTGAAGACTTTGAGGCAGGCAGTGTTAATTAGGGATTTGGAGTTTAACCTAAATGAAATGGCAATTAACTGAAAGAAATCTAAACAGAATATAATCACAATTGCCTTTGAAAAAGATCACTCCAATTGCTGTATAAAGATTTATTTATTTATTTATTTGACAGACAGAGGTCACAAGTAGGCAGAGACAGAGGGGGAAGCAGGGTCCCCGCTGAGCAGAGAGCCAGAGAGCCTGATGCAGAGAGCCTGATGCAGAGAGCCTGATGTGCGGCTCGATCCCAGGACCTTGGGATCATGACCTGAGCCAAAAGCAGAGGCTTTAACCCACTGAGCACCTGGCACCCCCAATTATAGAAAATGGACTGGAGGAGTTTAGAGCAGATGAGAAAAGATCAGTAAGGAAGGTATTGCAATCATTTATCAGAAAGATCAAAATGGCAACAGTTGGAGAAAAAACACTGTACTGGATAAATAGTTTTTAGTAAGAATAACAGGATATTGTGGTATATTTGGTGTTATGGTAAGGAATAAAGGTGTCAAGGTTAACCTGATTTTTGATTTATAAAAATAGATGGGAGAAGATGTGATGGACATCTCTGAGATGAAACAGAAATAATTCACTGAAATAGAACACAACTGGAGGACCTCATTTGGTAGTCTGATGTTATAAAAGGAACGAAGGCACCATTTGGCAGAGAGGGAAGGATGGTGAATGAATTCAATATTGGATATGAATTGGAAATGACTATGAAATAGTCAAATGAAAATATAAAGCAAGCATCTACCAAAATGAGACTGAAACTCAGTAAATTCTGAGCCAGAGAAAATTATTCTTTATTTTTTTTAAGATTTTATTTATTTATTTGACAGAAAGAGAGAGAGAGATGACAAGTAGGCAGAGAGGCAGGCAGAGGGTGGGGGGGAGCAGGCCCCCTGCTAAGCAGAGAGCCCGATGCGGGGCTTGATCCCAGGACCCTGGGATCATGACCTGAGCTGAAGGCAGAGGCTTAACCCACTTAGCCACCCATGTGCCCCAAGAAAATTATTCTTGAAATAACTGTTATATAGAAAATAATTAAAATCTTAGATATAGGACAGACTACCTAAGGGAAATGCATAGAATGAGTTTGAAAGCTAAGACCTTTACTCAGAAGGATTTCAATACCTAAAGTCTTATGATCTAAAAAGATGGGAAAGGGACATACAGCAGGGGAACCAAGAGTACCTGGCACCATGAACAACAAGGTGGGAAATTGCTTTCAGAAGGAAGGGACACACAACAATACCAAATGTTAAAGGGAGGTTGAGAAATAGGAGAACCAAAGTAGGTTTATTATAGAACTTCTCACAGAATTGCAGTTTTAGTAAAGTGATTGGAACACAACCCAAATTTATTTTAGTGAAAACTGAAGAAATTAAGACAACATTTTCTAGAATCTGAGCTATGAAAGGACAGGATAATCTGTAGGGGATGAAGTATGAAGGGAATTTTTTTTTCCTACAGTTATTTTTAAGTACAATATTTGGCTAGGAAAGTGCACATTTCACAAGTGTGTGTATCTTTAAAATTTTTTAACTAAATTCTACACCCAACACAAGGCTGGAACTCACAACTCTGAGATCAAGTGTCACATGCCCTACTGACTGAGCCAACCAGGGGCCCCTCATAAATGTATATGTTGATGAGTATCTATCCGTCTAGTGAAACTAGACACATAGCCAGGATCTGCATAAAGAAACAAGACATTAATGGCATCTCAGATGCCTCCTTCTCAACTTCTCTTAAATTTTATTTTATTTTTTTTCAACTTCTCTTAAATTTTAAAAGCATATTTAGATCAATTTTGCTTGTTTTTGTACTTTACAGAAATGGAAATAAATATTAAGTATTTTTTTGGTTAGTGTTGTGAAGAAACTTTTATTAAAAAAAAAAGCAGGAAATATTTAATGGTTTAGAAGTCACAGTGTTGAGGCAATTCTTTTGAAAAGAAGTTTGGTACACAAGAAGCAGAAGGGAAAATCAATCAAATTATAGGCAAAAGGACTGGCCCCACAAAGGGGAAGTATCTCTCCTCAACTTCAAAAGGGGAAGGAAAAAAAAAATCTATGCATATGTAGGCAGATTTTTACTCCTAAAAGTAGGAAGCTGAGGGAGTTCTCTTCTGGTGCTCTTTCTTTCTTTCTTACTTTTTCTGTGAAGGAGAGAATATCTGCTAGATTTGGGGCAAGTGCAGTGGTGCTTTTGCTCTTCCAAAGTTCAGAGAGAAAAGAGGAGGTTTGAAATGATTATAGATCTGTAGGCCATGTTGACAAATTGTCTGAAATTGGTAATCATGAATTTTACATAAAGAAAACTGTAGGATTTTCATGAAATACATTCTAAAAATAATTCAATGGGAAAGTATGATCTCTTCATGGAAATAAATATTCATGATCTCAGTGGCCCTTTTGGTAATATTGAAATTTAATACAACTCTCTTTAAAAATTTATTTGTGGATTTTGTTTTTATATTATCTTAAAGAGACTATATATATAAAAGATGAGTCTATGTTCACAGAATTAGTCTTTGTCTTCATGTGGTGTATAGTGGAGGTAGAGGTGACGAGGAGTAAACGTAATTATGAAAATGACTAATATAAAGAAACTTGCAGATGATGTTAGGATTATAAAGCTGGGAATGACTATATTATCAGAGAAGTGAGAAACTTCTCTGAGGAAGTGAAACATAAGCTAAATTTTGGTAAATGAGTAATGGTTAAGTCATAAAACATAGAAGAGAGATGAGTGAGGAGAAGGAAAGAATATGACAATAAAAGAGATGTGTAAGGCCCTGTATCAAAAAATACAGAGTTGTCATACAACTGAGAAAGAGTCATGAATCCAGTGATTGTTGTAAGGAAATTGCATGAAATAAGGTTAGATAGTTCTAAAGAGGTATGGATATGGAAAAGTCATAAAATGAAGTCCACGGTAAATATTTTCAACTTTAAGAAAAATGTTCCAGTAGTAAATTTGGGATTAGAGAAAGACAATGATATAATACTCAGGGTGAGACATGGTAGTGTTCTTGAGTATCACAGTGTTGACAGTGAAGCTTGACATAAAGTAGACAGATGTGGGAACTAATGAAGATGGAGAATCAATAGGACTTATTGAGGGGCACCAGGGTGGCTCAATCAGTTGAGCATCTCTCTGCCTTGGGTTCAGGTTGTGATCACAGGGTCCTAGGACAGAGGCCTACATGGGGCTCCCTGCTCGGTGGTGGTGGGGGGACTGCTTCTCCCTCTCTGTCTGTTGCTATCCCTGTTTCTGCTCTCTTGCTTATTCTCTCTCTCAAATAAATAAAATCTTTACAAAAATAGGAATGGGTAAGGAAATGGAAGGTTGCCATGGATGACGTCTAGGTTTCCAAGCTGAGAAACTGAATGAATATATTGAGAAAAGTGAGGGGAAGAGTAGGTTTCAGATAAAATGGTCATGAATTCAACATTGGACACTTGATTTTTGGGTGTCCATGTTGTTAAATAATTATTGGTTATGGAAAAAGAGGCTATATATATATATATATATATCACCTGGAGAAGAGAAGTAGAATAGAGGATTTTTTTTTTCCTCACTCTTTTACCATTCAGATAAGTTTTGGTGAACATCACTTATGCCAAGCTCAAAAAAGAAATAGGATCATGATGAAAAGACTCAAACATATGTCCTGAAGTATCATCATCTAGAGAAGAAAAGGCAAAAGGAGGATACGAGGGCTGAAGTAAAGGAACATTTTGCTTTATTTGGCAAAAGATGACCTATACATCCACGGCTCTAAATATAATGTATCTTCATCCACTACCTGGTTGGTTTGCTTTTGGTTAGAGACTGTGGAGACTGTAACTGGATTCTGTCAACACTATGGACTCTCAAGCTAATTTGATACCTAAGAAATAGCTTATCCATTCAATTTTCAAGATATGAACTATTATAACTATGAATTGATTATTATTATAGAACAGGAAAAAATGAAGCAGAAGTTTTGTATTTAGGAAAAATAATGGAAGAAAGCATACTAAGTCTGAAATATTTTCTCCATATCTAAAATCTAAAATGTATAGTCTGTTCTATTGACATAAAATTTATGACTAGAGAAAGTGAAATATTTCTCTTTCACTTACTTCAGTTTCAGAGTAAAACAATTTTTCACTTATTTTTGTTGTGAACAGATACAGTCCTCTTTTGACATGAACCAAACACTCAACATTAAGTATAACCTTGAGGCAAGTGCAAGTTTGAAGGCAATAGTTGAAATTTTTGAGGGGAAAAAGCACAAAGCACATAATAAAACTAGCAGTGAAGAGCATGTCTGTTATGTTTTCTTTTATTATGAAAGTAAAGTATAAGAGAAACAAACTAGAATTAGCTCCGAAACTTAGAAACACATAAGCAATAAAACTTGTTGATACTTCAGAAAATAATTATATACAAATAAAGCATTGTCAAAACTAAGGTTCTAAATTTTAAGTTTTAGAATGATATCAAGATCTTAATCATAATTAGTGAAGTTTTTTTCTTAACGATTTTATTTATTTATTTGACAGAGATCACAAGTAGGCAGAGAGGTAGGCAGAGAGGGGGCAGGGAAGCAGGCTCCCCACCTTCCTAAGCAGAGAGCCTGATGCAGGGCTTGATCCCAGAATCCTGGGATCATGACCTGAGCTGAAGGCAAAGGCTTAACCCACTCAGCCACCCAGGTGCCCTATAATTAGTGAAGTTTTAATTTGTAAAACAAACAGTTGACCTGTGGATTTGTTGTCATAATTCTAGAAAGTTAAAATTTTTTAAATTTCTGAAGTAAAATTTAAAATCATATGGTGCTTATATTATCAGGGAATGACTAATAAATGAATATGTCATTCATATTTGCATTTCTATTTCATTTTCCTCCAGTACATCTTGCTCCTATTATTTTACAGTGTATCTGGCTTGACGTTTCTCTGGGTCATTAAATATATACTTTTCCCACTTGATTTTAGCCAAAAGGCTGAGAAGCGATAATACATGCTTTTCAAATATATATATGTTTCCAAGTAACATAAGCAGTAATTTTTAAGATGTTTCTATATTTTTATGCACTTACATTCATTTTCTAGTATTGCCTACAATTTACTTCTTCATGAAAATAAGAAATAAATGCACAGATCTATTTTTGTGCAGCTGAGAAATTCAATTGCCATCATGAGCTTATCTTAAAAGCTCTGCTTTTATTTGCTATGCAAAATGCTAGCATGCTAACATAAAAGAGAAAGCTTTAAAATGACACTAAGTTTCACAAATGTGAGAGGAAACAGCCTACATATAATTCAAAATTAATAAACTTGATATTGATCTTAATTAATTTCTATCTAGTAAGTAGGGGTAATTTTGCTCTGATTATATGTGTTTTAATTTCAAATTATGAATTAGGCAAAGCTAATTCATATTTCTGGAACTACTTATGAGATCATAGTAAATTACCTTTGCTAAGTTGAACTGTTTAACTCAGTGTTAATCAGAACTAAATTTTTCAACCAACAATTACATCGCACTTGCAACATGTCAAACATATGCACCTAATGTGTATTAGCTCATTTTTACAAACCCTAAGAGTTATGTAGTATTATTTCCCCCATTTTACAGAAGAGGAAATCAATGCACTTAAACTACATGCCCAAAAGCATATAGATAGGCACCAGAATAACCAAAATTTAAACTCAAGCAGTCTGGCTCCCAATTTTATGTTTTTAATCATTATTCTATACTGCTTTGTAATTTATATAACAACAAATCTACTGAAATACCATATTGAGTCAATATCAGAACATGTCGTTCTTATCATTTGGTATATATTTCACAAATGACAAGACTGGGTATCTTCTATATTGTTAGGGTTGCATGGTAAATCAAACAGATGGGGCACTTACTGTGATAAGTAAAAAAAAAGAAAGAAAATACTTCTTAGATTGAAGGACACTTAAATTTGGTATGGCGGAAGGAAAAGTGCATTCCTGGTCAAAAGAGAGCGGAAGAACACTACAGACTAAAGGAATAGCATGCAGAAATGTCCCAAATGGAAAAGGCCTGAGTGGCATTTGAAGGACTAAAGGAAGTCAGCCAAGATTAGAACTTCATTGTAAGGGAAGTATAGTACAACATTGTTTTAAAAGGTATGAGTGGCCTTTGAGGTATCTGCACAGTATTTACAGTGCAATAAGAAACTTTTTAATAAGATTTTATTTATTTATTTGAGAGAGAGAGAGAGTGCACAAGAGTGGAGGAGGGACAGAGGGACAAGAAAAAGCAGACTCCTGTTGGGCACAAAGCCCAACACAGGGCCCTAAACCAGGACCCTGGGATCAAGGCAGACGTTTAACTGACTGAGCCACCCAAGTACCCTAAAACATTTTTTAAAAGATTTTATTTACTTATCTGAGAAAGAGAGAGAAGAGAGGGACAAGCAGACTTCAAACTGAGTGCAAAGCCCCACAGGGCTCAATCCCACAATCATGAGATCACGACCTGAGCCAAAGTCAAGAGTTGGAGACTTACCTGACCAAGCCACCCAGGTGCCCCTGCAATAAAAAATTTCTTAGGGTTGGAAACCATGAGTTGGTTATAGTTAATCTTCAAAACAATTTCTTATCTGCATACCACCACCTCACAAAACCCTTTGAAGATGATGGTAAAGTGATGAAATAAAAAATTAATGCAAGAAAACAAAGATAACTGAAGGAGCAACAATAGAAGTCAATATACTTTAACACATTGGTGATGGCTGAAAACAAAAGAAAGAGCCACAACAGACTTGAAAAATCAAAATGACATATCTAATTTGCACACACAAAACAAAACATCTATTTAAAACTTGATGGCAAATTGCACTTGAAAGGAAGGGATGGGAGGTTAAAGAACCAAAACAGAAGTTTTAGACAATAGTTTCCATATAAAATAGTAAGATTTCCTGATTCTTTACCCAAAGCCAACATAATGAAGTGATGACATTTCCTCCACCTCTTAAAAAAATGACAGCTTTGTTCTTTGTTTAAATTGATTCATAATGGGCTCTTGGATGGCTCAGTTGGTTAAGCAACTGCCTTCAGCTCAGGTCATGATCCTGGAGTCCCAGCACTGAGTCCCACATCGGGCTCCCAGCTCTGCGGGGAGTCTGCTTCTCCCTCTGACCTCTCCCTTCTCATGCGCACTTTCTTTCTCTCTCTCTCAAATAAGTAAGTAAATCTTTAACTTGATTCATAAGTCAGTATTTGAAATCTATATAAAAAAGAAACTGGGGGTACCTGGGTGACACAAGCAGTTGAGCACCCAACTCTTGATTTGGCTCAGGTCATGATCTCGTTGGTCATGGGATTGGCACAGTGTGGGGCTCCCTGCTCAGTGGGAGTCTTCTTGAGGATTCTCTCACTCTACCCCTTCTCCTGCTTGCGTGCTCTCTCTTACTAAGGTAAATAAATCTTAAAAAAAAGGTAAACTAGACAAAAAAACAATTCCATTATAAGTTAAAATTAAGACAAACGAAATTGAAAGTTAAAAAAAAAGAGTTGAAGATACAATTGAATACTGCATCCAGGAATTAAAATGAAATGTCATTAAGTATTAAATAGACAGAGAAAGATAAATATGCTTTTGTGAAGTAAAGAATAATGGAAACAGAGGGGAAAAGATAATTATATTCATAGCAATAAAAGATTCCCAGAACTAAAGAAAATAAACCAAGTTTAAGTGAAGATTCCCAAATGTACAGAGAACTATCAAGTCATATCAAAATGATTTAAGATCAAAATGGCATTGGATATCATAATATCAAAACTGGAAGCTAAAAAACAATGAAGCAATAAATTATAAAACTTATATGAAGTATATTTTAACCTAGAAAAAATTTTCTACCCAGCAAAACGAGCCATCAAAAGTGAAAGAAAAACAAAACATTTTTAGACATGCTAGTAGGAAGCTAGCTAATAGATGCTGTGACTCAAAAAATATGGGAATAAAACAAGAGAATAAAAGATATATTATCCAGGAAAAATTGGCCCAACATAGGAAAACTACAAAAAGAAGTTCTAGCATCAAAACAAATGGAAGCCAAAATTAGTAATAACATATTTAAAAACCAAAGAACTGAAGGCATGGAAAGTAGTAACTCTCATTCATAAATTAGTTAACTAGTTTACTAAAACAAAATAAAGTAATTACCAGAACATAGTGAAATCATTGGTAGACATATGCATGTTGTATATGTGTTGGATCTTTTGGAAAAAATAAAGGTGGATTCAAAGAAAACCAGGCAAAAGAAAAAAGTAAATATATTACTACATCCAGGAAAAATACAGGATTATAAAGATAAGGAAGTATGGTCTCAGTGAATAATGCTTACTTTTATAACCAAAAGAATATTAATGATTATTACAGATTTAATAATGATATTAATATTTAATAAAAATTAGGACTAGAGGAAGAGGAAGTGAGAAAAAAATGTGGAAGAGCCAACCCACAATAAACTATGATGAGAAGTTAACTTAAAAAGGTAAATTTGGTGGGGCATCTGGGTGGCTCAGTCAGCTAAGCAGCTGCCTTTGGCTCAGGCCATGATCCCAGGGTTCTGGGATTGAGCCCCATATCAGGCTCCCTGCTCAGCGGGAAGCCTGCTTCTCCCTCTACCTCTGCTCCTCCTCTAGCTTGTACACTCTCTCTCTCTCTCTCTCTCTCGCTCACTCTGTCTCTCAAATAAATAAAAAAACTTAAAAAAAAGAAACATTTAAAAAAAATAGGTACATTTGAAATATAAAGAGTTATAATGTAAAAATATTATTCACTAATGTGGAGAAAAGTAACAGGTAAAACAGCACTGCCTGTAGAGCAGGACTATGGCTTGGGAATGGTAAACCAGGGAAATGTTATATTCCTTTTCTGTAACAATCTGCATTTTGAACCACTATCTGTATTACTTTAATAAAATTTAAATATTGATATGATTACTCTGATTTCAATGGGAAGAATTAATAGAGAAAAAATAGTTATGATAACATTTATTGGGTGCTTACTATATATACATGAAGAGAGTTTTGTGTGTATTGACTCATGTGATTCTCATAAAATACTGTTAATACCAGAAAGATTAATTAGAAGGTTATTACAATTATCTATGTGACAGATAACAGATGCCTGAATTAATTAGTAGAAGCGAAGAGGGAGATTAATTTTTGACACCTAGATATATTTTGGAGACATTAATTCATAATACTTGGTGACAGATTAAACAGTAATATAAAAGAAGACAACATAAAAGATACCTCATAGTTTAAAGGTTTGACCAGCAACTCAAACATCATGCTGCAATTGCAATTGGTTAGTCTAGGTTTTCAGATTCTCTGTAATCTGCTTCTGCTCTGTAACTTGAAAATATCACTTGAAAAACTTTAGTGTTTTCAAACTGATCCCCTACTAAATATAAGCATAAACATCCCTTCTCTTGCCAAGCTCTGAGAAGTTCTGCTACCAGGAGAAATACTTGTAAACTCAGACTTAGGAGGAAAATAAATTTTCTCTTAACATAACAAGGCCTGGGCTAATACCCAAGGAACAGGTACAACTTTACATTAGCATTAATGTTTCCTTTTTAAAGTACAACTAGACTACGTAGTTTTAAGAAGGAAATTAACTCTCCATGGCAAGAAATTAAAGAGAAAACTGGGTAACAGCAATCTTCGTAGATAAGGTAGACTGGAGTCAAAGCACCTGCCATATTCCTGCCCAACCTAGAGGACCAGAACGCACCATTCCATACGCCAGAACTGAGGAACTGTATTCGATGGCTAAGAGTTAAGAGTTAGAATCTAGTGATAAGAAACAAGAAGTATTGCATAATGATAAAGAGTTCTGTATCATTTTCTCATTTATAAAATGAGATGATAATAATAAAACTCCCCTTTTAGGGCTGCTGTAAAGACCAAAAGAATAAATCAGTAGTGTTTTACTTATTTCCCTCAAGCTCACCTAAGGCAACAGCCTTTGCAAGACACAAGGAACCTGGTGTTAAGTGACCTGTTCTCTGCATTCAGGAGTGAGATGAATATAAGAAGGACCCTCCTGTGAGAGTCCTGGAAAGAGCACAGCAGAGGGTGAGGAGATTAAACTTAGGTCTTCTAACTCTGTGCTGTCCAGTTATGTCTTTATTAAAAGAACTGTTTGATCTACTATTACAATTTAATGTGACATTATATTTAGGGCTGAGGCAGTCCAGCTTCTAATCTGGAGACGGAAGGCAAGATTTTGTCCTTTCTTCTGGATTCTTCGGCAGAATAAATTACAGGCTAGGTAAAATAAAGAAATAAAAAACAAAAAGAACACCATCCCCAAACTTAGGAGACCATAGCACTGATTTCCTCTCTGGTCAGACAGAAAGGTCTAGGATTCAGATATCATCTTCAGGTTGTCTTAATGGCCTCTTTGCTGTTTTCTTTCTGCTAAAATCTCATTCCTATTGTACGTGCTAGATAAAAAGCAAAAGCAAAAACAAACAAAAATACTATCACCTTCAAAGAGTTTTTAAGTTATGAAGAGTCTTAAAACATAGGTAATGTAGGGGGGCTTGGAATTTAGAGTAAAAAAGTCTAGACTTTGGTTTTTCTGTTGCATACTATTCGAGTAATACTGATAGAGCTAATGACTTTGTCAATTTCATCATCTGAGAAACATGAGTAATTAGGATTCTGAAATTGCTGAGGGATTTCTTTTTGTGATGCAGACAAACATGAAGTTCAGTTCCTGGTTCATGGCAGAATTGTATTTCCTGATCTATTTGGATCTCTACAGATTTATTTTCCTACTGCTGACCTTAACACTTATCTGCACACAAAATTTTCCACTTATTCATTTATTTTTTAAAGATTTTATTTATTTATTTATTTGAGAGGGAGAGAGGGAGCACAAGGAGAGAGAGAGCACAAGGAGAGAGAGGGAAGTGAAGTGGGAGAAGCAGACTCTCCACTAACTAGGGATTGGATCCTAAGATGCTGGGATCATGACATGAGCTGAAGGCAGACGTTTAACCAACTGAGCCACCCAGGAGCCCTAACAAATTTCCCATTCATATGGGTTCTATAGTTATCTGTCTGAGGGTTCCCTATGTGCTTTTATTATATCCCCAATTTCATTATAATCTATTTTTGGGCAAGGACTATGTTCTCCACCTAGTTGACCATTCTATTTAATTTAAAACTTGCTACTGTTAAATTGACACTAACTGTCAGTTAAAAAAATTATAGATAGATAGATTTATTTATTTATATATATAAAGGGTAGTCCCTTATAGACCAGACTAATGAGATCATAATTAGAAAGCATTAGAAGACATGCTCTAAAGCATTGGCTCTCTGAATTGTGTTCACAGAGGGAGGGAATTGTTAGAATGGTTATGAATTGTTGTAAATAGTTGTTTCTGTCATAAATTAGAAACAGATCTGGGTGAACTACATGACCAATTTAAACTAGTATCCAGAATCTTGCTTGAAATCTTACCTGCATAAGTGACCAGCACTATGAATACAGTCATTTCTAAGAAAGAGAAACAACTTTCCTATCTTACTTCTCATCACTTGAACACACACCCCTCTTCAGTTAACCCCCTCCTCTTGGTTTCCTCAGTTCGCACATATCTGGGTATGTCTTTCTTCTAGTCTGCAGGGCGGTTCCTCTGTTTCTTCAACTCTTCACCCCTTTCTAGATTTAGGTCAATACAACTGCCTTCATGAAACTTTTCATCAACATGTCAACTTACACATTTGCTTTTGAAAGTATACTGATCTAGTTCAGGAATTGTGTTATCAGGTTCTGAGGATCCAGAAGTGAACATACAAGATGAAGTTCTTATTCCCAGGGAGTACACAACCTGCTACAAAATGTCATTCTTCGCTACATGATAAGTGGAATACTGTTCAGATGGTAATAAAGATACAATCATTTAAAATAGTTGTACAGAACATATAAGTCTTTTTCTTTTTTTTCACATTTTTATTTAAATTCTAGTTAGTTAACATAGAGTAATATTGGGTTTCGTAGAATTTAGTGATTCATCACTTACATACAACACTCAGTGCTCATCATAACCAGTGCCCTTCTTAATACCCACCACCTGTCTAGCCCATCCCCCACCTACCTCCCATCCAACAACCCTCAGTTTGATCTCTATAGAGTATTTTATGGTTTTCTTCCTGAGAGAAGCCTTTCTTGAGTGAGATAACTGGGGGCGCCTGGGTGGCTCAGTGGGTTAAGCCGCTGCCTTCGGCTCAGGTCGTGATCTCAGAGTCCTGGGATCGAGCCCCGCATCGGGCTCTCTGCTCTCTAGGGAAGCCTGCTTCCTCCTCTCTCTCTGCCTGCTTCCTCCTCTCTCTCTGCCTGCTTGTGATCTCTCTGTCAAATAAATAAATAAAATCTTTAAAAAAATAAAAAATAAAAAAAAATAAAAAAAAAAGAGTGAGATAACTGCCATAATTACAGTGTAAATGACAATTACAAAATGTGGTAAATGCACTTGATAAAATGAGTACACTCACAGTGATGTTGAATAAGAGTAGGTGAGACAGAGTATTATGCCTTCAAAGACAGTAAATTGAGAAAATAGGGAAGGTAATTAGAAAAGGAAAAGGCCACCACATCAGGCATGATAATACATAGTTTATTGAGAAACAAAGGGTAGGAACCAGTTTATCATCCTACTGGTTCCCTCATTAATGAGTTAAATAAATCTTTGATACATGTTCACCTTAAAAAATTATACTCTGATAGTTCTAGAGGTCTCTCCAAAAAGTTCAAGAAGACTTAGTCTCAGGGACCAATTAAACTGTGTAGCTTGAGTTTGCCTCATCGGTTCTTTAAGCCCAGGCAGGTGAATAGTCCTGGTTCTTGAAATGAATCCTAATGGCAACAGAAATTTCTTTACTGATTCTTTTCTTCCCCTCTCACCCCCCTCTTATTTTGTGTTTTTAAACTTTGTTTCTTGTTCTTAGCTAATTCTGCTGGTCCCATCTGTATCCTGCTTAACTTCTGGGTTAGGCTATTTGTCATGCCATAAACAGGTTCAAGAATAAATGTGTCCGGTACCTACAAGACCAGTTTGCCAATGAGCAGTCTTTGCTTACTTTGAGTCTGATTTGTACACATATGAAACATTATTCTGCATTGGTAATGGCACTCTCTGGGTTATCCTTGAATCTGTCCCCTTGGTTATCTCCTTCAGGATGTTCAGATATATTCTCTGTTGAGTGAGAGAAGACAGAGAACGCAGTTTGATGTTCTTTTGGTTGATCTTTTTGAGAGCACAAATCATTAAAAATATACCTAGTACCTCCTAGGGAACAGATCTTTTTGGATTTTGTCTAGCTAATTTGTAGGCGTATTTATGTCTACTTTTGGCATGCAGCTGAAGATACAGACATAAAATTGCAAGTTTTCTATGTGCCTATATATATGTAATTGGGAACAATCAGGATATCATTATCTGAAAATGAAATATTTTCCCTACCTCCAGAGGTTATTAAGAAATTAAAAGTAAACGTCTTGAAATATAAGACATCTATTTCAATTCGCTTTTAGAAACTAATTATTCTTATAATTCCCAGGAAATAGAGAAATTAAAATTGTAAAACTTTTAATGTGCTAGTCTTTTCAGGAAAAAAAAAATCTTCTCACAGAAATTCCTAGTTAAAAAACATTATATAATTATATAATAATCCAAATTCCTGTAATAAAAGTCATTCACAGATCACGCTGTTTTGATAATTTAGTTTTAAATCAGTTATATATTCTTTTGCTCATACCATTGGGGAATTTAATACAAGTGCACATATCTTTGTATAAATAAAATTTTGATTTTTATCTGTTAAATGACAAATGGGTTTGGAATATTTAATTAGCTTATAATAAGGTTACTCTTTGTGTAATCTGTCCCAGAGAGTAGATATTCCAGATTTATAAAATAATTTTTTGTGTCCTCCCTCTCTCTGTCTTTCCATCACTCTGTCTCTCTCTTCCTTTTGACTTCTTAACATTTTGAGGCTTCTTAAAATTTTCATAATTATAAAGGTTAAAAATACAGACTTTGTATTAAGAGCTTACTTACAGAGAAGGCCCACATTTTCAGGGATAGTTGAATCTCTACTAAAATGTCAGTTGGAAGAGTAAAACGGGTCCATTTATGACATTTTATCATAGATTAGAATGTAGAGAGACCAGAAAACAGAGTTTTGTGGCACTGCACAGCTTCTCCAATGTGACGCTGCTACGTAGAATCTTTAGACATTACATATTGCTCTCAACATTATTTTTACCCTTCCAATTTCTAATTGCCCAAAGTTCCTCACCACAGGAGGCCAATAATAATCTGTAAACTTGGCTTGAACCCTCTCTTCCACTTAAGCTTCCCAAATACTAGATGTTGAGTTTTTGCTCCTTACATTCCCACATCCATGGGCCATGGGAATAGTGGGAGGGTATTCATGCTAATTTCTACCTTTCTTCAAAGCAAGGCATTCAAACCCTTATTAACCTACTCCTGCTTTTATGGTTTTCTCATCACATGCTGCTCCTATGTTCCTGCATGAACCTCAAAATACACCAAGAGACACTTCACAATCCCCTCAGCTGATAAACTGGTCTGTGCCTCCTCGTTTTTACACTTAGTGCTCAGGATCTCCTTGAAGCAGAATTTAGTTCTTATTTACTCCAGTTTTAGTACCTAACACATTCTATAAACTCAATAAGTGTTTGTTGAACTGAGTTTCATCAGATTTTCCATATTCTTAAGATAGTCTAGACCAATCTTCTACTTACAAAAAGAAAATCGATGCTTAAATATGGATGCTGAATTCTGATAACATATCATCAGTAGTTATTTTTTGCCTAACATTAGACTACATGTTTAGAACAAAGTGATTTCTATTATTTAATAGATGTATATAAAGTCACAGTGCTGTTTTGAGCCAAAAAAGTTGTTTAACTGAATGGCAAATCTAGTCAGGTCATATATATTCAATAGACGTAAGATCAAGTCTATATACATGTTTTCATTTCTAGATTCTGCCTAAAATATCAGATTATTCTCAACGTCTGTATCACTCATTCTTCTTATATGACATATCTTATTTCTTTTTCTCATATTGATTCTATTAGATGGTATGAATTCATTCAATTTAGATGTTGAATCTTTTCTAGTCAGTGCTGGAGGAGCAAGTAGTGAAAGGTAGGGGAGCAGTTGTTCCTCTAGAGTAGCAAACTGCTTATCAGGCTTGGACCAGCCGTTTTAATGGTTTATGAATAGGGTTTCAGAAAAGCTCTAGATTCTCAAGCTTTTGCAATTGTGACTATCAAGAGACTCTCCATGAAAAAATGGCTCAGGCTAGTAGTTCTGACAGTTGGGACTGCTTCATCAATGAGATTAGTGGACTTCTCCAGGTCTGTGTAGAGCAAATAGACAAGGGTACTTTGGCTTCATATACAAAGGGCATATGCTTAGCTTAGGCAGACCTTGGTGGTCAAAGCTCAGTCTTTTAACTCGGGCTTCTCCAGACATTAGATTTCCTAGAAATCAGTTTTGTATACATCGATATTCTTGAATTATCCTCAGAATTCAGTTCATCTTAAATGAATCCTATCTTAATCCACAGCTAAGTCTCAATCATACTGTGCCCCAATTCCATTTACCACCAAGTATCTGGGTTTACTTTACAGAATAAAGGATGTGGCTTTGGTCCTGGTTTATTACTTAAAGATACCTAGAATATTGTTCATTACCACATATAATCACTGTAAAGCCTTCAGCTGCTAAAAGTCCATCTTAAGTGCTTTACTTCTAGGAATATCTCTATTTACTCTAGTGGTAATAGTACAATAAAAAAGCAATTGACTACCTGGCATATTTTTCCATGTCATATATTTGTGTTTTCCCTAAGTAAAAAGTAGTAAACTCTGGCTAGACAGGTGGAACATATGTCTATATTCCCTGAATACTGAATGCAACAAAAACAGTCCAATCCAGAGGTATTCAAGATACCTACGTTGAGCTGGGTATATACCTATCTAACTGTGCAATGTCTCTGCAGAAGGTTATCTTACAGCTCAACTGGGGTATCACTATGCTTACCTCTGGGGCTCCTGGACATCTAGTCTTGAACTTTGGTCACCGTAAGGCCAACATAAGCTAACTAGTGCTTTGTTATGTGCTGTTTAAAGTTTGATACTCTCAACTTGGCACTCAGGATTAGCTTGTCTCCATCACTTAGGGATATATAGACAAATAGTTTTACACTTGGTTTAACTGGATTTACAGTCTGGTCTGGCTACAAGGATAATGCTCTATCCAAGACCCCCTGCACTTTCGTCTGCACTCCCTGAAGCCAAAATTCCTCATACATATCTTGATGGCTCATAAACTGAAGAACAAGTCATGCTGTGCAACAAATAAAGAAGCCTGAGGAACTGCACCAGAAAGCAACTCAGCCCCTATTCAGGGCCTGAATTTTCGTCCCTGGTCTGCTGTACCCTACCTATCCTTGGATAAAGTCTGATATGAGCATGTCCTGAGGAGACTCATGAGAATTTTCTATGACTGGCACCTGTGTAACTGGTGCAGTTTCCCTTCTATATCTTATTCTCTGTATATAAGAATTAAAATTTAATCTAATATTCCTGATCTATTTTCCACTTACATGATTATCAATCTGGCCAACATTTCTTCCCCTATAAAAGGCTCAGATGTTTGTTGACATCCAAAGTCTTGCTTCAGGGACAAAGCAGGCACAGAATTGTGCCGTAATCCAATTTTTATTTAAATTGAAAATACAGATGCTATTTATTGCTTTTCTTCTGTAGCTAATCTTAGTAACGTTATTCTCCATCTGTTTCTTGATTCACATTGATCTCTCTCTCTCTCCCTTCATCTGCAATAAAACCATTAGCACCACTAACAACCTAAAGATATTTTTAATACAAGAAATAGCTAATACAATGATTATTTCTAGAATTAATGAACTGACATTTCAAAAAAGGAAATGTACATCTCTATTCCAAATGTTTATTAGTTTTAGAGGTAATGTCCATTTCTGTTCAGAACACTACAAGGCAATTAAAAATTAGAAAAGAAATTAAGAGAACAAATCACTCATTCATTTAACAAATATGTTTTGAGAACTTGTCATGTTCCAGGCACTGTTCTAAGCATATCATTTTACAAATGATATTATAAAACAACACCATGATTAAAATGTATGCATACAAATCCTCTGCTCAATGAGTTAAATTAGCTTTTGTAACCTGATTACATTAAATATATATCTTCATTAGCGATCACAAAAATCAATGAAAAACACCAATCACAAAAATCAATGAAAAATACTGAAGATACCTGTTCTGGTAATAATTCATATAAACTATAATTTATTAGTTAAATAGACTGATTTTTACATACAAAGAATGTGATGCTATTTGGAAACTGCTAATTGCTTTCTCAGTACTATTTTTGTGTTAGTTCATTTGTTTGGTTCTATTACTAGGGGAGAGTGTATAACTTAAAAGTTTCACTTTGTCTTGATACCTCTACTAAGGCATACATATTAAGTAGGACATGAAATACTCTTTATCTCTTAAATTTTAATTTTATTTATTTTTTAAGTAGGCTCCATGCACAACATGGAAATTGAACTTAAGACCCTGAGACCAAGAATCGCATGCTCCACTGACTGAACCAGCCAGGCACCTAAGGACATGAAATAGTCTTATAAAATTTATTTTCTATACCTGGAACACAAATAAGAAAGGATGATATCCTCCCCTCCAAAATTAAGCGGTGTTAAAATTTGTCTATAATAATATCTAATTCCCTCTCCTTTTATTTTCTGTTCCCATCTTAATGCCAAATAATTCCTGACCCTTCTCAGATACTGTCTTTCCACTGTATACACTTGATTGAGCAACTTAAACACTGATATATCAAAAAATGTTATGTTTCAGAGCCTAAGGTTACAGGCAAGGAAAGAAAACAAAAAACAAAAAATAAAAACATTGTTCCCTTCGCATAGCATCTTCACTGTGACTTTAGCCTAAAATTTTCTTACATAGAAGCAAAGATTCTCATTTTGCAGGATCTGAAAACTCAAGGCTAAGAAAATGTCATCCTAGAGTATTAAATTTTACCATGGTTAAGGCTGACTATTAGCAGTCTCCCTATTCTAGGAATTTAGAGCCCATTCTCATTCTGCTTCTTCACCCTGGGTGAGGTTCCTGGTTCTCCATCGTTTCAAGGTAAACATTACCATACCCAAGTGGAGATATCAATGACCTCACAGGTAAGGTACTTCTCCTTCCCTCTCTGTGGCAAATAGTGCTTTTCTCCCAAAGGTTTTAGAGCTTTCTCTCATTCTTTCTCATTGATTGATGCAGTCACTACCAGTCATTCAAAGTTGGCATGGTGAGATAAAACCTATTTATCATCTCAAACACGCTCCGTAGGGTGTTTCAAGTGCCCCGACATCCAGGATGATGAGCACATACTGTGAGCATTAGGCTCCTCAAGGACCCATCAAGAAGAGGAGAAAATGGGTTTGGGAGAAAACTGGAAAAATGAGGGACACTGATGGAGCACAGAAAACCTTAACTCTGAAGTGACTGTCAATAGTAAGGGAAAAGAACATTTTGAGTGTAAGAACAAGTGTTCTTGTCTTTTAAGATGTGTACAGGTGGGTGTGATGACTCAAGCTCAATATTATTAATAAATATTAATTTCAGAATGAAGGACGAAGAAAAAGACATGAATGTCTTTGCAAGATTTTAACCGTCACTAATTGAATCCCTATCATTACTCAGCACTCTATTAAATGCTTTACAAACATACATGTACTTAATCCTCACAATGATTTTTTTAAGGGATTACTCTTGCATTTTTCACATGTAGATATTGAGTGATTGAAGACTTTTGTTCAGCCTTTACAGCTAATGTCAGAGATCATATTGGTATTAGGTTTCAAAATCAGTTTTTTTCCTGCTCCTTACCAATCTTCCCACATATATTATTTCATATTGATATCTGATATTGTTAGCTAGAGTGAGATAATGTCATGATATATCAATATAAAAGTGCAATATTAACTTTGATGTAGTTTATTGAAAAGTTTAAATACTATATATGTATTTCCAGACCTTACGTTTACTCAGAAGTCAAGAAGTGCTTGAATTTTATGACTTTTTCTTTTGAGTCTTACTATTTAGAACGAATATTTTTTAAAGTCTCCCCCTTTTTTTATACTATACTATACTTTTGTCAGTACCACTGTTTTTTTCCACAATTTTCTCTGAATTGACTTTGTAGTCCTTTCCTCAGGGGACATTTATGAATTAAGAAGGACATAGAATCTAAATTTTTATTCTACTTTTATAATATATGTTTCCTCTTTCACATATACTTAGAAATTAAAAAAGAATGTTACTCCACTTATTAGTGAATTACTGACTTATGTTTGCATCTCATTTATATAGTATACGCTTAAATTTGTACTAAATAAGGATATTGTATTATTTGTTTTGCCTGGATCTCTAGTTGTCTTCTGTACTGGGCATACATAAGTTGCTTGTACATTTTTCATTTTTTAACATATTCATTCAATTATTACAAATTATTTACATTGAGAAGTCATGATCAGAACATACCATTTCTTTACCAAAAAAAGGATAAACTAGTAATATATACATAGTTGCAAACTCCTCAATTCTACTAATCTTGGGTTATTTAAACTTGAGGAAGTCCAGTATTGTGGGGCTAAAATACTAAATTATTAACTACTTTTTATTTAGGGACAGTTGCTGAGAATTTTTTGTTGTTGTTAGCTATGCTCAGTATTTTAAGAAACAACAATATTAACTGCACATAAATCCCGCCCTTTAGGATCTTCCAATTTGGTGGCAGCTGGTTGGGAAAAGATGGAAGGATGCAGGAAAATAATTATAGGATGTAATATGACTTCAAATTCTAAGTGAACCACATGGCACACCAGTAAGGTATCAGATTTTGGAAATGCCTTTTAGAAATTGTAGCTGGTTACAATAATACATGATCACAGGATTGCTATTAGTTAAATGAAATACTTTGTCCAGTATCTAACAAATAACTGAAAATGAACAAATGTTTCATTTCTTTCCTTTCCTTTCCACTGATTCTAATTCATAGATAGAGGTTCTTATTCCCTTCAACTATGATTTTTATTAGAAAAAAAAAAAAGATTTGTAGGCCACAAACACCATCCATCACTTAAAAATTGTAAAACAACAAAAAAGGGCAGCAAAAGCCACACTTTCCCAACATACAAATCCAGAAAGAGACTAACACTAACCACATGCATTTACCTCATGTGCCCAGTCATAAAATTGACAGTAAGTCAATTTTAAAAGAATGTATCCACATGGATGAGGAAAACAGGTTTGAAGATCCACTCCAAGGGAAGTTACACCTGGAAATGCTAAGTACAATGGAAAATGAAATCTAGAGTAGAAAACAAAGGGATGAATTATGAGTTTTTACTTGGTTCAGTAATGTGCTCCTCCTACCCAAGCAAAGAGACAAATACAAACACATACACACACACACCCACACACACCCACACACCCACACACCCACACACACTGCTGAGCCTGGCAGCAATCCACTCTGCACTTCCCCAGGCAAAAAAATTATGAGTTTTCCCACAACAAAGATAATAAACAGTACAAGGATTAGAATAATTTTTTGGTTACTCATACTTTACAGCAAAAATCTCCATGTTCTGATTTTTAGTGGTCTCTTGACCCATTGTGGCAGCCAGCAATCTATCTTCTTACCCTCAACCTAAGTTCACTAGTCAGTATGATTGGATCATGCACAATGCTCCCAATTTGATTTATACTTCATTTTAAAATTTGAACATACAACTAAGTTTTTCAGGTCATCCAAGGAAAATCAGTAAGCTAAAATAAATAGCAGGAAAAAAAGATAACTATAATGAAAAAAGACCACACCTTACAAGAAATCCTCAATTTGTAGCCCTCAAAAGATTAAAATAAATTTACATGGATAAAAATTAGTATAACACTATGATAAGTGAATAGTAAGAGACAAGAATGAATGTATACAATATGTTCGAATGAGAGAAAATCCATAAGATTATGTGATAAAATCAATAAAGTGACCCAAATGTTTGAATGAAACAAAAAAGTAGAAAATTTGACAGTAGACGCAAGAGTCATAAAAAATTAATAGAGAAGTTTAACCTCTAACAAGACAAAGTTTCAGTAAAAAAAAAAAAGTGAATTAAATCATTAAAAATTTATATAAGAGAATTCCTATTGCTTGAGGGTAAAACATTTCTAATTGAAGGGGCCTGCTGAATGCTAAACACATGCTTATAAAAAGATTTATTCCTAGAACTGTTCATTAGGAAATTGCTTGTCTTTTTTTCCTAGCTCTGGTAAACTATGTGAGAACAGGAATTTTGTCTATTTTGTTCAATGTCCTGAGTACACAAAATGAAACATAGCACGTAGTCACTATTTGTTCACTGGATGAATAAATTAAACAGTTCTTAAAGTTTCTAGAGAGGAAGAAATGAAAACATGCCACATGGGCATTGGACCCTAGTCAGCAACACTGGGGCAGGCAAGAAGTGGAACAATGTCTTAAAGCCTACCTACAAATTAAGAAGATTTCCAGATATGGAAGATCTCACCAAGATTTCTTCCCCAAAACTTTCCTAGGATGTATTTGAAAACTGCTGCAATAAAGTGAGTAAGCCAAGAAAGAATAAAACCTATGGCCCAAGAAACAAATTGATTCACTGTTCCAACCAGAAGAGCTTAAAGGGAGGTTCCAGTATAACCATTTATAGCAGGCCTAGAAAGCAAGCAGTAAGCCCAGAATGACACAGAAATAGAGAAGTCCAAAAGGAAGTCATTTGTGAAAAAAATGTTGATTATCAGAAATAAAGATGTGAAAACCTAAAAAAGGAAAGAAAAACTGAGTAACAAGAAGATCAGGAAAAGCAAGAAGTCTTTTTTTTTTTTTTTCCTTTAAGATTTTATTTACTCATTTGAGACAGAGAGAGGGAGATAGCATAAGCAGGGGGAGGGACAGAAAGAGCAGCAGAATCCCCGCTCACTGTGTGGGGCATGATTCCAGGACCCTGAGATCATGAACTGAGCTGAAGTCAGCCACTTAACCAAATGAGCCACCCAGGCACCCCAAACAAGAGTCTTAGAAAATGTAAACACGGTGAATTTTAAAACTGACATGTAGTATGTGGATGATAGATACATCAGGTGAAGTATAGATTTCTTATAAGAAATAATTATAATATAAAATGAAGGAATAGTTTGAGTGGGACAAATGAATATCCGGGATGTCAATTTTCTCAAAGATGACAGATAATTTGCATAATTTACATATTATCATTTACATTTGTAAAATCCAAAACTTTCCTTTGAAGGGAAATTTAACAAATTCTAAATAGAGAAGTATAGAATCCCATTTAGATAAGAAACTTAAAAAAAAAAAAGAATGAGAAAGCACTTTTCCAATAAGATATTGAAAAATATTAGCAAGTTATACAAACTTAAAATAGAACAATACTATCAAAAGCATCAATAAGTTAATAGATAAAAATACATTCCAAAGACCAAAACTTAAATATAAATTTTTTCAATCATCACAAAATGAGAGGTGTTATATTCACTAATGAATGGCACTGGAAAATCTGTTAAATACTGAGAAAATAATCCAGCTGGGTATCATATTTCATGGTACTCAGCAAAATTAACTTCAAAATGGCAAAAGAGACAAACAGTATTAAAAACTATAAAAATCTATAAGGAAACATGGTTGACTAGTCAATTTCATGATGAACAAGAAATTTCTATGCATAAAGGATCAAAGCTAAGCAAAATATTTGATACATTTGATTTAACATATAAGATTCAGTAGATTAAAAACCACTAGAAAAAATATTGGTAACCAAATAGGAAAATGTTTGCAACAAATACATAAGACAAGGCTCTCAGTAATCAATTTAAACAAAATTAATTTTTTTTAAATAAGGATGTAAATGGGAAAAACAAAAAATAATAAGAAATATTACAGTTATACTAAAATCTTTTAATGTTTAAGACATAGAAAAATACTAAGAAATTATTATCTTATACCCAATTGAACTGAATACCCAATTATCTATAACCAATTGAAAATATTTGGAAGTGTCTGTTTAGTGAACATGCTTGAAGTAAGAAATAGGACAGTCCAATGGGCATACATGTTTCAATGCTTATGAGGTTGTAAACTAGGGCAATATAGCCAGAGAGGGTCATGTGGAAATCTATCTAATGAAGTAGAGATACAAACAAAAATTTATGTGATATATTAAAATATTCATAATATAAAATATAACAAAGGTTAAATTTGCTAAAATTTGCACAAATAAAATATTACCTAGCTTTTTAAAAAAACTTTTTCTTTAAAGATTTTATTTATTTGACAGAGAGAGAGAGAGAGAGCACAAGTAGGCAGAGTGGCAGGCAGAGTGGCAGGCAGAAGGAGAGGGAGAAGCAGGCTCTCTGCTGAGCAGGGAGCCAAATGTGGGACTCGATCCCAGGACGCTGGGATCATGACCTGAGCCAAAGGCAGATGCTTAACCGACTGAGCCACCAGGTGCCCTTTAAAAAACTTATTTTTGAAGAACATGAAATAACGCAGAATGCTGATGATTACGATAAAATTCTGAAACTCTATATAAAATACAATTTCAATGAATTTACTTATTTATCTACCCGTATATATTCACATCCACAAACTTCTAAAGATACAGAATATTGGATAGTCTTGTGGCAACATTTTAATAGTTGTAATATCTGAGTAATGTTTATGAATTACTTATTATTTCTTATTTTGTGAATTTTCTATAATAATCACACTTGACTATTATAATCAGACAAAATTACATTCTTAGAAAATTACAACATCAGTCTTCTATTGAAATATCATATGATAGGCAAGGATTATGAACACCCTAGTATTATTAAATAAAGCAAATACAGATGAAAGAGAAATGGTCAGAGGTAGAACATGGATGAAGTACAGCATTATGAGAAAATTGCAGATCCTGGGATACAGTTTGAAATTTCCTGAAATCTCTAGGAAGTGATTATATTCTTTTCATGTGGGTCATGACTTAAATTGTCACATTAAAAATGTGATGTGATTAAAAATGTAATGAGGTTACAGAAGTAGACCACAGACAAGAATACCATTGTGGAGGGGGCCATATTTATAAACATGAGGCGTGATATGACAGAGTCAAAGCAATAGAAATGAGAATGATAAGGATGAGTAAAATCAATAAAGTTGGTGACAGATTACTAGTAGATTACAAGAGGAGGCCATAATAACTCTGTTTTTGGCTGTGGCGAAGGAATACAAAGGCAATAGATTTCCAAAGGTACATTCAGTTCCAGTTATAATGTACTTGAGGAACATTTGGGACATTCAAGTATATATTATCAAAAAATAAATAAACATTTGACAGCAAAAATCTCTGGCTAGAAATTGATGAGTTAGCAATCTTCTTTGTGCTTAATCCACATTTCTCATTGGCAGGATGATCACTGGTATTAATCTTTTCTTTAGAAGTAGAGTGATTGTATAATATGGTTATGTTTGGATAAGTTCCAGTTGATGCTCATTGCCTCAGAATACTGACTGGATTCGCATTTGCCCAGCTGAAAGTGTCCCAGTTTGGTCAATAAAATTTAATGTTACCCTGCCAGAAGCCAGTGTTCCTGTGTCTAAAGCAATAGGTCCTCTGAATTAATATTAAAGCATTAGAGATAACAAAAAATTTGCCATTATGTTGGCAAATAAAAAAGTCTTTTCTAGTAAAATTATATTACAAAATTTTTAATGTTATGAATTTTCTTCTTTTTAATGGTATGAAATTTTCTAAGAAAGCTAGTTCAAGAATGAAATATATATTTATTATAAGCATGGGATTTTTGTATATCATTTTGTAGAGAGAAAAGTCTGATTCATATCAAACTTGTGTGATTGCTATGTTTTACAAATGATTTTGTAATGTATTTGCATTTATCACATTTGTTGTAAACACAATTTGTTGTTCTACCATATTGGATAACCAAAGTTAAGGAACTGTATTCCTTTTAACAATGTCTTAAATTTCTTGGTATGGCAGTAATCAATCCTTAGTAACTAAGTGATATTCAGAAGGCTTATCCAGCATAAATTTTCAGGATAGCCTCACCTTTAAATAAAGAATGTCCCACTCCATCCTCTAATAAAGGATGGATATCTCATCTACTTTAGCAATATAACCTGAAAATTGAGATGAAATAAGCCTCTTAATGTAAACACAGCACTGCCAAAGGCACTTTTATCAGTAACAAACCAAGACAGATATTCAGTGACACCATTAATAGGAAATAATTTTAAAATGAAATGATTGTGGCAAAAACTACCAATCAAAGTTTTAATTAGTCTTGAAACATTTACTTCCCATATCAGAACTGAGTAAACATTCAGGGAAAAATTAAGTGAAACAAATGTTAATCTAAAATGACAATACACCATATGCAAAAAGTTTAATCATTTTTACCTATTATAACATATTGATTTCACTTTGTTATTAAGGATGACTGACCAGTCCTTACAGGCAAGTAAATCCATTATGCACATGAGACAGGTAGATAACCACGTCTGAACTCTTCTCCTGATGTTGATTAATCATCTACCTTTCTAGAGAAAATGATCAAGACAGATCTGTTATCATCATTATCTTCAAATTTTTCTTGAGGTATTTTATAAGCAGTGGTCTACTGAAATTCTAAACTATAATTTCAATAAAGTTAGAATTATTTCTAAAAGACATTTTAAAAAAGAGGTAATCAAATGATTACCTTAAGGCAAAAGCATCATACAGATAATAAATTGGCTCATAAAGCTAAGAATTTCAATTTACCTGGAGGCCAATACACTTTAAATCTATTTTCACCAAGTAGCATCGTCTCAAAATACAGAGAGCAAACCTTTTGCCATTTTGTGAAGAAATAAGTAAATCCAAGACAATACCTGGGGATTTTAACATATCTTTCTCTATTATTGACAGAATATAAAGGAAAATTTAAAATGTATATAGATTTAATCACACAGTGAACAGGTGACTCCAGTGAATATATAATGTACATAATACCCAACAATCATAAGATAGTTATATCATGCACTTATAGATAATTTAAATATTTGACTATATATGAGTCCATAAGACAACATCTTAATATATTTAAACAGAAAGACTATGGTTCCTGACTAAAATGAATGAAGTTTTAAATCAACCATAACTCCTACAAAATAAGAAACATTCCTAAATAATTAATTTACAAAAGAAAATGTAAAAAAGAAAATGTATTGATATAGTGATGTGTGTCAGCTAATTCTCAATAAAACTGGAAAACAAACCCCAAAAAAGGAAAAATTATACTGAATGTTGTTGAAAATGCTATACATCAATAGTAAGTATTGCAACTAAATCAGTACTTAAAACAAAAAAATGGTTAGCCTTATGTTTATATATTACTTAGGAATTAGGGTTGAAAATTAATTAGCAAAAATAAAATAATCCAACTCCAGGGGTGCTGGGGTGGCTCAGTTGGTTATGCATCTGCCTTCAGCTCAGGTCATGACCCTAGGATCCTGGGATTAAGTCCTACATCAGGCTCCCTGTTCAGTGGGGAGTCAGTTTCTCCTTCTCCCTCTACCCCTCACTCATGCTCATGCCCTCTCTCTCAAATAAATAAAAAAAAAATCTTAAAAAAAAAATGCAACTCCAGTAGTTAGAAAAAATACATCAAAATAATTCATGGGAGTAACAGGAAGGGAATAATAACAAAGTAAGCTGAAATTAATTGAATAGAAAACAAATATATCAGAGAAAATATCAACAATACCAACAGTTACACCTTTAAAAGACAAAATACACGAACAGTTCACAGGTAACTACTAAAATTAAAAAAGAAAAAGGAAGCACAAGTAACCAAGATTGGGGATGAAAAAGGAAATAATAGTACTGAAGATACAGACATTAAAATAATAAAAGTATATTTAGCTTAAAGGCATTAGCTCCTAGAAAACAAATACATCTTTCAAAACTAACTTAAATGGAACTGAAAAACCTGAATAGTCTTATAATCACTAAAGAAGTGAAATCCGTAATCTCAAATCTTTGTACAGTGAGAATTCCAGGCTTAGACATTGTCTTTGTTAAATTCTACAAAGCTTTCAAAAAAGAAATAACTTCAACCCTACATCAACACTTTTAGAAAATATAAAAGGACACAATATTCCCCCAAAGATTTTATTTTATTTTATTTTATTTTATATTATTTACTTTATTTTATTTATTTTTCTCCCAAAGCATTTTCTTAAGCAGTGTTACCATTAAGTATATGAAAAAAGATGATTATAAGAAAATCTCATTCATAAACACATAAGTATATATCTTAAGAAAAATATTAGCAAATCAGATTCAATAAAACATAAAAAGGATCATATATCATGACCAACAGAAGTTTAATCCAGGAATGTAAAGCTACTTAGACATTGTGAAATCATACACTGATCTTAGCAGATGTGGGAAAAAAAAGATGGATGATAATATCCTAGTCATTAACGTTAAAAATTGATTATTGGCCAATCAAGATTAGAGAAGAAAGCACACATAATATTTATAGTGAAATGTTTGCTGAATTTCTTTTTTAAGATAAAGAATAATGATGCTTTCCATTACAAATTCTATTCAAAATTCTACTGAATGTTTATCTATCAGAGTAGGGCAAGAAAAAAAATAATTAAATAAGAATTGTAGAGGACAGGGCACATGGGTGGTTCAGTGGGTTAAGCCTCTGCCTTGGGCTCAGGTCATGATCTCAGGGTCCTGGGATCGACCCCACATCAGGCTCTCTGCTCAGTGGTGAGCCTGCTTCCCCCTCTCTCTCTGCCTACTTGTGATCTCTCTGTCAAAAAAATAAATAAAATCTTAAAAAAAAAAAAAAAGAATTGTAGAGGACAAAACAAAGCTCTTATTGTCCATAAATTCTAATATAATTGGCAGTAGAAAGTACATAAAATCTACAGATATATTATTAAAATAAAGAGGAAATTTCACTGAATTTGTTAGATACAAAATCTAAACATAAAACTCTATTATGACTTCTCGTTTTGACAATGATTAGTTTGATATGAACCAACCCTCCAGAAAAAAGTGGGTGTGTCTCTGTGTCTGTCTGTTTAAGGTGACTAAGGTAGTGAAAGTGTGTGGCAAGATCCAGAAGAAAAGGAAAGTTCTCTACTGTGACCCCAAAGTGATTCAGATTTTTGGTCACTATAAACCTAAAGGCAACTTCTCATTCTGCAGTGAAATAGAAGACAATGACAGGCAAAGATGCTAAACACAGCTTTTGAGAGTTCCAGGGTTTGAAGCCAAACAAATAAACAGACAAACAGACAAAAGAAGGAGGTTTCTAAATAGGCTTTCTAAACAGGAATGGCCTTAGTAAACATACAAGAATTTTACACTGGATGAAGAAGAGCTTCATCTACAAAGAAGTGTTAGGGCTTCATCTAAGAACAAGTGCGAACTACAAATAGATTGGTCTTCAGAAGGACTAAAGTCAAGTCTTAATTGGATTGAAGTGAACATCCCTCACCTTACTTGCATTTTATTAGCAAAAGTACACCCTGGATGTGATTTTGTCTACGAAATATCATCTATATACTCACACTATTTTCATAATTTTTCATATCCAAAATTTGGAACAAAATTTAAAAAATAAGCAGCCACATAGAAAGGCAATGTTTGACTACATAGAAAAAAGTAAAAGATACAATTATAAAAGATACAAGATATTGAATTTTTTGATTTGTTGGTTGCCAGACACAAACCTTAAAATAAATTTAATATGAACTACAAGTTAAATGACAAAATTTAGAATATGTAAGGAAAGTAGAACTTATGAAAACTTCAAACATAAATTCTAGAACAAAAATTCAGAACTCAATAGATGGATTTAGTAGGAGAGTAGACATTTTTAAAGAAAAACTAGAAATTTGGAAAACCATATTGGAAGACAATATCTAGATTAAGCATTAAGAGGAATGATGATTGGGAATCCAGAAAAGAAAACTAAGAGCTACATGGAACATTGTGAACAGATACACCATACATGTAACTGGAGTCCCAGAAGACTTGACTTCCAGACAAGGGGGAAGAAATAATATTCAAAGATACAATGAACAATATTCCTCATAGCTGATAAAAGGTATCAAGAAATTCAAGAAAACCTATAAACTCTGGCATAATAAATAAAAAAGTATATCTCACTGTCTTAGTCTGCACAGGCTGCCATTATAAGACACCAAAGACCAGGTGACTTAAACAGTGGAAGTTTATTTTCTCATAGGTCTGGAGGTTGAAAGTCTGAGGTGAGTGTGCCTGTGTGGTGTGATGAGAGTTCTCTTGCCTTGCAGATGGCCAGTCTCAGAAGGCACAAACGTTGTGTTTGGCATCTCTTCATAAAGTCACTCAACCCGTTCCATCATTAGGGCCCCACTCTCATGACCTCATCTAACCCTAGTTACTTTCCAAAGCCTCATCTCCAAATACCATCACACTGGTGGTTAGGAATTTAACATATAAATTTGGGGGAGAACACAAATATTCAGTCTATAACACTCACTTTGTTGCAGCATAAAAAAAATCCTGACATAAACACAAGGAGAACATCTAAACACCAGTAAGAGAAAACATATTTCTTCAAAATCCTTCAAAGAAAAATAAAACTAAAGGACCAATGGAAACTAGAAAGCAATGAAATGAAACAAAATATCCACAAACTTAAAATACTATGCCCGAGAAAATTTTTCTTCAAAAATTAAGTAAAAATATAGATTTCTGCTTCCAGCTAGAATGAAGTAAATGGGACTGATATACACTCTCACTTCTAAACAACTAGAAAAAGTATACAAAATGTGATATATTTTACAACATATTGTATAATATTCTGTCATAGTTTTTATAATTGACAACAGATAGCCCAGAAATATAATTCCTGATAGAAAAATAGCAATGAGATTATCCTAAAATTGTATCCATTTCCAGCCTGAAGGCAATTTCCATGTTGTAACAAGGAGAGGAGTAGCCCAAACTGAAACCAGCAATCTTCCCTGATTATGTGGATAGTGATCAGAGTTCACAGAGGTCAAGGGTCTAGAATATATATGCAGATATCAGAGAAAAGGAAGCTACAGGGAGACTTCAGAGATCTGCATAGGGATCTCTTTGAAACCAGCAAACAACAATATAAAATTTATTGTGACTGGTATCCATGTTAAAAAATACCAGGAATGAGGGTGTCGGGTGGCTCAGTGGGTTAAGCCTCTGCCTTCGGCTCAGGTCATGATCTCAGGGTCCTGGGATTGAGCCCGCATCAGGCTCTCTGCTCAGTGGGCAGCCTGCTTCCCCGCCCCCCTCTGCCTGCCTCCCTGCCTACTTGTGATCTGTCAAATAAATAAATAAAATCTTTAAAAAAAAGAAAAAAAGAATAAAAAAGAAATGTTAAAATAATTGAGATAAAAGGAAATTGTTTCTAGATAGAATTAATTTATGTAAATGGTAAATATCTGGGTAATATGAAGTATTTTTCTCATTGTTTATCTCTCTAAAATAGTTTAAAAATAATAGTTGTAGATTTTATTTTACTTTACACATGTTGAGTATATTACATATTTTACTTCTACATAGGTAGAGTTCTACAATATTATTGTTCTACATTCTACAGCCTAAAACAATGACAAAAGAGCAGAAATATGGGCATAGTCCATTGTATATGTGATATGGTATATGGGTAATATGGTATAATATAATTTAAAAGTAAACTGATACATTAAAGATGCATATTATTAACCCTAGAACAAACTCTGAAAAAATAAAACAAAGAGTTGAAACTATATAATCTATAAGTAAAATTTAAATGGAATAATAAAAATACTCAATTATTCTAAAAGAAAGCAGAAAAAGAGGAAAAAATTGAACCAAGTATACATAAGACAAATAGAAAACAAGTAGCAAAATGAAAAATTAAAGCCCAACCATATCTCTAATCACATGAAATATAAGTGGTATGAACATTACAATTAAAAGGCAGGAATTATCAAATCACATATGAAAACAAGACCCAACAATACGTCCTCTAAAAGAAATCCATTTTAAAGATTTTATTTATTTATTTGAGAGAGAGAGCACACAAAAGCATAGGGCAGAGGCAGAAAATCCCGAGCAGACTCCCTGCTGAGTGCAGGGCTTAACACGGAGCTCATTCTCACTGCCCTAAGTTTGTGACCTGAGTTGAAACCAACACTTGGTCATTCAACTGACTATACCACCCAGGTGCCCTAAAAGAAAGCCATTTTCAATTTGAAAATGCAAACAGATAATAGCAAAAAGGTGGAAAATAGATCATGTAAATACTAATCAATGAAGCTAGTTGTCTATATTAATATCATTTGAAACAGACTTCAGAATAACAGAAACGAAATGTCAATTTCTTTCAGAGTACATGATAGTAAATGTGCATTCAAATATTAAAAGATTTTTATAAATGAAGAAAAATGAAGACATTATCAGGTAAACAAAAAAAGAAGATATATTAGCAGCCTACCCACAATAATGGAAATGCCAATGAGAATCCTTTAGGGGAAGAAAATAAAAAATAGGATAAGAAAAAATGGAGATTGGGCTTCAGTCTGTTTAGTAGCTGCTTTGGGGTCAGGTCACGATCCCAGGGTCCTGAGATCCAGCCCTGGGTGAGGTTTCCTGCTCAGTGGGGAGCCTGCTTCTCCCTCTACCTCTACATCTCTGCCTGCTTGTGCGCTCTCTCTCTCTCTCTCTCTCTCTCTCTCTCATTCTGTCAAATAAATAAATAAATAAAGTCTTTTAAAAAATGGAGATAAAGGAAAGAATAAACAATAAAGTAAATTTAAATTACTACTATGGTTGCAATAAAATCTGCTATGAAAAGCTAGGACTATTATGAAATACAATGTTGGAGTATACCAGATAAACAAAACTTATACTGGGGTGCCTGGGTGGCTCAGTGGGTTAAGCTCTGCCTTTGGCTCAGGTCATGATCTCAGGGTCCTGGGATCGAGCCCCACATCGGGCTCTCTGCTCAGCAGGGATCCTGCTTCTCCCTCTTTCTCTTCCTGCCTCTCTGCCTGCTAGTGATCTCACTCTCTCTGTCAAATAAATTAAAGAAAAAAAAAAAAACTTATACTAAAGCTACACTAATTATGGTAGTATGGTATAGGTATAGATAGAACCAAATAAAGTAAGGAATGTAATAAAGTATCCAAAACACTACTGTCATTTCATTATTGAACTCTGTCATATTTGCCATACATTAAGTGTTCATGTTAATCATGTATACATAATTTTTAAGAAAGTGGCAGAATTCAGCAGAGGAGTATAGAAAAATGTATTAATAAGTCATATAAGTCCTAATATAAGAAAAAAATAAATCTTCATCCTACCTTACACTATATGGAAAAACCAATGCCAAATAGATTGTGTATGTAAATGTGAAAGGCAGAATAATTAAGCTTCTAGAAAATAGCATAGGACAGTACTATTCATGGTTCAGAGACTATAGAAGTTTCCAAAAATCAATAAGTAAAAGCTAAGAAAACACTGATAAATTGTACTGCATTAAAAGTAAATATAAGGGTTTCTTCTTATTAAAATCTACCATTATAAAATTAAAAGGGCAAAAACTCAGAGTGAGACATGATATTTGTAACACATATTTGATAAAGGACACATTGAGAATACATAAAGTCCTTCTACAAGTCACTGAGAAAAGGACAGACTACTTAGAAAAAAAAAAAAACAGGCAAAGTCTTAAACAGCAATGCATTTAAAAGAATATCTAAAAGGACAAGAAACATACAAAAAGTTGGCTAAAGTTTATTAGTCATCAGCCAAAATTAAACTAGTCATTAACAAATTAAATCCTCTGAGTGGCTACTTTTCCCAAAAGACTGAAAGAGAAAGACAAATACTGTATAAGCTATGAGCTCACTAACATGTAGATCCTAAAAATACCAAATTCATAGAGACAGAATGGTGGTTGCCAGGAACTAAGGGGTGAGGGAAATGGGGAGATTTGGGTCAAAGTGTACAAACTTTCAGTTATAAGATAAATAAGTTCTGGGGAGCTAATATAAATACATGGTGATGATAGTTAACAATTCTGTAGTGCAAACTTGAAAACTGCTATGAGAGTAGACCTTTAATGTTCTCCTCATAACAACAACAGAAACAAAATGGCAATAATGTGAGGTGAAGAATATATTAATTAACCATATTGTGGTAAATATTTCACAATACATATGTGTATCAAATCATCACCTCCCAACCTTAAATTTACACAATATGTCAATTATATCTCAGTAAAGCTAGGAAAGAATAAAAAGACTGAAAAGCTTTCTTCTCCAACATGTAAAGGATTTGGAAGTTGTCATTCTAGTCTTTGTACCATAAAAAAAGCTGAACAAACAAAATTTCAGTGACTTTTCTTGGGCCAATTAGAGAACTGAAGTCACAAGAAAAACTGCCACTATGAAATCTGGAAAACCAGATGCATCCAGAGAAACATCTGGAGCAGAAGCTGCTAGAATCATAAACTGTTAAGAATAATTTAATAGTAATTTTGCTAAATTGCTGAAAGATGAGAGTAAAAGTGAAGCCAAGTCTTAAGATCCCCCACATTGATGGCTTTTACTTGCATAAACCCAGATGGACTCACAGGGAAAAGAGAAAAATAATCTTGTGTTTCTAGCAGAGGGAAGGGGAAACTAACCATGTTTAAATACATTCAGATCATTCTCCATAACAAAGCATACTATTCAAAGAAAAAGGTTTTACCATTGTTCTGCCTCTAGGCCTCCGGAAAAAGATTCCCAACCAGCAAAGTCACATTTAGCCTTTTTGACTCACCTAATAAGAGGAAAAAGCTATGAATCCATAGAAAAACTTTGGAAAATCAGACAAGAGTCACGCCTCACCTGAAGACAGACTAAATCCCAAGATTATAGCAGATTTCCCTTTCCCCACTTGTTACCTAGAAAACAGAGCTCCAATATACTCAGAGTGGATTAGCTACAAGGCAAAGACTTTTTCCAAGGAGAAGTACTAAGAGAAGCACAAAGTTATGAGGGAAGACAAAAACAAAGACACTAGAAGAATTTGAGACTCCGGCACTTACACACAATAAACACTCAAGAAAGCCCATCTCTAGCCAGATGAATATAAATCTTCAGTGAAGTGCTATTTGCTTCAATTCCTTTTATCCAGTACAACATGTCTGATGTTTAATTTTTAAAAAATTACAAGGTATGACAAAAGCAAGAAAAACACAGACAAACCAAGCATCAGAACAAGACTTGAATATGACTCAGATATTGTAGTTACCAGAGACAAAATTTAAAATAACTATGATTAATTCATTAAGAGCTAGCTATAAAAGAAAGAGAAGACAACATGGAAGAACAGATAAATAATGTAAGCAGAGAAATGGCAACTCTAAGAAAATTTAAAAGAAATGGTAGAAATTAAAAATACACTAACAGAAATAAAGAATACCTTTAATGTATTCATTAGTAGACTAGGAAAAAATGAATAAGCTTAAAGATATGTCAATAGAAACTTTCCAGACTAAAATACAAGTTGGGGAGGTGGTGGTACATCTAAGAACTGTGGCAGAACTTCGAAGGGTGAAACACAAGCAACTGGAATATCAAAGGGAAAAGATACAGATAATGGAGAAGAAATATTTGAAGTAATAATGGCAAAATTTTTCTAATATTAAAAACAAACAGCAGGGAAGGTAAGCTAGGGAAGCTAAGACAACATCACACAGAAAAAAATATTTTAAAAAATCTACACTCAGGCATATTATATTCAAACTGCAGAAAACCAAAGATAAAGGCATAATGTTGCAAGAAACCAGAAAGAGAAAATCTCCTTACTTATTTAAGAATAAGGGTGAGAACTGTATTGGGGTTCTCATCAGAAATCATATAACAAGAAAGTCAATTAAAACACAGGAAGTACTTAAAAAATAAACCAATGTGTCCAGCAACATTTTTCTTCTAAAGTAAAGGAAAAATGAAGATTTAATCAGATAAAATAAAACCTGATGTAATTCATCACAAAAAGACAGTTTCTGCAATAAATGTTAAGAGAAATTCTTTAGGAAGGAAAAAAATAAGTCAGGAATTTGGATTAACATAAAGAAAAGAAAAACATCAGAAAAGGAAAAAATGAAAGTAAAATACTTGTCTTATTCTTAATTGATTTAAAAGATAGCTATTTATTTCAAAAGCATAATCATAACAATGTTTTACATGAATATAACATATGGCTATGTAAAATGAATGACAACAATACTACAAGGGATAGGAAGAAGAAATTGGGAATGCTCTGTTACATGCATACTTGTGAACTAGTATAGCGTTATTTAAAAGTGGACTTAATTAGAAGTAAATGTGTTTTTCTTTTTTCTTTTTAAATATTTTTTATTTATATATATTTGCAGAGAGAGAGAGACAGTGAGAGAGGGAACACAAGCAGGGGGAGTAGGAGAGGGAGAAGCAGGCTTCCTGCTGAACAGGGAGCCTGATGCAGGGCTCCATCTCAGGGTCCTGGGATCATGACCTGAGCCTAAGGCAGAAGCTTGACAACTGAGCCACCCAGGTGCCCTGTAAATGTATTTTTCAAAATCTAGGGCAACCACTTAAAAAATCTTTTAAACAAAAGTATAATTAATACGCTAAGAGGAGAGAGAAAATGAAATCATATAAAATGTTCAATTAAAATCAGAAGAGTCAGAAAATGGAAGCAGTTAAAAAATTAAAAAGAACAAGTACAATGAAGAGAAAAAGTTAAAACACTGCAAAAATTAATCCAGCTATTTCAACAATATTTTAAATAGAAATGGTATAAATTTTCCAAGTAAAAGACAGAGATTATCTGGTTCAAATTTTAAAAATGCTTAACTATATGTTTTCTACAAGAACCCTATTTTACATATAAAGAAACATTGATTAAAAAGGATGAAGAGGGGCGCCTGAGTGGCTCAGTAGGTTAAAGCCTCTGCCTTCAGCACAGGTCATGGTCCCAGGGTCCTGTGATCGAGCCCCGCATTGGGCTCTCTGCTCAGCAGGGAGCCTGCTTTCTCCTCTCTCTCTGCCTGCCTCTCTGCCTACTTGTGATCTCTGTCTGTCAAATAAATAAATACAAAATCTTAAAAAAAAGTCAAAAAAATAAATTAAAAGGATGAAGATAGATCATACTAATACTAATCAGAAAACAAAAAACGAGTTGACATAACTCAATTTTAGACAAAGCTAACTTCAGAACAGATTATCATGAATAAAGAAGAATATTACATAATGACAAGAGTCAGTTGTTCAAGATGACATAACAGTCCTTAACATGCATGTACCTTACAGCAGAGCATCGAAAGACATGAGGAAAAAACTGACAGAACTGCAAAGAGAAACAGATGATCCCTCTATTGTAGCTGGAGACTTCAATACCCCTCTTTTAGTAACTGAAAGATCCAGTTGGCAGAAAATTAGAACTAAACTGAACCACCAATTAGCTTGAAATAATTGACACTTATAGAATACTTCATCCAACAGCAGAACACCCATTCTTCTCAAGCTCATACGGAACATTCACCAAGACAGAGCATAATCTGAGCCATAAAACATACCTTAACAAATATAAAAGAATAGAAAACATATAGAATATGTTCTTAGTTGACTATGAAAAGTAATGTTATTAAACCAATAACAAAGATAGCTCAAAATATAAAAATAATTGGATATGAAGAAACACACTTCTAAATAACTAATAGCTCGGAAGTCTCAAGGGAATTTAGAAATATTCTGAACTAAATGGAAAAAAATACTAATGATCAAAACAGCAAAATACAGCAAAAGCAGGACTTATAGGGAAATTTATAGCATGAAATCCATATATTAGAAAAAAGAAGATACAAAATTAATAACCTAAGCTTCCACCCTTGGAGCATAGAGAAAGATGAACAATATTAAACTAAAGTAAATAGAAGAAAACAAATGATAAAAAAAAAATTAGAGAAGAAAACAATTAAATAAAAAACAGAAAAATAATAGAAAATAATCAATATAACCTAAATCTGGGTGTTAGAAAAGATTGAGAGGGATGCCTGGGTGGCTCAGTGGGTTAAGCCTCTGCCTTCGGCTCAGGTCATGATCCCAGGGTCCTGCTCAGCAGGGAGCCTGTTTCCCTTCCTTTCTCTCAAACTGCCTCTCTGTCTACCTGTGATCTTTGTCAAATAAATAAATAAAATCTTAAAAAAAAAAAAAGGAAAAGATTGATAAAATTGATAAACTTCTCAACAGGCTAATCAAAACAAATACAAAAACAAAAAAATAAAAACAGATGATACAGATTACTAATATCAGAAATAAGTGTCATCTACACTGACTGAATGGACATTAAAAGCATAATAAGGGAATAGGCTCTGTTTCTTAATGATATTGAATCAACAATTAACAATTTTCTAAAAATCAAAGCACCTACTTAAACTGACTCACTGGTGAATTCTACCAAACATTTAATATGAAATGATATTGATTCTATACAAATTCTTCCATAAAAAAAAAGGCAGAAGTAGCACTCCTTAACTCATTCTATGTGGCAGGCATTAGCCTAATACTAAAACCAGATAAAGAGATTGCAAGAACAGAAAACTCAGTCCAAGAGTTCTCTTTAACATAAATGTCAGAATCCTTAAAACATTAACAAATTGAATCCAATGATAAATAGTAGACAAATGAGTTATTCTGGGCATACAAGGGTATTTCAAAAACTGAAAATCAATGTTTCATATTATCAACAAACTAATGAAGAATTAAGGTATATGTAAAATTGATACAGAAAAATCATTTCACAAAATTTAATAGCCTTTCATGATAAAAATTCTGAGCCAACTAGTAATAAAAGAGAACTACCTCAATCTGGTAATAAAATCTTCAAAATGCCTACAGCTAATATCATACTTAATGATGTGAAACTAGATGTTTTCCTTTTAAGACTGGAAACAATGCAAGAATGCTCCCTTTCATCACTCCTATACAACAGCATACTGGGAGTCCTAGCTAACACAATAAGACATGAAAAGGAAATAAAAGTTACATAGACTGGGAAGGAAGAAAAAAATTCTTTGCAAATGATATAATCCTTTAGAAAACTCCAGAGAACTGACCAAAAAAACTGGACTTAATAAGTGAGTGGAAATCTAACAAAGTACATATAGGATATCTGGTGAAAAATCTATGTGTATGTGCAAAATTGTTTTTTATTTGCATACCTTTACACTTGAGATAAACTAAACATCCATTAAAAAGAGATTAATAAATTTTAGTATATTAATACACAACTATAAAGTGATGAATATTTACAATTTGCATCTATATGTAACAACTGAAATATATTCCGAAATATTAAAGGCAGAATTATAAGCAAAACAGACAAGCTACAAATGGTAAGTACAATATTAATACACTCCTATAAAGTTCAAAATCTGACAAAAGTAAAAATATTGGTTAAAGAAGTATATATAGGAAGTGAAACTCTAAAAGAAAACAAAGAAATTATTATCACATAGGTTAGATTATTTTATAACATTTCAGATAAGAAGCAGAGAAGGACGATGACAATGTTCTATTTCTTGAACTAAGTGGTAGTTTCAGTTACCCACAATGTAGTTGTTCATTAAAATGTACATATGTTTTATGAACCTTTCTATAAGTGTTAAATGTTCCAATAAAATAAGAAGAAATTTTTAAGTAAAACATTAAGCCATAATCATGATAGTAATCATAACAACAATGACCACTGGCCAATGGAAGTAAACAGAGGTATAGAGAGAGAGGATGATTAAAGAAATAAATTGGAACATGGAAAGCCAAGAGATTTTATCCGTAAAACAGGCCCAAAAAGAACTATAAAATTTTAAAGTTATATCCTAGAAGAAGATAAGCCAGTTTCTTCCATTAATTGTCTGTGGAAGCTCAAATGAAAAATCTTTTCATAGTCCCTAATCTTTCAACTATAAATAAAGTCAAGCTCTTTTAAAATTCTATTCAATTATGTGATTATCTACTTACTTGCCTTTTTATTTAAAAAATGTATTTCCTACTTACTTCTAGAGTCAGACTAGAAATTAGATTGATCATTCTATTTCCAGTTATCATAAAGATTTTGTATTTAAATATGCCAAAATCAAGATTTATGAAAGTAGAGGACATTATTCTGGAGGTGGAAGAAATTCTAAAAAAATGAATATTATTTCATTTTGAGGGTTTCAAAGCATAATCCTGCCCTTCCCCAACACAAATAAAAAAAAAAAAAATAAGCCATGAGTTTACATAATGGTATTTTAATGCAGACTACAATGTAAATTGGGGAAAAAAGAACACATTAAAGACAGTCAGACACTGGGTTAGGTTTTGATGAGTTCCATCATCACGATCCATTAAAAACTTAAACTGATTATTGCAATAGAAACTCCATATAATGTTCACTACAAAGAAAATGGTATAAAGTATAATTGTGCTTCTATAGTTTTAAAAAGTGTATATATCCCAAATTAGTACTTACCATAAAAAGATCTAAAACAAACATCATCCACTATGGCAAAACATGAGAAACAGTTCCCTTAAAGTCCAGAAAAATGTAAGAATGGCCACATTCACCATTTGCATTGATCACTGTTTAAGAGATCTCCTAACCTGTTCAATTAAATAATAGAAATATAATACAAAGGAAATTGTAATAATGCTATTTGTATAAATACATAAAATTATATAATTATAAGAACCACTGCAAATAACTAAAACTAATATGAGTTTATCAAGGTTGCTTAGAAAACATAAGGATAAAATACAACATTACTTTACAGACACAATCTTTTAAAAAAATATAACATTTTAAAAGCTCATTCATAAAAACACAAAAGTTTGTGAAGAAATAGAAAAAAATGCAAGACATATAAGGAGAAAGAAATACTTTATTATAGGACCTGAATAAGTTCATTGATAGATAAATTTAATATTAATTTTTTTAAAAAACTATGTTTTCCCAAACCAAAATAAAAATTACTACAGCAAATGTAACTCCAGTAAAATTTAACACATGATTTTTTTTCACCAAACTTGCCCATTCCCAAAATTGAAACAGAGGAATAAAAAATAAAAAGCCAACATTATTAGCCAATGAAATCTTGAAGGAGAAACAAAGGCAGTAGATTCATTTATTTTACAATCAAAACTTGTAAGTAGAATAATTAAATTACAGCATGGTACTTGTGCAGGTATGATGAGAAGAACAATAAGACAGAAAAACCAAGAAATATGTCTGTGCATATGTGAAAGCTCTGGTTATGGCAGCATTAGAGTTTCAATTCAATGGAGAATGAATGGTATTTTCAATAACCAGCATTAGAACAATTGGTTTTCAGTATGGAAAAAAAGAAAATAGAACTGAACTTTACTCCAAACCCATGTTAATTTCCACACTATATAAAAAATGTGAAGACTTTTAAAATACTAAAAAAAAAAAAAAAATAAGAAAATATCTTTATTTCTTCAATAACAGAGAATAGCTTAAACAATGCAAAAAAAAAAAAAAAAGGAAAAAGAAAGAAAGAAAGAAAGAAAGAAAGAAAGAAACTCCACATTCCCCAAACCAAAAGAAACAGTTGATAAATTTGCCAAATTAAAATGAAAATATTTTATCTGGACAAGGACTTGCTGGGGACATTCCCTTTCTTGGAGCTTGGGATCCTTCATTCAAATTCCTCTTTGTAAAAATGATTTACTTTCTCACTGTACTGTCCCTTAAAATTAAGATCTGTAATTATTAGATTTTAAAAAATCTGATGAAAACTTAATGACAATAAAATACAGTGAATTCAGAGATCCATCCTATGTATGAAATGTTAAATGTGGTGGCAGCTTTATATTTAAAAATTATCTCTGGGTTACTAGGTAAGCCCCAGATTGCTCACAGACCTATACTAAGTACGATGTAGGAAAACTCTCAGTTGACACCATAAAAGAGGGTATTTAATGGCCATCTCCTCAGTACAGTTTGAGGCAACATAATCTCATCCACATCACCACTACTGTACCTGCAGACTCTCTGAGGGAGGTGCTGCTTCCCCTATCTGGATGGGAAAGGGTCAAGTTTCCTTGGGGACCAGCCAGCTGTAGCAACAATTCTATAATCCCTACTCTACTTTTACTTTAGTGTATATAAACAACTCTTGAGTGGGTAAAAAATACAAGCTATATATTATTCCTCACTTATGCCCTTTTGAGTGTCAAGGGTCTGGTGCAGGCATTATAACAAAGCTGTGTATTATCCATTATCTTATGAGTTTGTGTCTCATTTAGGAAGAAAACAACGTAATTCCTACCTCAACTCCTGAACTTAACTAGTCCTTGATGAATACGGTAAAACATCATTAAAGTGAAAGCACTAGCCATAGATTAGGGGCAATTTTATATAACTCAAGAAATCCACAAAAGACTAGAATGCAAAATACATTTTTAAAAAAGTACTATAATCTAATAAGAAAAACACAACCTAATATAAAAATTAACAATGGACTTTACCAAAAAGGAAATCTGAAAGACCAATAAACTCATGCAAAGATTCTCAATTTTATTAATAAACCAAGTAAATACAAGTTAATATGAGAATGAGAAACCATTTCATATCAAATATGGGCATTACATATATAGTAATATCTCATAATATATAAGGAATTTATTTAAAATCTGAAACAGAAGAAAGTTCAACAATGAAACTGTGGATACATTTATATCCCCCTCCCCCTTTTTTTAAGACTTTATTTTTTCAGAGCAGTTTAACATTCATAGCAAAATTGAGGGGAAGGCGAAGAAATTACTCATCTACTCCCTGGCTCACACATGTAAACACTCTTCTGTTATTAATAATCTCCACTATGATGGGATATTTGCTAAAAATAATGAATGAAAACTTGATATACCATAATCACCGAAAAACCCATACATAGTCTATATTTTCATTCACTCTTGGTGTTCCACATTCTATGGGTTTGGACAAATATATAATGACAGATATCCATCATTAAGGCGTCACACAGAGTATTTTCACTGCCCTAAATCCTCTCTGCTTTATTTACCCCTATACCCCTAAACACTTGGCAACCACCAAACTTTTTTGTTGTTTTTGTAATTTTTCCTTTCCCAGAGTGTTATGTAGTTGGAATCATACAGGATGTAACCTTTTCAAACTGGCTTCATTCACTACCTAATAGGCATTTAAGTTTCTTCCATGTCTTTCCATGGCTTGATAGCTCCTTTCTTTTTAGTCCTGAATAATTTCATTGTCTGGATGTACAGTTTCTTTATCCTCTCACCTACTGAAGGGCATCTTGGTTGCTTCCAAGTTTTGGCAATTATGAGTAAAGATGCTATACAAATCTGTGTCCATATTTTTGTATGGACATATGTTTTTAAGCCTTTTGAGCAAATATCAAGAAGGATGATTGCTGGATCTTATGGAAGAGTATGTTTCATTTTGTAAGGAACAGGCAAACTGTCTTCCAAAGTGCTGTACTGTTTTGCATTCCCACCAGCAGTGTATGAGTTCCAGTTGCTCTACATCCTCAGCAACATTTGCGTTGTCAGTGGTCCAGGTTTTGGCCATTCTAATAGGTGTGAAATAGCAGCTCATTGTTGTTTTACTTTGCATTTCCCTGATGACACATGATGTGGAGCATATTTCATATGATTTTTTTTTTGGACCATCTGTATACATCCCTTGGTGAGGGCTCTGATCCATTTTGAGTTAAGTTTTGTGAAGGTTTTAAGATCTGTGTCTAGATTCATTTTTTACATGTGTATGTTCAGTTGTTCCTAAACTGTTGAAGAGACTCACTGCTCCACTGTTCTGCTTTTGTTCCTCTGTCAGAGATGAGTTGACTATATTTATGGGGATCCATTTCTGGGCTCTCTATTCTGTTCCACCGATCTATTTGACTATTCTTTCACTAATCCCACACCTTTTTTATTACTGAAGCTTTATAGTAAGTAGCTTTATAGTTAAGTTTTAAAGTTGGGTAGCATCAGTCCCCTAACATTTTATTCTTCAATATTATGTTGGCTATTCTGTGTCTTGTGCCCCTCCATATGAACTTTGGAGTCAGTTTGTTGATATTCATGAAATAACATCCTAGTATTTCGATTGAGATTGAATTGAATCTACATATCAAATTGGGAATTAATGACATCTTGACAATATTGACTTCTCTCTGTGAACATGGAATAGTTCTCAATTTTTTTGTATGTACATTTATGCTATTTTAATGTTTTACTTGCATGAGATCATTCTATAAATTCCAGAATTCACAATTTGGAGATCATATTATATTACCTATTTGGGTTTGTGATACAAGATAATTTGTATAATTTTGATGAGAATTACTTTCAGCTTTATTCTTATTTTCTTTTTTTTTTTTTTAAAGATTTTATTTACTTATTTGACAGAGATCACAAGTAGGCAGAGAGAGAGAGGAGGAAGCAGGCTGCCTGCTGAGCAGAGAGCCTGCGGGGCTTGATCCCAGGACACTGAGATCATGACCTGAGCCGAAGGCAGAGGCTTTAACCCACTGAGCCACCCAGGAGCCCCAACATGTGTAATTTTAAAGTAAATCCCTGAGATCGGCTGTTTCACATGAGTATTTTGCATAAAAGGGCATTGCAAAATGTATAAATAAATGGTCTTTTGGCTTATTTGGAGTAGACTAATTAGACTTTTTCATATCATGGTATATCTTATAGACTGAAGTTTCTATTTTATTAATGTCTGCACTTATTTTTGAAGGTAGCTCAAGAAATATCCTGAGAAACAAAAGCATTTAAAAAAACCCATTTCAACAAAATACTTGCCTAGGTGTAGAGGAAAGACTTGATAATTTCTGAGGTCTAATTACTTGTTCATGTGGGTATCATGTGACAAAAATAACTATAAAGATAATACTAAGACTGGAGAAAGATGAGCTGGACTTAGACTTGATGATTGCTAGATTCTTATTAGATATTTTCTTCAATATCTTACTTATTTATCATTATGATCCATAGTGAGATATTATAGATCCCTATACACGAATACCCTTGCACAAGAAGTCATATATATGGATTTTGTCTTCAAATGAAATCAGGTAAACCACTGAGAAATTGCCCACAAACCATAGTAAAGTATTACCAAAGGATTTTAAAGAATGTCTCTATACCTTTAATAAAAGTTGCTTACATATTAAGAAGAATAGAGAACAAACCCAAGAAATGATTCAGATATTGGATTTCTGCTGGACTCATTATTATGTGACTCATTCTTGGATACCAGTTTCCAGACTGGAGACATTTGAATATAACTACATCAACAAAATCCATGATTGCCATAGGTCTATCTCATCATTATTATAGTTAATAAACAGAATCATTCTTTAACTAAACCTGACCTAAAATTTTAAGTTTCACCATTTCATTTCAGGATACATATGAGAAATATTGAAAAATGTTCCAAAATATAACCTTAAGAGAAAATATTACATTAAAATTATATACAATTACATATAATTTTTGTCAGTACTTCCTTTTCAGTCATCTAAGTAGAGAATTCTCCTTACAAAAAGTTTACTCTCTTTTTCTGTCTCCTTATAAATAATGAATGTATGTTTTCAACTGTGGATTATTTCTGCATTGAAGTCATTACTGTGGTAGGTATTGAAATAATCTAAAAGGCCATCATGTTGCTGTAATGGAACTCTATCTTCAAGACATAAATAAGTAAGCAGGTATTAAAAGGTTATTTGTTTTTCAGATATTAAACAGTATGTTAAAACTTAAGGCTTTAGAACATTAGTCCATATTTGCATACAAGTGATCAAAAAGAGAGCCAAATTCTTATTATGGATTTAAAATTAATTGCCTAACACTAAGGCGAACAGTCACCTTAAAAAAGTTGCTTTCACCTCAGCAACAAAGCTTTTACCTCAGTTGCCAAATCTTATGCTCCTGATATTTTGTATAAATATAGGGGGAAAATGCTTTTGTATGTCAAGTAAATTACACCTTCAATATTCCTAAAGACTGAAGGTTTAAGATTAATTAGACAAATGAAACTAAGCTACTACCTGCCAATTCACAGTCATCATTCAGGTTTACCTATGTAATGAGGATGATGGAAAAGGTAATCATTTGAGACTAACCTATCTATCTCCTCCTACTTGTCCACATTCCCAACTGGTGTGTTTTACTTATCCCTTCTGGGTGATAAAATATCTTCAGGGTTCTCCAACATTCTAGATATTAAATACTTCTGTGTCAAAACCATATAATCTAAGGTAACTGTCTTAGATCTCTAAGTTAACACTTTTCAAAATCAAATCCCTAGGTTTTCCTAAACTATTAATGTTTCCAGCTGGTATTGATATGTCTACAAAGTCCCTAATTTTTTTTTCACACATCTTTCCATGTAGTTCTATAATTTCATTGTGCATTCCCCTTCATAAATCATTAGTAATATTAAGTTAGTGTTTATAATCAGTGTGGCCTACACAGATTCTTCTAGTCTGTGAGTTTCTTGCTGTAGTAAATCATAGATTTTTCTCTAAATGAAGTCTTTGTACCCCCAATTGTCTTCCTTGCTATAAAGTCTCCTACACTCCGAGATGTAAACTGAGATGTCTCAGTTTACCCAGAGAATTCTAAATCTGACATATGTTAAAATACCCCCAGTTCAACCTACAGTGATATAAGGGAAGTTAACTAGACATGAAACAGGGTGGTCATCACAATAACTGGGATAATAACTTGGGTTAAGTCTGTACAAATTGTTTTTTTTTTTTTCCTATGAGTTCCATAGCCAATGCTTTGCAATTAAGATTGTTGCCATACTTTTAATGTCAGTTGCCAGGAATACTCTCCACATGACATCAATCTCTCCTGGTCCTAAATGTAAAGTAATCACCACCTCCTAAAGCAAAACATTTATTCCGACTTCATCCCAGGGCACTTCACAGTAAGAACTATAGTATAGTATATTGTATAGTATAGTATCACAGTAAGAACTATTAGCAACCCACAGAGCTGACACTAACAGTAGAGAGAGAGAGCAGTGGCCTTTCTACATCAAGTATTGCCAGCTAAGACATTTTTAGTTTTGGTGTCAGTACTTAAGGGCTTTTGGGAGAACTGTGCATTATCTCTCTAGCTTCTGGAATTTTTACCTAAGTGAGACAATACATCAGCACATTAACAATATTCCAATGTTGAAACCTATCTCTAAGGCTAAAATTCTACTTATACTAAGTAGCATATATTTGCATAATCTCAGATGGAAAAACTTCTTTTTCCACTGAGCTTACAAGACTATTTGTAGCTTTCCATCACTAGTTATCTTATGGTAGTTATTTTTGCATTGTACTACCTTTATCTTGCCTACTGATCTATAGTTACTTTTAAACAAAAATTCCAATTGGATTCATTTCTACCTGCTTCATAACAATAAGGGCAGGGTCTTGATCCATTACCTATCAGAAACTAAGACCTTGAGGAATGTAGCCAAGACTAGGAAGGGGAGAAGGTAGCAGTATAAAGGCACTGGAAAAGTAAACACCAACTGAGAATGGCAAGCTTGCAATAAAACTGGGTCAAACTCTGACATCAAGAAAACCCAAAACGAAGAGATTTCATCATTGATGCTTAAAAATTTTATGACATTTGATGTCCCTGAAACCCCCACAGTGGGGCGGTGCTGGGGAGAAGGGGGAGAGGGGCTCTAGGCCTATGTTTATAGTGCCTAAAAAATAAAAAGAGATTTCCATGATAAGCAAAATGGACATGGATCACGGCCTTATTGTGCTTATATTCTGCAAGGGAGGTCAACATTAGATAACTGCACGAAGAGACATAAACCTGCAATGAATTTCAGTTATACAGTGCTGTGAAACCATATGGTAACAGGACATGATCGGGTCAGGCAGAACAAGAAAGGCTACCTTCAGGAAGAGACTACTGTGTTGAGATACCAGGCAAAAAGGAGTTGGGAATGGTGATCTGTTGAGGAAGAAATAACCACATGCAAAGACTTTGGGGGTAGGTCACATGATGTGGAAGAAGGACTGAGTGACCTCTATACCTGGAATGCAGGAAAGGTGAGTAGCACCGTGTGAAATAAGTTGGGGACAATTAGAAAGTGCTAAACCACTCGAGCATAGTAAACCATAATGAGGAATTCTGTCTATATTCTAAGAGTAATAGTCTTTAAAAAGGTAGGACATGTCAGTTTGTACTTTGTATTACACTCTCCGCCTGCCTATGGAGAATAGGCAGAATTGGTGCATTGAAGCGTGTGAGCAGATAATTTAGGAAGCCTCTGGACTAGCCCCATGGAGAGATTATGGTAGTTGGGACCAGGGTACTAACAGACCCAAATGGAGAAAAATGGATAAATTCAAGAAAAATTTTCCAAGTAAATTTGACTATATTAGGTGATAGAATCTGTAGAAGAAGGGGAAAGGAGAGAAGATGATTCCTATTTTTTCTGGTACACAGTGATATTTTTGGAGCTCAAGAATATCAAAAAGAGGGGTGCCTAGGTGGCTTGGTGGGTTAAAACCTCTGCCTTCAGCTCAGGTCATGATCTCAGGGTCCTGGGATAGAGCCCAGCATTGGGCTCTCTGCTCAGCAGGGAGCCTGCTTCCCTCTCTCCCTCTGCCTGCCTCTCTGCCTACTTGTGATCACTCTCTGTCAAATAAATAACTAAAATCTAAAAAAAAAAAAAAAGAATATTTGGCAAGATGACCAAGAGGTTAGTTAGCAACATGTTAAATTGTTAAATTTAAGGCACTTAGGTAATTAGATATAATTAATTTGGAATTGACTGGCACTGAATGCATGTATTTGTGAGAGTCATTTCAAAGTCTGCCTTTTTTTTTTTCTTTTTAGAATTTCCTTTGAGAATTTTACTCTCTCTTCTTTTTTAAAATGAGCACTGCATGATAACATATTTCCTCTTTGCTCTACCTTTCAGGGCTATTAAACATAATACATTAACCCTTTTAGCATTCATAGTTAACATATTACTTTTTTTCCTACCCAATATCTCTAATTTTCCTTCTGTTTTCTTTCTCTTTTTTTCCCTAACTAGGCTCCACACAGAGCATGCAGCCCAGTATGGAGCTTAAACTCATGACCCTGAGATAAAGACATAAGCTGAGATCAAGAGTCAGACACTTAACTGACTGAGCCACCCAGGGGCCCCTTCCATCTGTGTTTTTATGGCTCAAGCATCTAAGATAATTTCACATATATAAATATATACCCAAAGGTATTAAATGTAAATATATATATATATATATATGGTTGAGAGCCTATTTGTTAAACTACCTCATGGAGATAATATAAGAATCAAAGAAGTTAATATCTATTCAAAAGTACTGGAAGGTGTCAAATGATAATATATTGATTATTATGATAAGTGGTTAAGTCACTGTCATTAATGTTATCAGAGTTGATAATTTACAAGTCTCAAACATAGGGAAATTTGTTTCAGAAAAATAAAAATATTATATATTTAATATCAGTAAGAATACTTAATATTTAGAAGGCATATTAGCTTTCTAGAGAGATTATCATTACTGCTATGTATATAGTAAATTATATACATATGTATATATTTAGACAGACATTCACATTTCCTGTTCAGATATTATTTATTATTTAATTTTATCACACTGCTTTAGTTAAACAAGAAGGAAGAGTAGAAACAGACAAAAGTACTATTTTACTGGCCAAGACTAATTGAAAATGCCATAATGAGAAAAATAAGCATCATAACAACCACCACTACCTCAACTGTCCTATACTAGTAACGAATAGCTATTCCATTGCCTCATTATTTTACTTCTTCTCCATGCTTTATTTCTTCTAAGAAAGTTCCTAGTATTCCATTTATTTTTAAAGGGATTTTAATGGATGTGCTATGAATTTTCAATGAGCTATTTGAAATTTGAGGAACCTAATTAGGAATGTATTTACTTTCTCTTTTTTCAGGGTGATTAATTCCATGCAAGACTTTCAGGCTAATGTTACTCCAAAGAAAAAATAGAAAGGGAAAAGGAGGTTCTACTTCTACAGACTAATGGACTGGTAATTTAAAAATTGAATTAAGCATTAACTCAGAAGAGTCCTTCTCAATATATAAATTATTTCTGTTTAGCCTTCTATTGCCAGGTTAATTAAGTAAATCCTTTGGCCTTGATTATAGTCATTAGTAAATGAAAATGTATTTGAATTCACTAGTCTTGTGATTTACACTAGAGAATCTATGTGAGTAAATATATTTCCTATGTTAACAGCTTTCATAAAGTCAAACGTGTTACTTAGAAAGGTCGCTTTATCTGTGGATAAAAAACAAAAATTTATTAAGTATCTAATTTATTGTTCAGGCATATAAAATCTCTGTAGGCTCTTGTGGGGATGCCTTTAAGAAACAAACCTTATATATCTCTGTATCTTCAAAATGTGTGAAATCAACTCAAGCTTAGTCGGGGTCCTCCATTTCTTTAAAAAAAGCAAAACCTGGAAAAATCTGAAATGTCTCCCTCAAGTTGCTTTACTCAATAAAAAGCACAAGAACAAAAATAGTGAAAGGAATTTTTAAAAGAAATGAATAAATGATGTAAAAAAAAGCATGCAAGGTAATAAAATATGCACAGAAAAAACCTACAGTAAAATAATGATTTGTAATCTATCTTCTGCATAGTCAGACTCATCATCTGATGCTACAGTTATAGCTGTAATGAATTAACTTCAATATAAATTAATATATCCTATTTGTTTATGTCTTAAAAGTAGTCCTACATTACTTTGAGTACATTAGCAACAACATACTGAATACCTGTTTTAAGTATGCAATAGATAGCACCACAATTCAGAAATAAATTCTTAACAACAGTCTCTCTGTTCTCTTAAGGACATAGACCTAACTGTTGATGGCATATTGAAGCTGTAATATGTTGTAAAAGAAAACTAAGATTATTAAGTGTGTTCTACCCATTCTCTTCAAGGAAATTTTAATTGCCAAGTACCTAATTAAAATAAATTATCTAGGATAAATCAAACTTTTACTGTCTATAAAAATGCATTCATAATCATTTTGTATGGTGACATTTTGACGCAAATATATCCTAAGAGAAGCAAGGGATGCCTATACAAGTATTTGGGAGAAGGGAAAAGAGAAATACATCAAATTTGAATGAAATAAACTAGAAAAATGGCAAAATAGTAGGATTATAAGTATGAACTAGGAAAGTCTGAACATTACCCAAAATACTGTTTTTACTTTTCAAATCCTATAAATATAAACAATCAGATGATTATTGTATTTGCCTGATATATCTAGTAATTAAAAAGCCCAAAGATAAATACGCAGCTGGGAACTGGTCTGGGGGTGGTGTATAATATATTACATTATGCATCTGGTAAAATTCCTTCATGTCCCAATTTCAATCCACGTCCCTACCTGTGATTTCTCTTTTATTTTTTAGTACGCATATTTATAATTTGCCATAAACTCCCCTTCAAGGACACAGAGAACACATCACTCCGTAAGCCAACCAATCAAGAGAAATGTCATTTCCTGCACCAGTCCCTTACCCTCCATATACTACTGGAGATGACAGTCATAGAAAGGGAACTCGGTATTTAAGAATCAAAAGACCAGAGACTTGATCCCATCTTCTTAATTCATTAGATAAGCAACTTTAATAAAATATTTGGTCATGCTGAATGCATTTGCTCATGTGCAAACATTATTATTTTAATCTCTCCCCTCTCTATGTCTCAAAGCTGTAAATATGAATCATGATAATCATGTGAAGCAATCCTGAAAAAAATCTCAGAAAACCCCACAAAGATATAGGTTATCAACATAAAAAGTAGTAACTATGTCTCCAGAAAGATAAAAGTCAAAAAAGTGAAATAGTCAGTGATGAATAATCCTGGTTTTAATTTGTACATTAATTTGCAAGATTTCCAGTTAACCTCCTCTAACTATTTTTTAAAAGCACTGGCAACAATCAAACTGAATGTAGTCAACTTACTTCTGGAGCCAGAAGAGTTCCTCACTGCTGTGAAGGAGTCAGCACTCTGCCTGGCTGCTGAAGAAGATGGACAGGGTAAAAGCATCTCCAAAGCTGATTCTGAGGATAGTGTCAGAAGGACGCTCAGCTACTACATATCTTCCCAACACCTGGCTGAATGGTTACAGGGACTCTTCAAAGGAGACAAGCACAAAAAAAGTGTATCAAAATATGTTTACAAAGTATCTTTGAAAAATAGAGTTGCTGTGAACTGTGTGATCAATCTCAAAATATACCAGGAATATCACTAAATAGAATTTAAACAGATTTACATAAGAAGGCTCTCTAGTGGCCTAATTCCAACAGATATGTCAGCATTCTGTCTTCCATCTATAGACGTTTTCTTATCTCCTAATTGAAGATAGTTAAAACAACAGAAAGATCTATAATTCAATTTTCTTTACATTTCAATTAATTCAACTTGCAGACTAATGTTAAAAAATTACAAAAGTCAAGAAATGTTTAACCATCATCTACTATGTACCAGCACATGATGCCGGCCAGTCAGCAGTGACTGAAGCTCATAAATTCTGCCCTTACAGCAGCAAATTGTTTTATGTTGCAATGCCTGTATTTCCTTCAAGAAAAAAATCTACTTATTTAAACACATCTCTGTCTATGGAGGAAATACTCAGATGTGTGACTTGTATTTTAACTTTAGGTCAGAAGATTGTTGATTTCTACCTATTTCTGAGAGTCCTGTTAATGTAAGTAATAACTGACCTACCTTTATGGGACACATTATTTAACTTTCTTCCCCCTAACATCTATATAATAATGCCAACTAATATTCAACTACTACCACTTTTAATGCAGAAATAGGCTGCATTTTAAAAATGTTTTTGAAATGAACAAAGGCATTGTAATTTTACTTAAGCCATGACTTATTTTATCTGCAGAAGCAAAAGTGAGGAATAATATAATTCCAAAGGGTATTATTAAGAACCATATAAGATGATACAAAGACAATTTGGGTTTAGTTTATTGTTTCTGCTGTCTCTATTTGTAAAGATGTTGGAATAATCTTATAAAGTTAAAATTTAAGAAGGTGATTATATTGTCCTGAGATGGCTGATATTTAGGGCTTAAAAAAAAAAAAAGTAAAGCTACTGCTTAAAGTAGTAATTTATATTGAAATTACACAAAAATGCTAAAAACCAGTGCACAGATTAATAGTAAAGTGGAATAAAGTTCATTTCAAATTACCTCTATGAATCTGCCAACTGATTCCATCTCTTTAAAAATTATATTTATTACAAAAGAAATATACATCTTAGAGAATTAGAGAATAACTCAGATATACCACATACACACACACATGAATATAAGTCAATCATATGCCAACCATCCTGAGACAGCTATTGTTTGCCTTGTTATTTATTTCTTTCCATGAATATTTAAGCTAATTTTTACATTTTATATGCATGAAAAAAATACAAGAAATACAAAAGCAAATCTCCCTTCAAAGCAAGACATGTACCCCTTAGAAGAAACCAATTTCAAATTTCAGAACATCCTCTCAGAAATACTTTATGCATATATGAATGTGAGTCTGTGTATGGATTTTTATACATCTCACTATTTTGCTCTATTCCTTTTATTTCATACACCATGAAGATCACTCCTGTTTTCTATCATCAACCCTATTCATTTCTATCTGTGAATATCTATCATATGCATACAATATAATCTGCTCATAATGTGTCCCAGTTGAAAATTAGCAAATGCCCAGGATTTTATTATAAGATGATATAACCAATGTCTGTATACATCTATGTACACATATCAGTGAATATATTTATAATAAATTCTTAGAAGTAAAATGTTTAGGTCTAGAATCCTGTTATTGAAACTCTGATTATATTCTCTCTCTATTATAAAGAGGTAGTATAAAGCAAAAGCAAAGTATTATTAATGTCTCCAATTTTTATACTAACAATAAAAATGGGTTGATGATCAACAGTATTTCCATGCCTTCATTTTAGCATGGGAAGCATAGTAACTGCTACAATCCTTTCTAAATTCTAATAACCCAAAGTTCTTTTTATATATGGTCACATCATTTATTAATAACATTTTACCTTTTCTTATAATACCTTTTATTAAGTACTTATTATCTGCCAGCTTCCAAAAAGCATCTATTATCTAAACCAATTCTCCCAAGAATCAATTGAAATAAATGCATATTCTTATACACTGCTATGAAAAGTAGGGATAGAGATAAGTCAGCTAACCCTGGGCAAGGTCATATAGCTAGCACCAGGCAAGGCTGAGATTCTTTTTTTTTTGTTTTGTTTTGTTTTTGTTTTTTGTTTTTCCCTAAGGACTTAATGTCAAACCATAGATTTATTTCACAAGGGCTGAGATTCTTAATCTAAGGCTAGCTCACTCCAAATCAATGCTCTTATATCTGATATTGTAAGTGAAGATTTCAGAAAACCATCATAAGATTCTATAGTAAAGAAACACAAAGAAGGTGCTGAGTTTTTTGAGGTTTTTTTGTTTTGTTTTTCAATCTATATATTTCGGTCAGCACAATGTCAAAAATAGTAGGTTTTAGATTGGTATTCTAATACTGCAATTTTGTGGTGTGATTTTACAAAGATGTCCTTTTCTACTCGATAATATCTTGAAATAAAACATCTTATAAGAAATTCTGATCCGTCCCTTAGTTCCAAGTAGTTGCTATGTTGGCCTTCTGCCACAGTCTTAGAAAATTTGGCAATCGTTACTGTTTATGTACATGTATTCTCAAGAAATATGGTTCTTCCTCCAACAATTATCTTGAATGTCAACATTAAATTCTGAAAGAACTCGGGAAACATAGGCAAAACTCAGAAAGTTATTAGGGAATTTTTTTTTTTCAAAATGGAGAATCATGATCCCTTCTAGATCCTAGTGGTATTTTCTTCCCCTGAAGGTCTTTGCTAAGTGCTCATCAGTTGTCTGAACATATACTTTGATTCAAGTCTCACTATTGATAAAGGCAGGACTTTAAAAGTCTTACGAGCCTGGATTGGAATCACAGCAATGACCATATTACTCAGTTTTTTCTCTTAAAATGAAAAAGAGTATTACAAAAAGTTGTCATTATTTCAAGGTATTATATATCTGAAAGTACCAACCTGGAGTAAAATTCATTATAGGCATGTGATAATTTTGTTTCCCTCAGCAAGTTCTTCCTAAGGTTGCCCTAAGCTTTACCACACTAACCACTAAAGAAACGCTTGAAATATTTGAAGGGTAGCAGTAACATAATCTTAAGTATTCCTTCATATTTAAAGATCCCGCTTGAGGGGCGCCTGGGTGGCTCAGTGGGTTAAAGCCTCTGCCTTCGGCTCAGGTCATGGTACCAGAGTCCTGGGATCGAGCCCCGCATCGGGATCTCTGCTCAGCAGGGAGCCTGCTTCCTCCTCTCTCTCTGCCTCTCTGCCTACTTGGGATCTCTATCTGTCAAATGAATAAATAAAATCTTTTAAAAAAAAAATAAATAAAGATCCCGCTTGAGCAATTATGAACCCGCCAAAAAGCATCATTACTTATCTTTCTCCATCTTACCTCTAATGGTACAAATAAATACCATGAAGGAGGTGATCTCATTAGTTTTTAATTATATTTACCTTGTGTTGAAAATAATTAAAAATTAAACATTTAGTCATCTGGATGTTTGATCTACATGATGCAAAAAGCCAGTTGTTTTAAAATATATGATGAGTAAATGAATTAGATGGTTTCACTGTAATTTAGTCAATCACTTATTTGATAATAATATATTGTTTGGCATAATATAGCCATGATATTAGTGGACTACTCCAAAAATAAGGGTATAATATAAGAAATGCTATTTTATGAAGACAAATAACTTGAAAAAAATTTGGACCAGAAATATAGAATAAAATCAGAAATTATTTTTTGATAATGGGTTTTTGAAACACATAGATATTCGGGAGATCCAAAAAATGTTATGATTAAACATGCTTGCCTCATCACCAGTACTGTTAAACCTAATTTAAAAATTAGATACCCTGATTGAATATGGAAATCTATTTGTGTTATTGAATAAAAGTGTACCATACACCCAGCTATAAGAAAATGCTTACACATTACTATACACACCCAGGATCATATGATAAATAAAGTAATGCACCGCTAGAGCATTTGTTGCTTAATGTAAATGTCACTTTGTAAATGAGAACTACTAATCATTCCTTTCCTCTAATAGCAAGAGTTCAACAGTTAAATAAAACATGAATCTTGGTGACCTAAAAATTTTATTACTGCATTTGTAATTTCCTGTTAACAACTCAAGAAAATAATTTTAAGTGATGCTGTATTTCAGTAAGATACAACCCAAGGTGGAGGCTTTACTTGGGAGGGGCGGGGTAAGTATAGATGGTTAACAGGAGGAATTGTGGTAATAGAACTGTTCTGTATTTTGACTGTGTACATATATGCCTACATATGTGATAAAATTTAGGAAACAAAATGTAAATATCCACAAGTATAAGTAAAACTGACAACCTGAATAAGATAAGTAGATTTTCTCAATGTCAGTTCCCTGGTTGCAATATTAGATATTGTACTACAGTTCTACAAAAGGTTATCATTAGGAATGAAACTCTGCATAGGGTATATGGGATCGCTCTGAATTACTTATCTCAACTGCATGTGAATCTATGTAATGCTATATCATTACATAGATTAGAGTGACACTTAATGACCAACAACTTCAGGCTGCAGTCTCAGCATTCATTAATAGAAAAGGATTATTTAGAATATCAAGTTTAACACTGTAATGAATTATTTCATCCTGGGCGCCTGGGTGGCTCAGTGGGTTAAAGCCTCTGCCTTCTGCTCAGGTCATGATCCCAGGGTCCTGGGATCAAGCCCCACGTCGGGCTCTCTGCTCAGCAGGAAGCCAGCTTCCTCCTCTCTCTCTGCCTGCCTCTCTACCTACTTATGATCTCTATCAAATAAATGGATAAAATCTTAAAAATAATAATTATTTGGTCCTTATCAAATCACAACTGGGTTACAGTGTGTCTCACAGGAAAGACTGGGAAAAAACTTAAATTTAGTAGTGAATGAAAAGGATTGAATTGCTCCTTGCTTTAGGTACTAGAGTGCATCAGCGGCATTATTGTCAGGATAGGGGTTAGATTTTATACTAGGAATGTGGTACGGTAACTTATCTAACTGCTGAGTACCCTACTGGGTTGAGGTTGAGTAGAGTCTCAACCTGCTCTTAACTGACATTTTCCTTTTTTAGTTAATAATCAAAGAAAATGTAGATTTCTGGTGTTTGGGAAATGTGAGGCGGTTTAAGAGTGGAAGAAAATGCTTAGTAGTGTGGACAGGGATTCTGTGCTTTTCTGGTGGTGGTTGTTTCTTCATTTTTAATCAATTTTAAGCTCTGATCAAAATGCTTAACAAATTATATTAAAAATACGTATATATATCATAGAAATATCTATATAGTATATATATTAGAAATATATACTTTAAGCATATATGAATAAAGTATTTTGATTATGCATACCCATGTAAGTGTGTATTAGCATACTATATCATATACATAGGTGGGATATTTTAATGTACATAGATACAGGTGGATCGAGAGATAGAAAGAGTAAGAGAGTGAGAGAGAGAACATGCTCTATAATAAAAACCCTAGAGCATATATATTTGACTAAAGTCAGTGAGTTGAACATGAGTCTGTAAGTCCTGAGTAACTACTGAGAAACTGTGAAGCAGATTCACAGTGGGCTTAAAAGATTTTTAGACAATCCAGGACCACATGAAGACTGGGAGCTGAAAACACTGCAAATATGCTGAAAAGCAATATGAGTATAGAAAGTATCTAAAAGCACAAGGAATACTTCTTTGTGGGGATAAGGGCTGGCTTAAAACCATACTTAACGACTACAGAGAAGAACTAAGAGAATGGAAGTGAGAGAAGCACACTTATAATTCACAACTAATGGCACCTTGTGTACCCCAGATTTCCTATTGGCCTATAAACTCTTTGAGTCCCTAGAATATCATGTGGATAATTGTGTGCCCCACAGCATCAACCGTGCTCACCTCCATACAACAGACATTTGAGAAATACAAATTAAGGAATTTTAACCGCAAACAAAGGAAAATCATATACTAAAAACCCCAGGGAATTAACACTTGGGGAGAAAGTTTCTAAGAGAAAAGAGGACTTAGAAAGTTCTAAAAGCAAAATCTGTATCATACAATTAGAAATGATTTCTGATGGTAAAGAGGTTATCAGAAGGAGAGTTAAACTATGAAGACTGCAGAGGAGAAATTCTCCAGAAGGTTGGATTATAAAGGGACAAGTATAAAACAGAAGGAAGGACACAAAACCAAAGATGAATATAAAATAGTGTTTGCAAATCGCTTTCAGATACATTATTTCATTAGACAGTAACCCTGTTCTCCTTGATCTTTTCTTGTTCAGCATTTTAATATTGACTTGCAAGAGGACATAAGAAACAGTGCTTATTAAATCTGTGAATCTGTGACTGACACAAAACTGGGACTTAAAAATGTCTCCATAGGTTTAATGGATGGGCCAAGACTGTCAAAATGAAATATAATGATGCCAAAGGTAAGGATGCTTAGATTAAAAAACTAAACGATTATAGTGTAGGGTGAAGGATATGTCTTTAAAGGCAGTTTATATGAAATACACTTAGGGTATTAATTGTCCCCATAGTCCTAAGGGTCAATAGTTTCAGAGCTGCAATCTCAGCATTCATTAATAGAAAAGAAATACCTAGAACAACAAGTTTAATAGCCACAGTGAATTATTTAGTCCTTGTCAAACCACACCTGAAATACTGTTTGTCTTATTCTGAATTCTTGCAAAACATACCTAGGGACAGACTCCCAAAGAAGGCATGGCCAATCCCAATCACTACAATGAAAAATGGTTGAAAACTAAAACTGGAAATACTATCTTGGAAAATGATAAGAAACAGGGCCAATATCTTCAAAAACCTTTTGTAAGAGGAGGGAGGTGGTGGTGTTAAAGTCAGAGACGTGGACTGAAGGATAAGAAATTCATGGAGATTTTGTACATTAAGGAGCACGCTATCTTCATAGCACTGCATTAGTATGGTCTGCCTGAGAGTTCACTGTTTGCCAACAGGTTCATTCTATATAACTATCAAAGGTGATGTTCTTGTGTAGGGCTTAATGTTGGAAGAGATGGCCATGAGAATACCTTCTAATGTTAATATTTTATGAGACAACTCTAATGAGCCAGCCAGGTTTAGGCTGGTCCTTCTTCAAAGGCAAACTGACTTTCCTGCACCCTAAGAGTGTGGCTCTGTGGAGTGGCCTCTTCCAAAGTGATGAAGAAAATAGATACATGTATATTTCATCACTGAATTTATAATATGATATTTAAGATTATAAATGAGAAAATTTACCTCAAATCTTAAGACATATCTATAGGCAATACATTCCTACTCCACCACATATGTGTGTGGGTGAGGGGTTTAGTGTTAATTATTTTTTCAATACGTTCTAGTCTATGATTTTGATGTTTGACCAAGGGAACTGTAACTTCCTTTATAACTAAAAATGTGTGCATTTAAATTTAATCTAAGTGCTATTAGCTCTGTGAACTTTAAGTCTCTAAGAGTACAATTTAATTTTCTTCTTTAGGTTGATTATATGCATTAGCTAAATGATTCTGCATTGGTGTAACTAACCTCAGAATAAAATAAAAGCTAACTTAAAAATTTTATGTGTGAAAAAAAAAAAATTTTATGTGTGTTCTTTGCCATTTTCAAAGCTTTCTCACACATATCATTTAGTGTGGTCTTCAAAATAGTCTTACAAGGCAGGTAGCACTGTTATTTGTACTCATTTCAAAGGCTCAAATATAAAAAAGCATTTGCACAAAGCCATACTGTTATTTGGTAGGAGGTAAAAGAACAGATTATAGAATCTCTGATTCTTGTAAGTATCTTTCCATTCAATTCCATTTTAAGCAATTTTAGAAAAAGTTATTCATGCACAGGAAACTTCAACCAAGTCATGTCAAGAAAGAAGAGAATTGGTAGCACTATAAGGGATGTGAGCGATAAGAAATAAAATGGAAATTTAACTCACAGAAGCCAAACTGGTAAATCATTTATGCACACTTCTAATTTATTTTAGAGCTAAGGGCAATATATGTTGAAATTTATCTCAATATATCAAAAATGAATAAACAGAAGAGAAATGTATTTTAATACAGAAATGAAAGACAGTTTCAAAATGTGCATGCATGCCTAGTGATGTTTGCTTTAAGTTACCATTTTTGAGATTACATTATTAAAATATGTGGCTTTCTAACCTGCATCAGTAACTCTACTTCTTAATTAATGAAATACTTAGACAGTAATGACACCTAAAATTAGGGTAAAATTTTCTCATCTAATCAATGAAGTTCTCTTCATTCAATGTCCTTAATATCCTAGATACGTTTGCACCTGTTCCTCACTACCATTATCATAATTCACTATTTCACTATATTTTACATACATTAATACAACAGCTTCATAAATGGAATTTTTGTTCCCTCTTATCACAAGACAACATGTCCTCTATATTTTCATTTTGCCACCATAATTATCTCTATAAAATGCATATCAAATTATGTGCCATATATAAAATTCTACTATGGCATACAAAGCCCATAAGAATCTTGTTTCAAACATTCTTCATCCCCTAAGCTCGAAGCATACTAACCCATATCTCTTCAAAGACAAATTTGAAAATCTCACACTATACTTGAAAACCCTCAAAACAACTAGCCTTTTGGATATGTGAGGACTCTGCATTGGCTGTTCCTTCAGTATTCTTTTTTTTTTTTTTAAGATTTTATTTATTTATTTATTTATTTGTCAGAGAGAGAGAGGGACAGCACACAAGCAGCCAGAGAGGCAGGCAGAAGCAGAGAGAGAAGCAGGCTTCCCACTGAGCAAGGATCCCGATGCGGGACTCAATCCCAGGATCCTGGGATCATGGCCTGAGCTGAAGGCAGCGGCATAACCGAATGAGCCACCAAGGCGCCCCTCTTTCAGTATTCTTTTCCCTCTTCTTTGCCTAGCTACCTCCTTATCGTCCAAAATTAGCCCCAATGTTGAAGTGAGTCAGAGAGGGGGAAAAAAACCCACATAAATAAAAAAGTCAAGAATGGGTCACATGATTAAATTTATATTAGCAAATAATTATCCTGGCTAATGCTGGCCAATGGGGAAGAGAAACAAGTTAGGAAATGATTTCCATATCCCAGGACTCAGACAAAATTTTTAGAGTAGGATGGTAGCAGGAGCACAAATGTAACTTGGTACATATCTGTCTGCTGTTGAGCCACTGCAAACATCATGCTACAAAGAACACACCTAAAACTGTGACTCTATCACTGACTAGCTATATGTTTATGAGAAAGCCCTTTTACCTAAGCACCAACGACCTCATCTAATATAGTTTATGTAAAAATTAAATGAACTCATATAAGTGAAGAATTAACACAAAAGCTTGGAATATAGCTGCTAGTCAAAGGGGGGTTACCTTTTAAAAAGTATCAAATAAGTTAAGTTTGAGACAAATGTAAAAAGTAGAGGAGCATTGCAAACACCAGATAGTTGCATACTTAGAGGAAAATGACCCCCCCAAATTAACAAGATCTAAAAATATAATGTTAACAACAATAACAACAATAAACCAACCAAAAAAAACCAAAAGGTTTAGATAATTTCAACCATAAGCAAAAGGAAAACAATAGAATGACAAGGACTTGCAGTCTGTGCGTGCTCTGACCTTAGACCTAGACTCAACACTCAAGGTGGGCAAGTTAATTAATTTCTTGCATTATCAAATATTTTAGTTACAAAGTAAGCCACTTGGACTATATAAATACAAAATTTCTTTTCACTTTTGAAACTGAACCTCTAGATACCAAATGCACATTTTGTGCAAGGCACTTTACTGGGCACTACCCATGAAATAATCTCACAAGGGCCTTTTACTCAATTTCAAACCAGAGTACAAAAATACAGAAAAAAAACCCTTTCAATTTAAAAAAAAAAAATTACCTCAGGGATACTAGGTGGTTCAGTTGTTAAGCTTTTGCCTTCGGCTCAGGTCATGGTCCCAGAGTCCTGGGATTGAGCCCCTCATTGGGCTCCCTGCTCAGAAGGGAGTCTTCTTCTCCTTCTCCCACTCGCCCTGCTTGTATTCCCTCTCTGTCTCTCTCTCTAATAAATAAAATCTTAAAAAAAAAAAAATCAGTTTCTTCCAGATGGTAGCTACACTTGTGGTAAACATAGCGTAACATATAGATTTACCAAATCACTGTGCTGTATACATGAAATTAATGTAACATCATGTGTCAACATACTTCAATTTAAAAAAAGCATCTCTTCCATAAAAGTACTGAAAATATCAAGAGCCATTCAAGCATTATTTAAAAAAGGTAAGAAATTACTGAAATTACAAAAGTACTTTCATTCACACTAATAATCTCTCTGTACTTAAAAGGGATTAATGTAAAATAAATAAAGATAGGGAATATAGTTTTTGATAACCTGATTACATGATAAATTGCAAAAAAATGAGTTTATTTGGAAACCTTCACTTTGGATTTCTAACTGCAATTCAGATTCATTTTTTAAAAGATGTCATATGTAAAGAAATAGTTAATTCGTGTGTTGAGTTGAAGGGGAGTTTTTAAGCCAAAACGGATGGGTCTTTAGCATTATCAGTTAGTAAGTTCATTTTTCTTAAAAGGCCTCACAAAAACAACATACTTGATCAATTTTTGATGGAGTCATTAAAATTAAAGTTGCCACTTTTGTCAAAGTGATAAAAATGTCTCCCATCTAAAATGCTCAGATATTCAACTGAGTTAAGAACATTAGAACCAAGAGACTCATAAAATGTTTTGGCTTCAAGATAAAAGACAGCTATAAAATTTGGAAACGTTCCCAATCTTATGCAGTAGACTTGATGGATTCTCTTAACGATGAAGAATTAAGAAAGTTAGAAGTCTAGAAAAAGACTGTAACTCTTATTTGCAAAGGAAATCTGAGAGTTAATTAAAGGACTAGAAACATGTACAAGGATCATGCAATGTCTTACATTCTTGTCTTATTAAAACATAGATAGGGATATAGATTTCAGTTTATTTTTATAGTTAAGATTTTTTGGCCAATTTTTGAAAGAGGCGTGTTTTTCCTTCATTGAGAATCTTTGAGTTCATTAAGATGATCTATCTCTATGAGGTTCAACAAACTGTCAGACTTTTTTGCTGAGTGATTCTATCCAGTCTTTCATTTTCCTCTCAATTACAGATTTTTTAAAAAAAATGTTACTCTGAACTCTCACCAAGGTAGTTACTAACAGCCATGTTATTTGTGTTTTCTTCAGAAAGAAGCAACACCAGCTAATTTTGTCCGCATGTATTTTAGTGATTGCTGACCCTGCAAGTTTATCCAATAAATGTGACTGATGTCAGATTGCCCAACGTGAGATACAGCCCCTTAGATTTTGTAAAAGCCACACACAGAGGAGAAATATTGCCAACATCACCACCAGCATCTTCCCACTAAATGAGGACTGATCTGAGAATAAGGACAGGCCATGTTATTGCAGTGTCATGAAAACAAAGCAGATACTACCTGAAATGAAAAAATAAAAGCTCCTTAAGGATGTCCTGATGTATTCTGTATGTGATTAAAGCTAGAAGAGATTCCTAAAGAAGAATTTAAGGAGAAAGAAAGGTGGTTTTCTTAGGACACAGGTCATGAACAAAATTACTTTAAGTGAAAATGAATTTAGGACCATTCAGATGGTTTTCTTCCAATAGACTTGTCATAGTCTGAATTAATATTAAATACTACAAGAAGCTTCTGCCAAAAAAACAAAAAAACAAAAAAACACAACTCTGAAAAAAGGTCTAGATGTTTTAACATGGAGTTCCTGAAAAGTAAAACTTCTTTTGATACTTCAAAAAAGCATTTAATAATCAACCCATAAGCAAAGATGAAAGGAGGATGAATTTGTTTTTTTTTTAATCTTTCTCTTTTGGCCATATGGCTTTTTTTAGTAAGATATCATTCTTGATATCATAAAACCATAAATATCTCCATACTATGCTGAAATATCAAATTCTCTCCTATCTGCAACTGGCCTTTCTGGAGTGAGAGACAGTAATTGCATTTGAGATTATTGGTTACCCCCATACTTTCTGCCCCCCAACACACAAATCTTTCCAAAACCAACATAACTTTCACGGTTGAAATATTTTAGTCATACAGACAGTAAAAGGACTCTGGCTCGGAGTTGTATATGCAGCCAAAGGTATTGCCAGTATGAAGATCCATACTTTTTAGACTTCAAATCCGAATATTTTGAATTTTTTTGTTGTTGATAGTTTGTTTTTATTCTTGTTTTTTCATTTTTACTTTTTTTTTCTTTTTTTTTTTTAAGTTTTATTTTTTATAAACATATAATATATTTTTATCCCCAGGGGTACAGGTCTGTGAATCGCCAGGTTTACACACTTCACAGCACTCATCATAGCACATACCCTCCCCAATGTCCATAATCCCACCCCCCCAAACCCCCTCCCCCCATTAACCCTGAGTTTGTTTTGTGAGATTAAGAGTCACTTATGGTTTGTCTCCCTCCCAATCCCATCTTGTTTCATTTACTCTTCTCCTACCCCCTTAACCCCCATGTTGCATCTCCTCTCCCTCATATCAGGGAGGTCATGTGATAGTAGTCTTTCTCCGATATTTTTTTTTCGCTAAGCATGATACCCTCTAGTTCCATCCACGTCGTCGCAAATGGCACGATTTCATTTCTTTTGATGGCTGCATAGTATTCCATTGTGTATATATACCACATCTTCTTTATCCATTCGTCTGTTGATGGACATCTAGGTTCTTTCCATAGTTTGGCTATTGTAGACATTGCTGCTATAAACATTCGGGTGCACGTGCCCCTTCGGATCACTACGTTTGTATCTTTAGGGTAAATACCCAGCAGTGCAATTGCTGGGTCATAGGGTAGTTCTATTTTCAACATTTTGAGGAACCTCCATGCTGTTTTCCAGAGTGGTTGCACCAGCTTGCATTCCCACCAACAGTGTAGGA
>NW_019154088.1:39383709-39521489 GCF_002288905.1 Enhydra lutris kenyoni | reverse complement strand
GGGTTCCCCTTTCTCCGCATCCTCGCCAGCATCTGTCATTTCCTGACTTGTTAATTTTAGCCATTCTGACTGGTGTGAGGGGGTATCTCATTGTGGTTTTGATTTGTATTTCCCTGATGCCGAGTGATATGGAGCACTTTTTCATGTGTCTGTTGGCCATCTGGATGTCTTCTTTGCAGAAATGTCTGTTCATGTCTTCTGCCCATTTTTTTACTTGAGTATTTGTTTTTCGGGTGTTGAGTTTGACAAGTTCTTTATAAATCTTGGATAGCAGCCCTTTATCTGTAGTGTCATTTGCAAATATCTTCTCCCATTCTGTGGGATGCTTCTTTGTTTTGCTGACTGTTTCCTTTGCTGTGCAGAAGCTTTTTATCTTGATGAAGTCCCAAAAGTTCATTTTCACTTTTGTTTCCCTTGCCTTTGGAGACGTATCTTGAAAGAAGTTGCTGTGTCCAATGTTGAAGAGGTTATTGCCTATGTTCTCCTCTAGGACTTCTAAAGAGCCTTTGAAAAGTAATGACTGATTCTCATGATTGTTGTTAAAAAGTCAAAAGAGTAGGAAAAAACACATAAACCCTTATTTAGATTATAGAAAGTATCACTAAGTTCATATAGATATGTGTGTGTGTGTGTGTGTGTATGATTTTATTTATTTATTTGAGAAACAGAGAGCACGAGGTGGAGGTTGGGGTGGGGGGAGAGTAGGGAGACAGGGAGGGGGAGAGAAAGGAGAAGCAGACCCGTTCAGTGGGGAGTCTGATGTGGGGCTCAATCCCAGGACTGCAAGCAAGGTCATGACCTGAGCCAAAGTCAGGCAGTTAATCAACTGAGCCACTCAGGTGCTCTGAAGTTCTTATGTGTTTACAGGGGCACATCAGGCTTCAATTTCAACATTCTAATGTCCTTATGGAAATTCATGCATGATAGATATTCTTCTACTTATTATTTCTAGAATGTTCCTGAAAGGATGTATGTGTGTTATTTGCTTTAATGCTCATTAGCAAGAATTACATTTCACATAGTATATTGCTTATTTAACAAAGATTGAGTTCCACTGAACTATGACTTAAGAAAGAGGAGCTTTGACTGATAGGAATTGGGAAGGAAAAAATGAGACTTTATAGAAAAGGCAAGCAATAATGAAAGTACTATTGATTCTTTTGAATAATCAGATTTACAAAATGGGATAATAAGGAACACAGATGTTGAAAATAATAAATGAGAGAAGCAAAGATTGTATTCTACTCTTGAGCTCCAAATAGGCACAGTTCTATAGCATATAACAAGCCAAACTGTTTAAGTAATGTGTTCCCATTTTGTCTAATTAATCTATTATGATCATTAATCACACTTGGTACTATATGCTTGGGTCTGTAAGATTAAGCTTTAAAAAAATAACTAGATAAAACCATTATCAAATAACTTATGAGAAATTTCATAATTTTCTATTCAGGAGAGAAGAGGTTAACAATTTGAACAATACTTTTTCCAGCATTTTTCCAGCCTAACATGAGAGAAAGCAAAAAATACACAAAATTGCACAGTTAGGAGTAAACAGAGATTATTTCAGAGAAGAAGAGAATATGTCTTCAGTATATGGGGACCTAGAGGTCCTATGAAATAGTTCTATAGTTCCTGGACAATTTTCAAAGATTTTAAAAAGTAAAGCGATATGCTTCAGTGGAGACTGAGAAATATCATTTGGCCATAAACTCTGAAATAATTACATAGCTGTGACAATTTATAGTAATCTCAGCAAATTTTTTTTTGAAGATTTTATTTATTTGACAGAGAGAGAGATCACAATTAGGCAGAGAGGCAGGCAGGGTAGGGGGAAGCAGGCTTCCTGCTGAACAGAGAGCTGGATGTGGGGCTAGATCCCAGGACCCTGAGACCATGACCTGAGCCGAAGGCAGAGGCTTAACCCACTGAGCCACCCAGGCACCCCAGTAATCCTAGCAAATATTAAGCAACACCTGACAGATAGATTGGATTGAGGGTAAGAAACGTATAAATATATATATTTTTTTCCTCTCCAAAGGATGGCACAGCAACTGAGGAATTAAGGAGGACTTCTGGGTTTCCATTTTGAGCCAGCTGACATGTTTCCATGTGTGAGGCAGTGGAAAATATCTGGTAAGGGTTAGAAGAAACAGGAAGATACCTTGCTAGGCCTGACCTAACTGCCATATGATATATAGGAATGAAATTTGTGAAGCAAGATGTAGTCAAATGTCAACTATTTCCCAACAACAGATGAAACCATGCAACCAATGGGAAGAAGAAAGCACAAGGTAAAACCTTGGATTCAAAATTAGATAAGCCCTGGATTGTTATGGTGACCCTACTTCTTAATAACTATCACCTGGGGATGATGTGAATGTCTTTAAGCCTCCGGTTTTCTATCCCTAAAACGTGAATGCTGGGATGCCTGAGTGGCTCAGTTAAGCATCTGCCTTTGCTTGAGTCATAATCCTAGGGTCCTAGGATGAGGCCTCCGGACTGGATCCCTGCTCAGTGGAGAGCCTGCTTCTTCCTCTCCCTTTGCCCCTTCCCACCCTGCTCATACTCCCATGCTTTCTTCTCTCAAATAAATAAAATATTAAATACATAACAGAAATTTTTTTCTCTTAACAGAAATTATCATTAGATATTCTTTCTTTTTTTTTTTTTAAACTTATTGTATTGTGGTAAGAACACTCAACTGATATCTACCCTCTCCACAGATTTTTAAGTTACAATAGAGCATTGTATCTAGAGGGACAATGTTGTACTTCATCTTGATTAACTGAAATTTTATCCTCATTTCCTCCTACCCCTCAACCCCTGGCAACCACCATTCTATTCTTTGCTGCTATGAGTCTGACTATTTTAGTTAACTCATATAAGTGAAATCACACAGTATTTCTTCTTCTGTGACTGGTTCACTTCCCTCAGTATAATGTCTCCAAGCACAATCTGTCATTTCTTATGTTGAAGTTTACTAAAAACTTTTAGCAAACATTTTTGTTTACATTTTTTGGGGGGTTCTCTTCTATTTGGTGTCTCTTTTGTCTTCTCCCCCAATCTAATATATATATATTTTATACACACACACACACACACACACACACACACACACACACACATTCTCTTCCAACATTTTATATATATAGTAAAATCTTAAAGGATGAAAAGAAAAAAATTATTTAAACAATATTTGGTTTGTCAGAAACAAAAGGTGTGATCCAAGAGACTGTAGGAGAATATAATGAAGTCGTATTAGAGACAAACTGAAGGTTACAGATTACTGAGTTTTATGGTACCATGATAAAAACAGTGGTGACGATAAAGCCTATATGTGGGTGACCTGAAATAATAGCTCTTAGTAAGATAATTTTAGCAGTGACTTCTTAAAATATACATATGTATAATGAATATAAAAATACCATGTGATATGACTACAAGCCTTATAGTCTTGGGCTGTTTTCATATTTTAAAAACTCATACATTTTAAAAGCTATCTGCTTAAAAATAATAAAATCCTCACTCAAAACATAAATTTTGCTGAAATGGAAAGGCTTATCTAGAACAAACAAGAAGATGATGTATTTCAATAAATATGTACATAAGCCCCTTTTATATGATTTGAGTACCCACGTCAGGATACGAGTGAGACAACCAAAAGAACACAATCCGACAGAAGGAGCTCTTTTTGCTTTTCATGATGATGACTAAAGACAAAAGATTCTACTGGTTCATAATTCTGGAAGGCCAGAGGAAAAGCCCTTCAGAAAAGTCACTGAGGACCCTGCAGCTTTCTAGTCTGACACTCTGCAGTCCAGCATTTCAGCTTCATCCTGAGTCTACTCCCCTTTGCGATTGTAGGAGGACTTCTGGTAGTCCTTGCTTCTTCAATTTCACCTGCCACAAGGGAAGTGGCAAAAACCTCTCTCTCTAATCCTGAAACATACCCTTCTACCAATTTTAATGGCTCAAGAGAGGTCACGTGTCCACTCATAAAGTTGTGGTGGAATGGCAATCACTCACATTCTTAGAGCTGGGTTTCTGAAACCAAATGTTACCAAAACAGGTCAGATTGTGATGACTGTCTTAGATTAATCAAGCCTAAACTGTGGAGCTTTGCCTCATCACCTAAATGGCTATGCAGTTAGGGAGGAGTAAAATGGCTTTGAGGAAATCAAACATAATGTCTATTGCACCTGATAAGGCCATCCTTTAGACACAGACGTGTCATGATAAACAACTAATATAAACAACTGTAATTCTAGAAAGAAAGCATTTTATGTTATGATTTTTAAAATGTGAAATATAGGTAAGTATGTGTAAAAGATAAGCTTAAGAATGGTTACAATAACTCGTATTTTTGCCCGTTTTTAGCAAAAGACAGACTTCTCTGCCCTTTCTAATCCTTGTCAAACAAATCAAAGGACAGGTACATAACTTGACATTTAATAATATGGTTGGCTAATTCAATAAGCTCAGTGGTCACTTGTACTAGTGATACTTCAAACTGCAAGACAGAAAAGTACATATTCTAGAATTACATCCCATAACCATCTTATTGTAAACCTATTTGTCAGCACTTAGCTTTAATAAAGTAGATATGCTATTTCCTTCTGACAGATGAGGAAGTGGAGGTATGAAATGGCTAAGTAACTTCTCCAAGGTCTCTGAGTTAATAACAGATCCAATACCATACCATAGTCGGTTCTCTTAATATAAGACCAGTTATCTTCCAGTATATGCACTGAAAGGTGTTTACATTGTTATCTATGCCTAACAAGATGTTAAAAGTAGATATGTTCTGTCTTAGTTTTGGGAGAAGTCACAAAAGCTAAGTGCATAAAAGTGACAAGTACGCTTGTATTTCACAGTGAATGCATTTTCTCTAGGTCGCCATGTGTGATTCTTGTTTCAACCATCAGACATTTGTCTATTACCCACATTTGGGTAAACTAATATAAATCCAGTCTTGTTTGCTAAAAGAGTTTCACATCTGATCAGTTGGAAATAGGTACTGCTGTACCTATCAGTGACTCATCACTGATGGAAGTATAACCTTCTTTACTTTCTATTTCCCTAGTCAGAATGGCAGCCATATAGCCCAGATCATGAGTGTAGGATCTAAAACCCATTTAGTGACTTTTGACTCATAATACTCTCATAAGGTAAGAGGTTTGTGGCTAAAGAAATGAGCAGTAAGACTTCTCGGAGGAATTTGTAGGAATCTTGTGGCATTTTCCTTTTTACAGCTCATACAAGAAAGGAGGTATGCAATTCCCTCTCTCTTCAGTTCAATAAGGAACATTAGGGGACTTTTCCTAGAGATTGACTAGTGCCTATTAAAGGTCACAGAGGAAGCGGAGACCGATATGAGACCACAGTTTGGAAAATACTAAAGGTAAGGAGGTTATATGGCTGGCATTCTGGCTGGGGTTGCAGAAAGTAAAGAGACATGGACACTTTAAAATGCTAATCTATAAGCTCATGAAATACTATCACAGAAATGTGCAAAATGATCACTGATAGGAGACTGCATGTGTGTGTGCGTGTGTTTCCAAAGCAGTAAGTAAAAACAAAGATGCTATGATTCAGGAAATAAATTGGTTTAACAAAAACCAAAGGTTGAAAAAATGAGGGAGAAACTAGAACTCAGAAAAACAATTTCATTAGAACGAAGATTCCAGGGCACCTGGGTGGCTCAGCAGGTTAAGCCTCTGCCTTTGGCTCAGGTCATGATCTCAGGGTACTGGGATTGAGGTCCGCATCAGGCATCGGACTCTCTGCTTGGCAGGGAGCCTGCTTCCCCCATCTCTGCCTGCGTCTCTGCCTATTTGTGATCTCTCTCTCTCTCTAATAAATATTAAAAAACAAACAAAGATTCCATTGAGAACTAGGATTTGAAGAAGGAAGTCAGGAAGAAAGCCAAATAGTAACCAGGAAGAATTATAAACTCATTTGTTTCTGAAAGAATAGTCTCTACTTGCAGATTAAGACCAGATGTAATATATGATTTGAGGTCCTTCTGTTAAAGGAGGAGGTTAATAAAAACTAAGGACATGGAGTGCCTGGGTGGCTCAGTGGTTAAGCCTCTGCCTTTGGTTCAGGTCATGATCTCGGGGTTCTGGGATCGAGCCCCACATCAGGCTCTCTGCATAGGAGGGAGCGTGCTTCCCCCGTTCCCCCTGTCTGCCTATCTGCCTACTTGTGATCTCTTTCTCTCTGTTAAACAAATAAATAAAATCTTAAAAAAAAAAAAAAAAGTCCAAGAGTTGGAATTCAAACCTGTGATATGGAGCCATAGAAAGCCATTCTGATTCCTACATTATAAAGCTATTTTAAAACCCAAGATAAAGTCAATTAAACATTCCATATGACTGGATCAGAGGATAGAATGTTCTGATGACTCAATACAGAGGAAGAAGACAAGAAGAAAAAATTTTTTAAATGTCAAAGATCTGGTCCTATGAGAATTCCTCTTTGATTTTTAAGCAAACCATTTCAGAATAGTAATGAGGAGCAATTTATTTGAGGAAGCAGTATATGTGGGGGATGTTTTCATTCTCATTTATTTTTCATTCTTTCCATTTCATTATATTATTTTCTTTAAAATATATAATTTCCTTCTATTCATGAGTATGAGGATCCTGGACATCTGTCTGCCTCTATATATCTTTCCCCACTAATATTTCATATAACCCCATTAATAGTCCTTATTCTGGGAAGTTTGAAGAATATATGAGAACAGCACGTTGGGATGAGAAGTTCTGGAAAATCATGATGATTTAATATATTTGACCCAAAAATCTATAATACCACTGTCCTCTGCATCTTAAAAAATAAGAAACATCTGTCTTTAAATTCCTATTAGGGTAGGAAAGTTCACCAATGGTTCACTATAGAAGGGGAGAAATTTAATTGGAAACTGTTAAACAAAAATAGTTTCTAAATAATGAAGACTATTCAGCAACCATTTTTGTATGGTAATTATGTGTCAAGTATTATATACTTGGCTTTGTAGGTAAACCAACACATTAATGTTGTCCTGGTAAACCTCATGATTTAATGCAAACCTTTAAGGAGATGCATGACCAAATATGCATGGGTCGTCAAAAAGAAAAAGAAGCAAGTACATGTACATGTTCATACTATCTCAAGAAAACAATAATAATGACTCTCAAACCCATGTTCCTCCCCATTTCATATCTCATCCATATGCAGTAACCACATTCCTGAGTCTCATATTTTACATTTCTATTATATCATTAATTTTGCCTCTTGATGCTGTAAAATGTTCCCGTGTATGAATATACGACAATTTACATATTCACTGCTCTGTCAGTGGACATTTGGATTATTTCTGACTTTTTGCTGTTATAAGAAATGTAGCCACATTAAGAACTTCTCTGGAATGATATTCCTGTAGTGAAATTATCAGGTTATAAGGTATGCACATATTCAAACTTACAATTGGAATGACAAATCGTTTCACAAAGACAGTGTACCAACTTATCTCTTACTAGCAGACAAAACTACAAATGCTGGCCTAAATACTCTAATAACTTGATTTATGAATATTTTAGGGTTTGTCAATATGGTCAACTTGAAATGGTATTTTAAGTTTCTATTTCTTTCACTACCAGCAATAGTAGATGCATTTTTATTGGTTTATTAACTATTCTTATTTCCTCTTCTGGAAAATATTTATGCCTTTTGCTCATTTTCAGGTGATCACAGAGATTTTAGTTTGTGAATAGATTTTTCACATATCCTGATACGAATTTTTTGTCACCTATGTATGTGTTACATAGCTCTTCAACTGTATATTAATGAAGAGAAGTTTATGACTTATGTGTGTTTTATGGACTATTTAGATATAAAAAATCTAATTTAATGGGAGTCACATTTCTCAGTATTATCCTGTATGGTTTGCACACATTTTTCTACTGTTTATTGTTGATGCATTGCTTAGATATTTTTCCTTATATCATATTCTCCCATTATTTACTTTTTAAAGATTCATTTTGCACACTTAAATTTTTACTATAAATACAATTGATCTGAGAGTACCATAGCCACAAATTTCAAGTATTTTCACATGTATAATCATTTGTTCCCAAAGCATGATTAATAATCAATTCTTCCCCCTCAACGAGCTGCAAAGCCCCTTCTATTTTATAGTTGTCATATTTGTTTGGATTTGTTTGTAGATTCTTTTTCATTTGACTCTTTCTTGAATATCTCTGTGTTAATCCCACATTGTCTTAACTATTCAAGTTAGATGAACTCTGTTGCTATTTGGTTTGGCCAAAAAAAAAAAACCCTAAGCATATTTATTTTTTTAAATGTGTCTTGGTTCTTCTTGGTAATTTGTGTTCTTCATTAATTTTACTAATTGTCAAGTTTCATAATGAAACCTATTATAATTTTCTTCGGAATGACATTTAATCTATGGGTCAGCTTTAGAAGAAGGTATCAATAAGTAACAGTAACTCAAAATTCAAAATATTTTTCTAGAGAAAATTATAATCTTTGAAGAATTTTTAATCCTTTCTTGAAACACATTAAATGATACACACACAAAAAAATAGTAAGATAAACCCAGTTTATAGATAAGAAAGCTGTCTTGATATATATTAGATTCTCCAAACTATCTTTCATGTCTATTAATATCTCTTGCATATCCCACATTTTTACTTCCACTGTTTTTTTTGTGTGTGTGTGTAATTTCTTCACTTCTCCCTTCAGTTCATGAATTCCTCCTTTTATCATGTCCAATCTGCTATTCACTAGATTACTAATTTTAACATTATTTTTTCATTTGGCTCTTTTTATAGTCTCCTATTCCTTTCTATGTATCTATTACACACACACACACACACACACACACACACACACACACACACACAGGTTTTATAATTTGACATCCTTCTAAAATCTGAAAACACTGAGTCTGATTTCTGATTTTGTTTTCTATTACTTCTGCTTGGTCATATTTTCTCATTCATAATGCCCCCCCATGTATTTTCTGATGTGTTGTTGTGGATTTATGTTAATAAAATCTTATCTATGAAATTATTTGGATCCCATATTTAAGGAGGGTTTCTTTTAGGGAGAAACTTATTGCATCTGCCAGTTGTGTGGAACCACTATCAACCAGGAACTAATCTGAAAACAATTTTCATCTTAAGAATGCCTGGAACCAGAAATATAACAAATTGACACCACAAATCTATTCCATATATAATAGTCAGTTTGAGGCTTTGAGTTCTCAAGGGACAATTTACACACCTCCCGTAGCTGCAGTGCTAAATTCAAGGCAGTAAAGTTTGTTTTTCTTCCCCCTCTATGTAAAGCGTCTTTTCTTACTTCTCATTCACTAAGCATGTCACTCCCCAGGACTTAGGCTTTAGAGAGGCTTCTCTTGTGTGTTATCTCAACTGATACATGTCCTGGCTTTTGTCTCTTATCCCCAGTATCATATGTACCGATCCAAAAATGTGGAAGTCCAAAACCTTCCTGAGAGCAACTAACAAATTTGTAAGTTGCTTACCTCTCTAGGTTTCTATTTTCTACTTCATTTGTGTGCTTCAGTCAGTATCCACGTATTTCTTACAAGGGGTGTGTGTGTGTGTGTGTGTGTGTGTGAGAGAGAGAGAGAGAGACAGAGACAGAGAGATTTAACCAACATTTTTTTCTTATTGACACTAAGATATTTGTTCAGAATGTCTGGTCCTGCCTTCTGACAAAGAAACTCAAAACAAAATTTTAAATATTTATTTCCAAATGTTATTTTTTGACTAATTTTTAGAATTAAGTCATTAAATTATAGATTAAATATGATAAATTTAAAAATGCATCCTATGTTATACTATTTTCTTGATAGTTAAATCAAAATGATTACTATTACCTTCATTTTAAAACAGCTTGATATTGTTAGTGTAAACACATTTGCACTAATAGGAAACCCTCTATTGAGTACATATTTTGGCAGAATATAATCACATTAGCTATTTCAAAAAAGACTAAGAAAATTTATGCTAATGCTTTCTAAAGTTTTGCGCTGAGGAATTTTCATAACCCATGATACAGGAATACACCATAATGAAATTTGATTAATCTTAGAATCTTAGGTTTTTTTCAAAATGACTGTGAACTAAGTAAGGCCCTGGTCAGGGTCTAGAATTACTTCATACCAATGTCAATACTAATATATTGATATTTCCATCTCCTTTCAAATTGGGGTGCAGAAATAACTGATCTACTGAGTTTATATCATTACTTTAAAAATGTTTTGCCCCCAAGCAATCGTAATCTATATTCTTTAAAAGCTGTAAATTATGCAATGTATTTTTAATAACTATGTATTCTCTCATTATATTTGAGTTTAGAATAGACAATAATTTATACATAACACTTCAGTTAATCTGTCCCTAGAGAGAGAAATCTGACCTCAGAACCTGGATTTCAGTATTATACTTTGTTTCATCTTGCTTTTTGTTTCTTAGGTTGTTTTGTGTTTCTTTAGGCATCCTTACATCCAATGATGAGGTCACTTGGGCCAGAATATGCCATATTTTTTTCCACATCTTTATATTAGATCTATCTTAACATTTTTACATTTAAGTAAAATTGAGATGAATCTACTTAATATTTCTAAAATAAGCATATATTTTCCTTTAATTTACACACTCTATTATTTGAATTTTATGGATAAATATTCCTAAAATAATTAAACAAGTAGAGACTAAATAAAGAGGGATGGTATACAGTGACGTTTCCACATACAAAAGTAAATCCCAACACCACAGTAATGCTATCTGAAGACTGGAAGGCAAGATTTTTAATAGGCATAAAGCATTTCTTTCACCTATTTTGGGAACTATTCAAAGCAAAACATGGTAAATGGAATCCATAAATGGGAAAATGAATATATGAGTGTCACCCTATCAATATGTTTATGAAACAGTGTAAAAAATGAAAAATGACTTCAAGTTCTAGTCCTCAGAAACCCAATAGGATTCCAGATCTGGGTTCAAAAACATACAAGAAGAGTCTGTTGTCATCTAACAGATAAGTAAGGAAGATTACTGAGGTCTACTAATGATGTACTGTATGGTGACTAATATAACGTACTTTAAAAAAAAAAGTACTTAGGAAGTGACGAAAGGGGTTTTACTAGCCAAATTTGGGGTAATTTAAACACAGTGCTACTGAACATGCATTCCATCCAACCAATTTAAAAACATACAGATTATGTTTATTTATTTTTTTTAAAGATTTTATTTATTTATTTGACAGACAGAGATCACAAGTAGGCAGAGAGGCAGGCAGAGAGAGAGAGGAGGAAACAGGCTCCCTGCTGAGCAGAGAGCCCGATGCGGGGGTCGATCCCAGGACCCTGAGATCATGACCTGAGCCAAAGGCAGAGGCTTAACCACCGAGCCACCCAGGCACCCATACAGATTATGTTTAGAGGACGTCAGGAAACCAAAAATTTGAAACCATGTAAATAACATAAAAGAATCAAGCATCTATTCTGCTCTTCCTCTACGTGAACTGTATATACCTAAGTGTAACCATTGATGAGAGTTAAGTTTTACTTCTTAGATTGTTAGCTAATGGATGAAGAAAGAATGATAAGCCTAGAACCTAATGAAATAATGAATCTCAACAGTGGATCACAAATCACTAGTGAACAGCTAATGGATAACCGTGTAACAGATATATCAAGTTCACGATGCTTGAGAGCTCATACTTAAGAGAAACCCAGACATCATTATCTCCTGATGAAAAACAACTGGAAGTATACAGCACAATCAATAAGAATACTAGTCCAAAAAAAAAATAGATTTAAGTCTTATCTAGCCTCTATATCTAACTACTAATCTACGGGAAATACAGTCAAGAGAAAATATGTAAAAATGTAGCAGTCAGCAAATCCACAAGATAGGGATCTATAAAATACAAAGCAGCCTAGTGTCGTCTATTAATTCATTTTAAGGAGGGGAAAAAAATGACAATTCATAGATTAGAAGATACCTAAGAAAAATCAACTAATTGCACTTTTGGGAACACCTCTATAAGAAACCAATCATGAAAATAAGGTTATAAAGAAAATATGGGGGGGTGTCTGGGTGGCTCAGTTGGTTAAGTGATGGCCTTCAGCTCACATGATCCTGGAGTCCTGGTATCGAGTCCCACAACGGGCTCCCTACTCTGCTGGGAGTCTGCTTCTCCCTCTGACCTTTCCCCTTCTCATGCTCTCTCTCTCTCTCTCTCTCTCCCTCTTTCTCAAATAAATAAATAAAATCTTAAAAAAAAAAGGAAAAGAAAATATGGAAATTTGAATATTGATGGACTATTTGATTGTATAAAGAAGTAATGGTATTTTTTTAGGTGAGATTAGCTAGGTGAGTGAAATAAGATGGACTATTTGGTGATAATTACTGAAGGTGGGTAAGGTGTACTTGGGGGTCTATTACATTGTTCCATTTTTTTTTAAAGTAAACTTGAAATTTCCTATAATAAAAATAATAAAATTATTTAAAATGAAATGTAATACAATGCTTTTTAGAGGTGATTATCTCCAAAACAACTTCATTTATAGTGAAAAACAAATACTAATACGAAATGTCTTACTATCTAGTTCTCTGAATGGTCTTTTTTAATGTCAAAAATTTGTTTTGATAATTTAATTGTATAATTTATATGAGTGTGTATGTATGTCATCTTATTCATTGCTCAAAACAGCTAACACACGATAATTAAACATCAATAGATGTTTAGTTTCTGAATACCTGTAAATTTGGTGAAGAGCCACCCAATTAGCCATTCAGGAGCAGCAAACTTCTGTAAAGGGACAAATGAATTTTAGGTTTTGTGGCAATATGATCTCTGTTACAACTATTCAATTCTCTTTTTTTTTAAGATTTTATTTATTTATTTGACAGAAAGAGATCACAAGTAGGTAGAGAGGCAGGTGGCAGGGGGGGACGGGGTAGGGGGAGTAGGTTCATTGCTGAGCAGAGAGCCCGATGCGGGGCTCGATCCCAGAAGCCTGAGATCATGACCTGAGCAGAAGGCAGAGGCTTAACCCAATGAGCCACCCAGATGCCCCCTGTTCAATTCTAACGTAGCACAAAAGCATCCATGGATACACAAATGAATGGCATGATCATGTTCCAATAAAACTTGATTTACAAAAACAAGCATTGAGGTGGATTTGGCCCATGAAATGCAGACTGTAGTTTCCAACCTCTGAAAAGTATGTATGGTATTCACTATACCTCAAATCAGTATAGTGTTGATAAAAGAATAGGAAAAAGACAAGAAGAGGAAGCCTAAAAGTAGATTTCAATATATGTAAAAACAGAATAAATGGCAAGGGTGGTATTTTAGTTCAGTAAGAAAAAGACTATAAATTTCATCATTTTCATATGGTAACAAATTTACCATTACCATTTATTACCATTTTCAATGGTAACAAATTTAATATCTGTTTAAAAAAAAAAGACGATTTGGGTTTTTAGCCACATTATTTATGAAAGTATCAGTCCAGACTGATTAAATATTTAATATTCAAACATGCAGAATAAATCAACAGTCTTAGAAAAGCTTTATATAATCATGCACATTCAATGATTTGGAAAGTATTTCAGAAAACTTTGAAGGAAAGGACATACCTGACTATATGAAAATTAAAGCTTTTATGCAATAAAATATATCATAAACAAAGTTAATATACAAATAATATACTATGGTTAATATTTGCAATGTAGCTAACAGGGAACCACCTAAAATTTAACGGGAAAGACAATACAGAGCAATACAGAAAAGAATACAGTTGGTAGAATATGTCGATGGCTTCCCAATGTATATGCTTGCCTTCCTATTAACAGAAACCTGCTTTTAAGCCATGTATTCTGCCAAAACTGTAAAATGTTATATTTTACAAACTATATTGTAACTATGTACATCAATATCTACCTTCTAGCCAAAGTGATATAGGCAGGAAAAGCAAATATGTACATTTAAGGAAGATTTATTTTAAAGAAAGGGAGCAAGCACTGACTCCTCTTCTTGCTTCCAAGCATCTGGAACTTAACAGCGTATAATAATGGACAAACTGGAATATGCCAAGCAGGATAGAGCACAGAGTAGACCCAGAACTCACGTCACAACAGAAAGCCACCAACAACTGTATTGCCTACTTGGAGTTCTCTTATGTTCAAGGTACTACTATTTTGAATGTTTCATTTAATGTAGCTGAATCTAGATCTAATTAATAATAGGAACACAATTCATATGAAAGAAACATGAACAGCCAATAAACACATGAGAAGATGCTCAAACTCAAATGAATAGTGAGATATTAGATAATATCTATCAGTCTGACAAATTTAAACAATAACAACAACAGATGGCCTGGATATGGGGGGTATACCACATATTGCTAGAAGACTGTCAATTTTGATAGCCTTTTAAAGAAATTAAATGGATAATATTAACAGAATTTTTGACCAAAAAATTCTTCTCCTGGAAATCCACCTCATTCAAGGGAAGGAAAAAAAAATAAAAAGAATTTAAAGATCTATGGATAAAGTTCCTGTACTTTATGTTGCATGGTTATAGTGGTAAAAATCAACAGAAACAATATAATTGGTATCAATGAGAATATGGATGAACTATTACCAGATTTATTATGAAGGAATGAAAATAAATAAAGTTAATGTGGCAGAATTTCCATGACGTATGCTTAAATAATGAATGTGCATTACATGAGACCAGGCTTATAAAAGCTAACAGTGGTAACACACATGTATTAAGTGTGGAGTTTGAGTATGTTTGAATCAAAAAACATTTGTATTGCAGAATACAGAAAAAAGATACATGCATAAACTGTGTGAAGGTCATTTACTATAAATACGTAAACGCTATACACATATATGTATGATATGCAAGCATAATAAGACATAAAATTGTAGGTTTACCACCAGGGATTACCTGGGGTAGGGACAGACTCTGATGCGGATAAAAAGGAGTAGACCTGGGGCGCCTGGGTGGCTCAGTGGGTTAAGCCGCTGCCTTCGGCTCAGGTCATGATCTCAGAGTCCTGGGATCGAGCCCCGCATCGGGCTCTCTGCTCTCTAAGGGAGCCTGCTTCCTCCTCTCTCTCTGCCTGCCTCTCTGCCTGCTTGTGATCTCTCTGTCAAATAAATAAATAAAATCTTAAAAAAAAAAAAAAAAAAAGGAGTAGACCTAAGGAAAGATAAAAAACAAAACAAAACAAAACAAAAACAAAAAACTTTCTCTAACTTGAAAAGGGTCTATACAATGATTTATATAATACTGTTGTCGGGTTGTGTGTGTGTATGAGAAGGAGAGACAGAGAGAGAGACGATGATGTAGGAATAATCACCAGAACACTAATGGCCACTTTAGAATGATTACTAAAGATATTTTATAATTCAAAATAATATGTATTATCTTTGCATAAAGTCTTTAACCTCAAATTGTATCACTTCATTTGTAAATAATTAAGAAAATACCTTGATTACCTCAAGACTTTTCACAGTCTAGAAGAAGATACTTTGAGCACTGAAAGCTATGATGACATCAGTATTGACAAGTATTCATATCTTTGCAGTCTCCAGGAGAGCAACTGAGGCCACAACTGCTGCTTAGAGTAGTGTGTTATACTGGTTTGTTTTGGGATTTTTATTTATTTATTTTTACATTTCAACTGAACAGATTTTGAAGCTCATTTGCAATTATGTTAGTAAATTTATAAGAAAAATTGTTACTTTCTCCTTTTGAAAAATGATACATTTTAGTACTTTAAAACATTTCTAGAAACAAACAAGTGAACTAGTCAAGCCACATAATAATTTATCCTTAGAATTAATGGATGATGCATACAGCTGGCTGCCCTGCATACATCATTTCATACATCACATAATATAACAAAGTATAGCTTATATTTCTCCTTCATTAAGAGCATTTAAATCATGAGCAGATAGAAGCCAGAAACCTAATTACTTCCAATAAGCTTATTCCTCCAGAGATATGTCAAATATTCCAGCTAACATAATAGGTACCTTCTTTATTTCCTCTCCTAAAATATTTTTAGACATTTATTCCCTGTTGAGTGCAAACCAAGGAACTAATAGGAAAGTGACATGATCCTTCGTACTTGATGGTGGCTACTAGATTTGAAAATCAGCCAAGGAAGTGAGTTGTTAGAAGGAAATCTGTCTTAAATATTGGCAATAGATAAAGGTGAAAAGGCTATTTGCAAACCCAGGAAATAAGCTTACAAACTAATAATTTGTTTAAAATAAAAGTGCAAAAGATACAAAGTGCCCTAGCAACTGATATAATAGGTGACAATACATTTTGGACATGAGAATAAGGAAAATGATGTCAAGTAAATAATAAATCTAGAAAACGGAGGTGAAATTCTCATTGGAGGCTAAGTACAAGCAATATAGTACCTGTTATAAAGTACTGAGAAGATGATGTGAGGGAAAAGGGGAGAAAGAATAATCATACGGCTACTCTGGAAGTTAGAAATAATTCCCCAAACTATAGCTATGGCTGCTACCATCTAAAGATGGCTTCTGACATTAGGAGAAGGAAGGGAAAAATGAAGAGGGGGAAATCGGTGGGGGGAAATGAACCATGAGAGACTATAGACCCCAAGAAACTGAGGGTTTGGGGGGGCGGTGGGCCTAGTGATGGGTATTAAGGAGGACACGTATTACATGAAGCACTGGGTGTCACACGTGAACAACGAATCATGGAACACTACATCAGAAACTAATGATGTACTGTATGGTGACTAACATAACAATAAAAAAAAAATAAAGATGGCCTCTATATAGAGAATAAGAGAACATTCTAATTAAAAAAAAAATATCCAAAAGCCATTTGGAAATGTCTATTTTGGCCACTGCTAGCCCACAGATTTTTAAAAATACACCATCCTTCATCCACTTCTTGTGGAGCGATTATCTCCTTGAATCTAGAATATGGAGATCATATTCTCAGTGTAGAACATTTTGAGATAAATAATGGAGCTACCTAGATTGGAATGATAAGGAAATGAGACACAGATTTTTGAGAACCTCTCCATCCTTAGTGCTCTGCTTCATATTATTACCATGAGCGTTAAGTCCCATTAAAAGAAAAATTTCCTCGAAAAAATCCCACTACAAAAATAAACAGTTAAGTGATCTCCCCCAGTAAAATCTGTACAATAGGGATTTTAGGAAACACTTCAACCTTAAAATAAGACTGGGTCCATAACAGATAGCACCAGCTAGGGGACACTATTTGCAAGGCTGGGACAAGTTTCTCCAGGAAGCTGTATGTGCTCTGAATCAGTATCCAATTGGTCCAGGAATCAAGGGGTGGAAATGGAAGTGGCCCTACTCACTGTTGCCCCTCATGACTCACTAGCAAAATTACTGCTTCCTGTTTCCATGACTTTATGCTCTGCTAGCCTAGAGATCTTAGTTTCAGAGAGAGCAGTGCTTCCACGAGGAGACACAACAATGATTCCATTAAACCGGAAATTAAGACATTGCCTGTCCATTTTGAGCTCCTCATGCTTCTGGATCAACAAGCAAGGGAGGAAATTATAGTACTGGCTGGGGTGACTGGTCCTGAATCATGTGAACGTGGACGACTACTCTACAACAGGGATAAAGAAGAGTGTCTGGAATATAGGAAATGCCTTGGGTCTATCTTAGTATTACCATGAGCTGGGATAAAGGTCAATGAAAAACTGTAACAACCCCATCTAGATAGTACTACAGATGGCACAGATCCTTCAATAATGAATCACCCCACCAGTGAAGTACCATGACCATCTGAAGTACTTGCTGAAGGCAAAGGGAATACAGAAAGAGTAGTATAAAAAAGCAGTTACAAAAACAAGCTTACAACCACGGGACTTGTTACAAAAATAGGCATTGCAATTGTCATTAGTATTTTCCCCTTATTTTGTTATGAATGTTTATGTGTATATATACATATATTAAGCAAATAACTTTTTCTTTCCTGTTTTTTTCTTCCTTTCTTATTCCCTTATTGTCTGACAAAAGTTGTATTGACTTTATATCAATATTAAAGTATTGTTAATTTTCAATCATAGCATTTGAGTTACAAGATATCATGAGAAGAGTAGACCTTCAAGGACTTCACAACCTCATCTGGAGAAGGGACTCGTGTTTTCATTCATATGCAATATAGTTGTATCCTATTAGGTGAAATTATGACCTTATAATTGTCTTTACTTGGAGATTAAGTATGGTTTAAGGAGATGTGCATAGGTGTTAAGTTGACAAGGGGTGGACTTGCAATGGTTAATTTGATGTTGACTAAGCTAAGGAATGCCCAGATAGCTGAGAAAGCATTATTTCTGAATATGTGTGTAAGGCTGTTTCTAGAAGATGTTAGAATTTGAATTGGTAAACCGGGTAAAGCAAATGGCCCTCTTCACTGTGATTAGACATCGTCCAATCCACTGAGAATACAAATAGAATAAAAATGTAGAATAAAGGCAAATTCCAATCCTCTGCTTGAACAAACACATTCATCATTTTTAATTTTTTAATTTTTTTATTTTATTTTTTTTTTTATTTGACAGAGAGAGATCACAAGTAGGCAGAGAGGCAGGCAGAGAGAGAGGAGGAAGCAGGCTCCCCACTGAGCAGAGAGCCTGATGCGGGGCTCGATCCCAGGACCCTGGGATCATGACCTGAGCCGAAGGCAGAGGCTTTAACCCACTGAGCCACCCAGGTGCCCCCACATTCATCTTTTTCTTCTGCCCTCAGACATTGGTGCTCCTGATTCTTATTTGGGCATTTAGACTGCAATCGAGACTCATATTATCAGCCCCTTAATTCTCAGGTCTTTGGGTTCACACTGAGTTATACCAGCAGATTTCCAGGCTCTACAGCTTGCAGTCAGCAGAGTGTGGGATTTCTTGGGTTCCTTTGCCACATGAACCAATATCTATAATAAATCTCCTCTTATACATATTTCTCTCTCTCTTTATATCCTATTGGTTATTTTTCTCAACTGGACCTTAAAATAATTGGCCCCATGACAGTTCAAAATTCAGAACCTTAAAGGCTTAATGTACTATGACATAGAGCAAATTGGAAATTGTTTCTAATCATGAACAAGTAAGTACTTCTGAAGACTAATTTAAGAAACACAAAAATTACCTCAGATTTAAACAGAATCTCCACATGGCTATCTAAAATATGTGGAGGCTGGCTTCCAGAAAGAATCTCCCAATACGAAAAGGTGCTAGACCTTCCATATGCCTCGACTGGAAAGGTAGAGGATTAAAAATAAATTACTCTCCATGAAGAGGAATCTTTTCATTCATAGCATGAAGGTGAAAAGCAAGCCTCCTCTGGCTCAGGTGATACTAAACTAGCTCTGAAGACCAGATTTCTGATTACAGTCTCCACCAGAAATGTACTACCTTGTGGGCCAACTTGATGCCAAAATGCCATCTAAACTCTCAATTTTCAATGTGATGAATGCACCTCAGAACCTTGTGCTACAGAATCATTTAGTGTTATGCAGCTTTAGAGCTGAACATGTCTGATGTTCCATTTCCCCACATCCATCTGAATCATCTCCTGCCATAATTATGGGCTCCACTTAGTTACAGGAAAAAGGGGGGAATTAAATATTAAGGCTGGTTCCCAGGAGAGTCAGATTTGCAAATACTGCACTTCCCACATACAATGAAAGATAGAAAAAGATATTTAATCCTTTACAACTCCAAAGAATGAAGCAATACCATCATCAACATTTAGGCTAATTCTAAGCACAGGCAAAGAGGGGAATAAAAATGAAAGTTTGTCTCTAGGAGGGTCAAATTTGGAAATGCCACCAATTCTCATATATTAAAATATTATAAAGATGTGCATTCCTTTCTGACCTCAGAGAATGGAACAGCATCAATCATCCACACTTAAGTCATTCAGGGATAGGCAATAGGAAGGTATATTCTTAATTCAGGTGTCTTCCTTTTTTTCCTACTTCAGAGAAAAGACTTAGAACTGAGCAGAGGAGAAAGCACTTTGATGTGAAGGACACTCGATATTGATACACGGAGTTTTAGTTCAGGTAAAAGTTGAGTATTCTGGAAAGTTAAAGAGGGACTTACATATTGTTTGAAGTGTTTTTTGCAAGGTAGTGAATATATTCCTCCCATTTTATTTAAGAAACCAAAATACATGAAGGTCAAAGTCCTCCAAAGGAAAAAAAATAAAAACAAAACCTACACTATTACCATGTGATACAAAAACAAAAAAGCAGACATAATGATGCTGAAAAAACCCTTGGACATCTCATGTACCACCTGGCAGTACCATCTTAGAGAAGGAAATGTGCTGATTTCCTAGGGCTTTTACAATGAAATGATCATCAAATCTGGGGCATTTACTCTGGGAAATGTGCACAGTATTCTAGATAAGTATTTATAAATAGTCATTCTCCTAAAGGAAAGATGACAAGGAGCAAAAACTGAAGCCCTTTTAAAAAAGCAAACACTTTAGCTGAGAGAGAACACTGTCTTGCTGTCATCACTCTGAAGGCCAATTCTGTTTAATGGGGAAAAAAAATGTACTCAGAAAGATAACTGAGAAAACTGGTCAAATAGACTGTAATTAATGCCATTTTTTAAAAGCAGAATATGTTTTTATTTCATGGACCTGGAAAATAATTTGACTTTTTCAAGGGAAAAAGAAAGGCAAAAATCCAATGCTAGTTTATAGAAAACTTTCTTCTAAGGAACCACTTTTGAAACAACATTCATTAAATTAAATTTCCCATCAGAAGATAATCAGATGGTGCATAAGCCAGACTCATCATCATCAAATATCACTACCCTTCATCTGTATTAAAAAGATTGGAAGAAATTAAATTAAGCAATTAAAATAATTGAATTATTTAATTGCTAATTAAATAACTATATTCCATTTGTGGATAAATGCAGACATCATCATCAGCTTTTGAATGGCTATGCTAGGGTCTTAAAATATTTCTAATTTTTAAATTTGTTTCATTTCTTTCTTCTTGAAGTCTTACTAGAAGATCTAACAGGCTATTCCAATAATTAAGTCAGACACTGGAATTTGACAGTGGTATAAGAGCACCATGCTTTGAAGAGCTATCCGGCTTATTCAGATTCTATAAAAATACTCTCTATACTATTTCAGCTTGAAAGAAGGGGGCTGTTTCACCAAATCCTTTCTATGCCTCAATTGAGAGATAGGAAACTTATACATTTAAGTAGTATTGTATATAACCTGGTCTCCAGGGATTACAGTGGGAATTAATGTGATTAAGTTTATAAAACATACTGAGCCCTTAGACAGAAGCTGGCCTTTTCATAATCAGGATTTTAGTTAACAATTGTGCCAGTGTGTCCACATTGACTCTATTTAGAAGTGTAGGCTGTCTACAAGATGTTGGATTTAGTGTTTAATCATTCTCCTGCCAGCTCCCCAAACCAACTCTATCTTCATCCTTATAAGTCACTTTGCCACCTTCACTTCTGGGGCCTCCAATATCTTCTCTGATTTTTTGCAATCATTCTTGTGAATGACACCTGCAACTCCTACCTTGTAACTCTCATTTGAATCAACTTAGTTTCTTTGGGTGACATTTCAAATCAACAGAGTCCTTTTACTACCCAGTTTTCATCTTCTCCACTTTTTTGCTTTAGGAGAAACTTGGCATTTCCTACACATGAACAGCCATCTTGCCCAAGTGCTCATTATGAAAAGGCCATATAGTCTCTCCTGGCTCCTGATATTGTGTGAAAATGTAGGGAGGGCATGATTCTTGCTAGGCAGGTCACTTCTCATTTAAAATACTGGCAGTAGAGGAAAAAGAACAGACTCTGTATCACCTTGAGGAAGGAAGTTAACTTCTCTGAGCTGTGCTGTCTTTATCTGTAAAGTAGACAAAACCTCAATTTTACTAGGCTTCACTGACTTGTGTTTACAAATCGAGTCATGTTAATAATCATTACCAAGATCTCATTCATATTCTCCTTCATCTGCTCCCATAACATCTTTACCCATCTACCAAATCTGTAGAGAATCTTCATATGTCTTACATCTTCCTGGCAAGACTGCTCTCCCTGACATTGTCATTGCTCTGCTTGGTTCCATTTCAATGAATTGCTTGACCAGGGATCACTTCCTTTAAGGTGGGAAGCTTGTTAACATGCAGTTTCCGAATCCACTGATCTGGGGTAGAGCTTGATGTGCTGCTTTTCTAAAATGTTCCCATATGATGGTGATACTGCTGATACAGCGGCTCAGTCCAAGATGTCACAGACTTTCAGACTAGTGTGTTAAACTCAACTTTTCCTTCTGGTGTCTATGATGCTATTACCATTGCCCTGAACCTTCTCAATAGTGAGTGGTCTGTGTTGAAGGAGTTTATCTCTCCATCACACTACTCATTTTCCCAAGTATTACACCAATTATTACAGCAGCCTTTCTTCCTGCCAGTAGAGCACACATGGTAACATACAGCTAAACTGGGGTAAAGATTCCATCTACTACATCAGAAACTCCCATTTGAAAACTAATGTTGTTTTTTTTTGTTTGTTTGTTTTGTTTTGTTTTTAAGATTTTATTTATTTGACAGAGAGAGAGAGAGATCACAAGTAGGCAGAGAGGCAGGTAGAGAGAGGGGGGAAGCGTCCTCCCTGCTGAGCAGAGAGCCCGATTCAGGGCTTGATCCCAGAACCCTGAGATCATGCCCTGAGCCGAAGGCAGAGGCTTAACCCACTGAGCCACCCAGGTGCCCCACTAATGGTTTTTTGATAAACCCATTTTGGTCTGGTATCTTCTGTTTTAGGAGACATTCTTTCCCAAGAAAATCCTTAATCCTCCTTATAAATTATCTTCAATGTGTTTTGCCTGATGAGTTCACCATATATTACTGGCCTGAACTTCAGTAGTAGGAAATAGCTCAAATACATTAGGTCTCCCACATTATAATTATTACTTTCAAGAGTTGTTATGTAATAAAAAAAAAAAGGCACATCATATGGTTCATAATGTTTGTTCAAAAGTGCTATCCATTGCTCCTGTCCATCAATACTTAATAGGCACTTTTAAGTGAAGTGATTAGCATTCAGTAAACATTTCCCTTAACAGTCATAGTTCCACAGTAGCAGCTAGCTGATTAGCAGATCCTAAATTTAAAAATATGTTTTTAGACATAGATCCAGCAGATATACATGGAATACCAAATATCTATTCGGGATACACCAGGAAATAAACCAGATAAAAATCACTTCTCTCATGGAGAGAATATTATGGAGGGGGAATTAGAATCAAAAGGTCACTCTAGTTTTTTGTTTGCATTAGTTCCCATCTAATCTAATGGGAACTTTGGGAGCAAAGTTCCCATCTACAGTAAGTCCTTGGTATGTATACCTAAGCCCCTATTGTCTAAAGTGCAGCCATCATCTTCACCAGTACAAAGAACAAGAGAGGTCAATCATCTTATATCCTAATCCCAACTCTTTTATAAGAGATTCATGTCTTTGGACAAGTAATTTAATTTCTTGATTATGAGCGTCCTCATCTATAAATTATAAGCATTTGGACTGTATTAGCTCTAAATTTCTCCTCAACCATATTGATCTATTATATTATTATATACTCCACAGCAGTTCAAAAGTGGGATCCATTTTCTCCCTCCTTGACAAGTTCAAGAACTGGCTTGTATGATTTCTTTCCATCCCGTATTTGCAGACATCTGTACTCATTTTAATAATCATATTGTGGAGCTCACACCATAATCGTTTTAAAGAAACTTCTCTCCTTCAAGTCATTCATGATAATATTCACCCTGTATCAGTCATCTATGCCTTGTGTAACCATGTTTTATAATTTATCATCTCATACCATATCCGTATCCCAAGGTTTCAAATATCTTTTCACCACCAGATCTAGCAAAGTAACACATTTCCCTCTTTATAATCATCAGAAACTTAGACAAAAGTGCCTTCTAACTCACTCAACTCACTGGTTCATCTCTAGCTACTTTTATTTCCCTGAAATATATGGCCAGCTATTTCCATGCAATCCTTACTCCGCTCCACAGTTAGGTTCTATGATACTATCAACAGTAGTCACCAGTCCCTACACACCTTCAGCTACTTCTCCAGAGCTTCCCCCGGGCTGCAGAACATAGATGGAGAAAGCATCAACACCAGGCATCTATTCTGCCAAAAATGTATGTGTCTCATAGAAAAGTACACTCTTAATGTTGCTTTAAAAGTGCTTTAGTCCTGTCTTGCTGATTTTTTCCCTGATCTATAAATCTCCTTTCTTCACTCTTGACAGATATTCTTTCTTCCTATTCCCCTAATGTGAACAGCCCATGAATATGCTTTCCCTCGTCAGTTTGTTTTTTTATTGTTTAAAGAGAAAAAAATGGGTCTTTTTTCTCTTTCCATGGTTACTACTCTCAACTCTGATGTTCTTACTTTATTTCTTTCGTTGCCTTTGTAATATTCCTCCTTTCAATTTTACTATTGACCATATCTCCATATAAAGTTCATGTCAGGGTACCTGAGTGGTTCATTGACTAAATGTCCAACTCTTGATCCCAGCTCAAGTCTGGATCTCATGATTGTGAGTTTAAGCCTTCAAGGCCCGTGTTGGGCTCTATGCTGGGCTTCAAGCCCTTTTTTATATAAATAAATAAGTAAGTAAATAAATAAAGTGCAGATCATTTTCTGATTAGTCTTTGGTGTTAACTCAATAACCCTGTTTTCTATAAGGCCCTCATCCTCACAATATTAATGTCACATAAACAGGTAAGGACACGCACTCCTGAAGTATGTGAATTTTTACACTATAACCAAAGTCAGTTGGAAATAAAACAGCCCAGCTGTACTCTAGAAGTTCCTAATCTCAGAAGTTATGTTTACACTTTTAAAGATGAACCAAGTTCTGGGGTACTTAAGTGGTTCAGTCAGTTAAGCCTCAGACTCAGTTCCGGCTCAGGACATGATCTCAGAGTCATGGGATGGAGCCCCTCATAGGGCTCCATGCTCAACACAGGGTTTGCTGGAGATTCTCTCCCTCTCTCTCTGTCTTTCTGCTCCTCTCCCCTCTCATGCTCTCTCTCTCAAACAAATAAATACAATCTTTAAATAATAATATGAAACAAGTTCTTCCTGAAATCACCTTACCTTTGTAAACTGCAGAAATTCTTTCCCCAAACTCCCCCTTCATATTATTTTGACATGTTGCTCTATCTCTCACTGGAGTTTGTAACATTTTCACATGTATTTCTTTTTTTTTTTTAAATAATTTTGATTTTATTTAACAGAGAGAGAGATCACAAGTAGGCAGAGAGGCAGGCAGAGAGAGAGAGAGGGAGGGAAGCAGGCTCCCCACTGAGCAGAGAGCCCAATGTGGGGCTCAATCCCAGGACCCTGGAATCATGACCTGAGCTGAAGGCAGAGGCTTAAACCACTGAACCACCCAGGCACCCCTGATGAAATGTTTTAAAACCTTTTGATATTATTGGCCAATTCCCCCCAAATCTAATTGTAAATGAAGTCTTTCTGACCTGGAACCAATTCATTCTGCAGTGCATAAAGGAATAGGAAGTTAATTTAGCAAGTGAAGGGGTCTTAAAGGAATGATATTAACTTGTGTGCACTGTTTTTGGGATGGGTACCATTATTTCATATCATATTCTTGAAGGCAGGCGAAGTCTTTCTTTTTTAGGAAATCCACTATAATAAGCTACAACGTATCTTACTAAGGGGCACCTGGGTGGCTTAGTCAGTTGAATGCCCAACTCTTGATTTTGGCTCAGATCATGATCTCAGGGTGATAAAACTGAGTCCCGTATCAGGCTCCACGCTCAATGAGGAGTCTGCTTCTCCCTCTCCCTCCACTCCTTGCAAGCAGCCTCTCTCTCTAAAATAAATAAACGAATAAAATCCTTAAAAAAATGAAAATAAAAACAAGTTATCTTACTAAATGTCCCTCGTAAGTTCTAGAGATACATCAATTTTAAGATGCCCTATTTCAAATTAATCTACTATGTGTTGCCAAATCAGAATTGTAGGCCCTACCCCTGAGACTTACTAGGTCAGGATCTTCATTTTCACAAAAACTCCTTGGTGATGCCTGTGTATGTTAATGTTTGAAATGCACTGATTTAATTCTGACTACTCTGGTGGGTGGTAAAAATGGGGAAAAAATCTGCAAGTCTGTCATCTACTTTTTCCCAGTTTTGTATTTTCTCAAACTTTCTTCAACTTATACTCTAATAAATCCATTGGCTTAGACAGTTTCATTTCTACAAACTAACTTTGATTACTTTTCTGTTTTTGATACAATAGATGCTTCTTATCAGTACTACATACTCAATTCCTTGAACAGTTACAACCAGCAACCTTTTTTTACCACCCACTCACCAGTGATCCTATATAGAGGCTTATTGCCGATGCTTATTTATTTGTCAGAGAGAGAGAGAGAGAGAGAGAGAGCGCACAAGCAGCGAGAATGGCAGGCAGAGGGGGAGAGAGAAGCAGACTCCCCGCTGAGCAAGGAGCCTGAGGAGGGACTTGATCCCAGAACCCTGGAATCATGACCTCACAGCCTCCCATGCATCCCAATTACTGCCAATCTACTATGTGTTGCCAATTATCTCCAAATTTATAAATCATAGACAGTAAAATCAGATGATTTAGGAATTGGAAGGGATTTGGAGATCATTAATCCAACTCCTTTCATGGTGTCTGGCACAAAGCATGCCCTTAATAAATGTTTGCCGAATACCAAAAAAAAAAAAAAGAGAGAGAGAAAACTGATTTCACAGAGAATAAATAATTATCTATCAATAGCAGAACAAAGACTAGAATCCAGCCTCTGACATCCTCCCCAGTTCTCCTTGCTCTCAATTACCCAGTTCAGTCCTTGCTCCCTTCTGTGTCCCCATAGCACTGAATCTCAGCCTTGGCTGCAAAAGAGAACCACCTGAGGAGATTTAAACACACGGATTCCATTCACAAATACAAGTGAAAGGATTCTTGTATCCAAGGAAGCTCCAATGAGTATCATGTAAAAATAGAAAGACATGTGGATTGCCAATATGATGAAAGGACTGAAGGTTATCACTTTTTCCAAGTAGAGTCCATAAGATATATACATAACATGTAAGAAATTTGTTACTTTATTGATTCTGTCTCTTCGTAAAAGAAGCCTGAGCATCCAGGCATTAGATGGAATCAAATAATTAAGACATGATATCTATTCCTGAGAAGTATCTGATTAAGAGCTAAGTGAAAGTTGCAGTCTGGTGCTATTCGGTGTCTGGTTGAAGTGCATGGAGGTATCTGTATCAGAAAGAAGTCATTTAAACTGTGATCTGAAGGAAGGATAGAATTTGAATAACTTGAGATGAGGAGGAATAGAATCTTACACGGGAGACACAGACATGCCTAAGAGAAGTCAAATACAACCCTGACTCTTCCAGGAAGAAGGGGATAAAAAGAGCTAAAAAGGGAAGAGTGATTGCTATACGCCAAACACTTTCTAAAGCATGTTACATGTGTCAACCTCATTTAATCCTAACAGTATCTAGTAATGATAAGTATACTTTTTCATCCCAGTTTCACAAATAAGGAAACTGTAGCATCTAGAGAAAGAGTATTTTGCCCTTGCTTACCTACTAAAGCTAGAACTTGAAAATGAATTAAGCCTCTGGCTTTCAGAAAGACTAGTATTAGGAATACAGGAAATACGTCCCTGTAGACCTTGCAACATGGCCAGATGCTGAATAAATAGTTTTGTTTTTTGTTTTTTTTTAGATTTTTATTTTATTTATTTGACAGAGATCACAAGTAGACAGAGAGGCAGGCAGAGAGAGAGGAAGGGAAGCAGGCTCCCTGCTTCACAGAGAGCCCGATGTGGGGCTCGATCCCAGGACCCTGGGATCATGACCTGAGCCGAAGGCAGAGGCTTTAACCCGCTGAGCCACTCAGGCGCCCCTGAATAAACAGATTTTGAATCAAGATTTGACTCTGAGGTATTTTATCCCTCCTGAACATATTGTGAGATATTGAAGCTTCTTTGGCTTGGAAATGATCTGAGACAAGGTGATGCTTTAGAAAGATTTATTTAACAAACTTTGAAGAGAGGTGGATTGTTGAAAGAGGTACTGGAGTCAAAGAAACAGGATTAATTGCCCTAAGTGAGGCAAGGAAGAACAAATACAGATGATGAGTTAAAGCATCTGGTATCTAAGATTTAAGAGAAGGAAGCAAGATGTTAGAAGTGGGGGGAAAATACTTTAAAGAGGAAAATGCTATTTAGTTGCCCTTCATTTTTAGGATAAAATAATTATTAGTTTCCCATTAAGATAATTTTTAGACTTTAGGAAAGATAGTCCAAATTCTCATCATACGCTATTATCATATTAAGAATTTGATTTCTTTTTAAATTATAAATTTTCTTGATAATAGAAATATCTTTAAATAACTTTGTCAAATATTCTAGACATATTTTCAAAGTATTGCCATATTAGAAAATGAATTCCCTTTGTAGCCAAGGATGACCTTTACAGACTAATAATAAATTAAAAGAAAAATAGATATTAGTATTTTTAGTTCCAAATTCTCATGTTCCATTTTGCTAACATTTTGACCTTGCAGAGGCAGTTCAAGGTTTTTACGAAATAATAAAATAGAAGCTTTTAAAGCTAAAATAGAACATATAAGAAATGATAGCACAATGTAATAGAATTCATCATCATTGAAGGAATATTGGCTGGAAGTTAGAAAAAAGAAAATTTAGTCCATTTCTCCCACTACCATGCTTTCTGACATTATGTAAATGTAATCTTCCTGGGTCTTTATTTTGCTATAGGCTGAAATAAAAATGATTCAAATTTCAGGACTATTCCAGTGAGGAATTAGGACTTTATAACTTAACAAAATATAACCAAAGATGAAATTTAAAACAATGAACTTCAGAGGCCCAAAGATCCACTGTGCCAAAATAATGAATGAAATTAATATTGTTACAGATGGCTTGAAACATAAATTATAGAAATATAATTTATTTTGAGTTTCTCAAAGGGATACTTTCCCTAATTAACATTTTTTATTCAATTTATATATATTTTTGAATAGGTAATGCGCCTTTGCTATTCATAAATCAAAAACATACACAAAATAATATAGGAAAAAGTTTCCTTCTAATCCCTGTGTTCATACATCCAGTTCCCACATGACACCTTCAATAATACACATTCTCCCAGAGTTTCATATATATATGAATACAGAAATACATATTTTTATTGGACTGTATTTTTGCTTTATGCTATTTACTTCACATACCATACAGCAACAACTTCCTCCTCTTCCTCCTCCTCCTCCTCCTCCTCCTCCTCCTCTTCTTCTTCTTCTTTTCTGTTAAACAAGCTCTGGCTAGTTTTATTAAAGAAAAATTTTTCATGATTTACTCTTCACCAGTCTGTTCTGACATGGCTTCTAATGATATCATTATCACCTGGATCAATGATAGTCAGTGTGCATACTCTGTAGTATTTCCCACATGCTGTGCCCAATTCAATATTATTGCCACTGTAGTGACACTAGTTTGGGCCAATAGTATTCCATTTCAGATCTCCATGAGGCTGAGCAGTTGTTGGTGAGGATGACAAGTTTCCCTTTACTATGTCTGGTCATTTGTAGAGTCTGCTTGTACTCCACCGTCTATTTTCCACTTTTCATGCTGAATTGAAGCCTAGTGTTGATTGACTTCAGCGACTTTTTCATCTTCTTTGCAGCCACCATCTTCCTGCTTTAGGTATGGGATGGCCCCAACCAAGAGTGGCCACCAAAATAGCCACGACAGAGAAAAGAAAGAGCTCCCACAATGCCTTGATTCTCTGCCAGTATAGCTTGGTTGCCTGTATAGAAAATTTCCTTATTAATTTTGTTTTTGTTTTTTTAATTATTAGAGTTCGAGAGCTTTCCGTCATATGGGTATACCTTAATTCACTTAACAATCAAACAGTATGAAAGCTTAAGCTGTTTCTGCTACTATAATAATACTATAGTATAATTTTTTTTGACACTTGTGTGTGTGTGTGTTTATGTGTGTGCACATGTGTTTTAAATAAACTCTACCCCCAAAGTGGGGCTTGAATTCATGACTCCGTCAAGAGTTGCATACTCTACCAAATGAGCCAGCCAGGCACGCAACAGTATAAAGTTTTATATAAATTTTATTTCATGAATATGTAACTATACAACTAGTAATAAACTTCTGGAAGAAGAAATGCCTGGGTTAACAAGGTACATAGAGTTTTAATATTTATAGATCTTCTAAAACTGTCCAACATGTGAGATGTACTGTTTATACCCTCACAAGCAGCACATATTATTTTGTTACTAACAATTATACCAGTAGTGAGGGTTTAAGAATCTTACAAATACTAATCAATTCAAGAGATTAAATTCTATCAGTGTTGCTTTAATTTGAATTTCTAGTAGGATTCTGATGGACATTAGGGTTAGGATTAGGACTTCATTCCCTAACTGTAGGAACCACTATATCATCTTATTTTATTAAAAGTCCACCCCTCGGGGCACCTGGGTGGCTCAGTGGGTTAAAGCCTCAGCCTTCGGCTCAGGTTATGGTCCCAGGGACCTAGGATCGAGCCCTGCCTCGGGCTGTCTGCTCGGCAGGGAGCCTGCTTTACCCCCCTGTCTCTGCCTGCCTCTCTGCATACTTGTGATCTCTCTCTGTCCAAAAAATGAATAAAAAATCTTTAAAAAAAAAAAATAAAAGTCCACCTTTTTGTTAATTTTTATCTTATTCTTGATTTCTAGAACATCTTAGCAATATTAGCACACTTCTATGCTATAAATTGCAAATAGTTTTCCCTGTCTTTGTATTTGAATTTTGTATCTTTGCAATACAGATTTTATTCTAATGTAACTGATTTTTATAATGTAATGTTTTTCCTTCTATGGTTTCCAGATTAAGAATTATCGCTATGAAGCTCTGTTCCATTGTAAGATTATATATTTCCTCAGGAAATATATAATCTTGTATTATTTCTTCTTGTATTATTAAGAGTTCATACACATATAAATGTTTTATCTATTCCTCTTGGAATATGGTTTTTGTTGTTTTGTTTTGTTTGTCTTGTTTTTTGTTAGTTAGCTAATCATTTCTCATAACACTACTTAAGTAGTCATTTGTCTCAGTAAACAAAATTACATATTTCTACTACATATTTGCCAAGATTATTCATCTTGATTTTCCACTTTCTTCTTCTCTTCTACAGGGCACAAGTGCTTGAAAAAAAATAAGCAATTACCAACATATACATGCATATGTACATATATATTTATATATACATTGAATGTTTAGAAGAATAGAAGCCAGAGTTAAAGTAACAGATAAAGTCAGTGGTACTCAATGAAGATAAGTACACAGTGTCCTTGGCTTGGTTATTCTTCAGGAAATCAGATTTCCATATAAACTCTGCCTGATATCTGGTATAAAGATACCAATTATTAAAAAAAAAATCTCAAACTAAAGAGACACTAATTGTAGTAAATAATTCTAGTTATATGAAAAAAAAAAATCATTCTCAGGGCACCTAGGTGGTGGAATCGGTTAAGCATCTAATTCTTGGTTTCAGCTCAGGTTGTGATCTCGGGGTCATGCGATGGGAGTCCTGTGTCAGGCTCCACACTCAGTGCAGAGTCTGTTTGAGATTCTCTCTCCCTCTCCCTCTGCCCCTGCCCCTCATGATCTCTCTCTCTCTCTTACTCTCTCTCTTCCTCTCTCTCACTCTATAAATAGATAAATAAATAAATAAATAAAAATTCATCCTCTTACAAGTTATTTGAAAAGCTATCTTGCACTTGGGAACACTATTCTGCAAGGAAACATTCTAAAGCTTTGTGGGATAGTGGTAAAACCCAAAAGGGCATATGTAATTAATAACTGACATTTTTAAAACTACCTTCTGAGAATTTCTAGTGGTTATTAAGTTAGGCAATAATGGGAGACAGGAAAGAAAAAGAAAACGCACATTCATTTAATGGCTCAAGGTCACAGATTAGAAAACTCTGGATGAAAATTGAGTGTTGAATGCAAATTTCAAATTCTTGAAGTTGAATATGTAATATAGTCTCCTTCTTAAGATTCCCCTACAAAATTTTCAATCTAAATTACAAAAAAAATTTAAAAGAATCTATTTTTGTAATATTTTGACGTGTAAATAAAAATGAAGTTATATGAAAATAATTTCAATCATAGCATCTTAAGTAAACTACTGAAATACCATTACTAATGGTGATTAATACAACAAGCATTTTATCCAAGCACCATTCAAAGTCCCTCTCATATTAATTCATTTATTCCTCAAGTAACCAAATGAGCTAGGTACAAGTATTATCTCCATTTTAGTTCCGATTTTAGTATATGTGCTGCCGAAGCGAGCACTTACTTCCATTTTAGGACTAAAGAAGCTAGAGCAAAATGATAAGAACCCACGGTTCTATAGCTAGTAAGATCTAGCTGTGCAGGAACAAAATGAAAAATGACAGTTTCATCACCAGATCTGGCATGCAGGGATCTAGGACAGCTGCTGAAACTAGCTATAGAGCCCCAATGACGGCAGCCAAGACGTCCACCACAAACTACAGAAAAGAACTTACATGTTCAAGAATGGAAAATCACCAACTGTGAACGGCTGTAACCGTCTGCCAGTCATGCTCAGTACTGTCAGTGTAAATCAAAACTGGAAGGAATAGGACCCAGTCCTAACTAGAAAAGACCCAGAGAAAGCAAACAGGCCACCTATGGTCCAAAGCTAGAGGATGACTAGGAGATGTTGACAAACCAAAGACTTTTATAGATAGAAATCTAGCTCTTCAAGATGGGCCCACATAAGGGAAAAAGGATTGTTCAAGTTTGTAAATGAGGTAGGGGTCAAGGAGCCCTAGCAAGGAGCTAGCACTCCATATATTCAGGAAAGAACAGGAGCTTGGACATCAAGCAGCCACTCTTGAGTTCCAGAGCTACACACATCACTGTCCTGTGTGGTAGTCACTAGCCACACAGGGCTATTTAAATTTAAATTAACTAAAATTAAACAGAATTGAAAATTCAGTTCCTCCATCACATTAGCCATATTTCCAGTGTTAAATAGTACAAATGGCTACAACTATCATATTAAACAGCAGTGCTACAGGATAACAACTTTACCAAATATCCCCTTTGCTAAATAAGGGTGATTTTGTTCTTTGCTATTATTTTACATCAAATTTTAGGATGAACTGACTCCAATCCTAGTGGGGACAATTTTTATACACAACCATGAAATTTAGGAACGTAGGGTCAGAAGAAAACAAAGCAAGGAGTGAGTGACAGCCTATATTGCATATTGAAGCCACCATTCTTGTCTAAACTAACACTCCATCATGTTTTGTTTCCCTCGATCCGTACTACTCAAACCCCAGGAGTAATGGCTAAGGAGCCTTTCCAAAGAAACTCCTACCCCACGGAAAGGTATTACTACCATGAGTTAGAATTTTTCCTGGCTTCTGTGTTTCCCTTAGATGAACAATTGCTAAGCCACAAAATAGAAACTTTGGGAGAATGAAATCCAACTATAAAAATAACACTTTCATCAGCTGAAAATTAATTCCTTTAGATTGCATTTCACCCCCTTACAAACCTGCACCCTCTTTACTTAAAAAGAGCCTTGAGAAACTACAGGGGGATAAAATGCAAAATATATTGCATGATTCATTTTTCCATTCAGCAGAAGTAGTGATAATAATTTGAAATATTCATTAAGAAAACTACTAAAATAGATTATCTTTGTTGATTAATGTGGCCCAGCATGGGATACTTTAAACAACACTCTACACATCAGTTTCCATATCTGAAAAATGGGGATACGACTAATATCTTTCCCTACACTTAGGATTTTGAAATTTCTTAAAAATATAGAATTCTTATTAAAAAAATATATAGAACTCTTCTAAATGAACTCCAGTGTCTTTTAACTGCAATTACTACTCAGGGCTTCGACAAAGGAGAAAAAGAATTAGCACAGATTAAATGTATTACTGGTCAATTTTCTTTTACAAGCATCTAGAAACATCCAGATAAGATAATTTTAAAACTCTTGGAATATGTAACTTCTGTGACTTCTTACCACCTTTCAATTACTGTTAGGAATACGAATTTTCCTTGTGTGCAAAACAGAATGCTGGTTAAATTTGGAGAAATGGTCTCTGAAAAAAATCTTCCTGATTAAAAGCAATATCCACGAACTAATATACAACCAGACATATTTAATACTGACACAAAATATGCCTTGATAACAAAGTTGGTAACTGCAATTTTAGAAAATATTCAGTCACAATGGAATATGAGAGAAGTAAAAATAAATTTAACATGGCATTATAATTGGATTTACATTTCTAACTAGAAATTGACATATACATTATAAAAGAAATGTATTTTGTAATTTAAGTGGATAGTAGGTATTAGTTCTAGCTATTAAAACTGCAGTGGAAATTTTTTTTTTTTTAATCACTCTTCTCTTCTATGAAGGGAGCTTCAGCTCCATCTCATTCCTGGTTTCTAAATATAGAAGTTGCATGTTTATACTAAAAATTTCAGAGCTAAAAGAAGTAAGAAACTAAGGCAGGATCATATGATAGTAAAGTTTAGTTGCCCATGGACTGAAAATACTAAATTATCTTCCTTGTGTGATGCTTTTCTTGTACTCTGATGTTTATCATCTCTTACCTATGTAAAATGTGTTTCACTGACTGATAATTAACACCATTAAACCGAGATATGAGTAGGTGGTGGGAAAAAATGCCCTGGTAGGTTTCCTGCACTGGATGGAGGATAGATTAGAGACTTCTACGTCCCACCCAATTACATGGTTTTCCTGATGGTACCTCTTACCCCTCCTTTGTTAGCCCCTTATAGAAACTCCTAACATAATTTGCTGCTCTACTTCCCTTGGTTTTCTTTAGCTTGGTACACAAAAAATGTCCGTATAAGAGGACATTTCAGTAGCGACAGTAGCATATCATTCTCTTATATCTGGCCACAAACACCTTCTTGCATAAAACAATACTGGAAACCAGACAGAATGAGGATTCTGAGACCAGCCATTCTCTAAAAAGTCAGAAAAGGAAGTCAAATTTAAAAATGTGCATTTTTAAGCCTTTTATCATAATATACAATGTGTATATATATAAATATATATATATTTATATATATCACTTATATAATATTGGTATAGTAAACAAAATATATATTTTGAGGAAAATAAGTATGATTTTGTAAGCCAAAGAAAACAAAATGGCTTCACGACAAATTATCATGTGCTGACCAGCCAGCTGAAATACAATCACTGGTACCCAGACATTTGGCAGTTACCCTGCAGATAGAATTACGGTCATCACACACAACCTGTCTTCTCATGTATTGATTTTTGTGGACCATATCTCAATTCAATCAATACCAACATGTTAGGAGAAAGTCTTATAAAAATTCTTTCTGACTGGATTCTATCGCATGGTAGAAAAAACTTTTCTTCTGCGAGTGAATGTACATTGTATAATTACTCCTAAGTATTTGTTGTTGTTGTTGTTTGTTTTTTGTTTAGTGTCATTGGACTAAAGAAGAAATTCTAGAATGTTTGAGTATTACTGTTTGAGACACCCCAAGTAAATTAAGAACTTATTTACTTAGTTCTCAAGCTACTGAAAATCAAACTCATTAATCTTAGTAGTAAATACCACCAAGAAAAATTACCACTAGGTAAAAGATACAAAATGTTGGCACAAACAACTGAAAATTATTTTAATCAATGTTCTGGAATGCTGTTATCTTTTACAGTTAGAGAAATAGTATGCATTTTAAATATAGTTTATTAGCTATTTTTATACCATTTTTATATTAAGCTAAAGGTATAACATATAAACTCGTCCCACTGCTATGCTGTACACCTGAAACTAATGTAACATTGTGTGTCAACAACACTTCAATAAAAATAAATAAATAAAAGCTAAAGGTATAACAGCACTCCTATAAAATTTAGCAACCACCTGTGGGAGAGAATCTAACTGTAATTTTATTTCCCCATGTCTCCCCTACAAATGATTTGCAAACACTTGTAAGGAGAGCTTAATTTTGCAGTTATGTTTCTGGGAATGATGGAAGGTGAGATGAATGAGGATATTTTCCCAGTGTTTATAACACTCAGGACTACTATGTGAGAAAAAAAGGGGAGGGAGAAAGAAATGGAAAACATTTTATTATGATTGCTACTGTGATCACATTAACAATTCCAATCCAAACTAAACCTATTTTTGGTGCTTAATGTGTATTGATCAAGTTGTATTCCTCCCATGAGATATCTTCTCATTTTCAAAGAATAACGTATTTTATTTTTATGTAAGCTCATCTTAATATTTAAATACACCCCTGTATAAACTAGACTGGACAGGGATTATTTACCATCCCCCACACTCCCAGAAACTAGTAACTCTTCCCATGTTCTTGAACTCTAAGTAAATGACTCCATGTGCTGCTTTGTGTACATGCAGACCAGCTTACAGAACACATAAGAACAAATTCTCTGCTAGAGTCTCACTAGACTATCAACACACAACTAAGACAGACAGCCAGGTTATGCTAGAAAATGAAGAATGGAGTAATTCTATGAGCAGTTGCTTTACACGGGAATAATGTTTTCAAAAAAAAAAAAAAAGTTAGACTCCATTCAATTGATCCTTTCTTATTCTTATTTTTTTCTGATAGCTAGATCCCTCTAGGCGCTCTTCCCTGTCTATCTCTACACCAAGCATTCAAAGTAGATTAAGAACCCTATCAACACCAATGCGAACAATTTACCTCCTAATAGTTCTTTCTATCCTATGAGGCTCTGCACTGTATCTCCCAGTTCTCTTTGCCTTGGAGATCTATGAGCCTTCTGGTTGGCCTTTCTGTCAACCTCTGACCTATTTACATCAAGGGTTGTGATAGATTTTTTTTTTAAATAGACCTTATAATTTTGGCAAATTACTTAACATCCATTAACCTTAGCTCTCTCATTTGTTAGAAGAGAATAAGGTAACTTCCCTCTCACACTTCTAAGAAGATAAAATTAGATTAAACTGTATGTAAACAATTTCCACAGTTCTTGCAGATCATAGTCAATAAATGCTGCCTCTTTACAAGAGTAAGAGAAGGAAGAACGGGAGCAAAGTGGTAGACTACCTTCTGATTTACATGGCATCCCTTATGTTCTTATCAAGGCAAAACTTCCTAACACACATGGAACCACTATAACTCCCAAACACAAAGTAAAGAAGAACACTGGCAATATAAGTTATCGTGTTTTGGCAACGTGTTTGAGCTGGGAACTGTATTTCCCTAAATTCCCTCCTTTGAATTGCCCAGATCAGAGTTAGCCAAAAGTTTAATTTCCACAAGATTTATTTATTTTTTTAAGACTTATTTATTCATTTTGGAGAGAGAGGAAGAGAGCACACAAGGGGGGTGGGGGGTAGAGGGAGAAAATCCTCAAGCAGACTTCCTGCTGAGCTCAGTGCAGGCCTCCATCCCAAGAACCATAAGATCATGACCTGAGCAGAAACCAAGAGCTGGTCACTCAACTGACTGAACGACTCAGGCACCCTGAATTTCCACAAGATTTAGAAAGCAGAAGTGAAGCAACTATCCTAACTTTCTGACAGTCTTTTTGCAAACAGCTGTGGTGACAAACAGATATAAAGCTGCCCTGTGGGTTCCATGCAGTTCCCACTCCTCTGCTCTGAGTACAACTCTTTCCTAATTGACCTTGTGACCAAACACAGATCCAGACCCACAACAGATACTTTTCTATGAACTCATAGAGAGGGGAAGCTACACAGAGTTCTCCCTATGAACTCACCTTTTTGGTCACACTTGGGCAGCTGAACGTGGTTATCTTCTTGGATTTGCTGGTTAGTGACTTCTCCAACTTTCCTTCCAGAATTTTACTCCTCAGCTCCTCCACCATAGTGTAAGGTAAGGTCTCATTTCTATAGTTCCATTATCCCATAATACTCTTAGTATTAAGTGTGACTTGTGGGCCAGAACATCTCACTGTTAAAATTACTTCTCCCTACATGTCTATGGTTGCTAACCTTGTCATTCTTTGGTATTTAGCATAGAAGACAGTTAAAAAGTTTAATATTATCTGGCATAAAAATTATGCTAGTATTATAAATATAAAGCATGGGATAAAAGTTTAAGATGATATATTAATGGACTCTTGGCTGGCTCAGTCAGAAGAGCATGCTATTCTTCATCTCAGGATTGTGAGTCCAACCCCCCCATTGGGTAGAGAGATTATTTAAACAAATGAACAAACAAGAAGGAAGAAGGAAGAAGATGAAGGGGAGGAAGTGGGGGAGGAGGGGGGGAGGAAGAAAGGAAGGCAGGGAGGGAGGGAAGGAAGGAAAGAAGGAAGGAGGAGAGAGGAAGGAAGGAAAGAAGGAAGAAAAAAGAATGATATGTTAAACTACCTTTCAATGAGAACCTAAATGCTTTTTATTGAAATGAATGATCAGACACAGTTTAAAATAGAAATGTGTCCCTATCACATCCCAGCTCTGTGCTCTTCAACAAACCACATAGCCACTTTGAGATCATTTTTCTTCATCTCTCTTTTTTAAAAAAGATTTTATTTATTTATTCGAGAGAGAGAAAGTGAGAGAGAGACATCACAAGCATCGGGGGAAGAGTAGAGGGAGAAGCAGACTCCCCGCTGAACAGTGAGCCTGAAGTAGGACTCAACCCCAGGACCATCGGACCATGACCTGAGTCGAAGGCAGTCACTTAACTGACTGAACCATGTGGGCACCCTTTTTGTCTGTTACTTAGAGATATTACTCATCTTCAATAACACTTGCTTGTAAAAAGTGCATGGTTCATAGAAAGTACCAAGTTAGTATCATGTCAATAATATCCTAGACTTTAATGAAGTAAGTTTTACTCCTAAATAAACAATACAAAAGTCTTTTTTTCTAAGCCTTTTTAGGGGGGAATGTGCTTCAAATATTGAAGATTCCTAAATACATAAATTAGATCACTGTATCAACAAGTTAATAACAAACTACAGCCTCAGAACTCAAATAAAAGTTATTTGGTAACTAAGCATACGATCCAGAGTATCCTCTGAACTTTCTAATCAGAATATAACATATTTAAGTACCCCCATGTTTCCTATTAGTTCAAACAAAATTTAAAAACAAAATCCTTCCTTGACCTAATTATCTTCTCATTTCCTGTCTTGCTTTCATAACGAATTTGCTTTCTCTCCACTTCCTCTCCTCTGCATACTGGTTAAAGCTGTGCAGTAGGTTGTGCCCCTATCACATACTGAAATATATTTCTCTAGCTCACTGGGTCCCAAACTCCAGTGTGCAAAATAATCTCCTGGATATTTTTTTAATCAAGATCCTTAAGCCACATACCCACAGAGGTTCTAATTCAGTAGTCCCAAGTTGGAAGGCAGGGATCTGAATATTTGTCAGCATTCCTAAATGGTTCTGATGTAGGTGGTTAGGAATAATGGCATGAATAGTTAACAACCAGATCCTGTTTGTGACTCCTCGGCTCACATTTGACCTTTCTGCAATATTTGATACTCTTTATGATATCTCCTTGAAATTTCATCTTCCCAGACGCTCAAGGCCCAAGTCCTGGAAAATTGCTGGCTCTCGCATAAATAATTTATCAGTGAGTTAGTAAAAATGAGTTACAGACAATATCATCCACCCTAAGTATTTGCTTAGTACTTGACCATAAAGCTTCAGCTGCCCCAGGCCTTCCCAGATGTCTTTTATGGGATTCTCTTTCCCATTTCTTAGTCCTAGTCCACTGTTAAATACGAACAATGACAAGTATTTCCTGAATGTTTACAATGGGTGCTAAGCACACACTTACTTTCTGTAATAATCCTATGCATCATGCTTTCCCTCATTACAGATTTTTGTTGTTTACTCTCCTCCCCTATCCAAGCTACATGCCTTGCCTGATAGCCCCAGGCCATATTCTACTCCCCACACTGGGATCACTTTCTGTGTGTCTTTTTCCTGTGCCTTACTGAGACCCCTTTCCCTGTGCTCCATATCACAGGATATGCTGGAAGTAGTTCATTTGTCTAATTGCCACCACCACCTCAAAGCAGTGGGCTTCTTGAATGGTAAGGACTATATCTATTAGCCCAGGGCCTATTGTAGAAACTGACTGAATAGCTTTTTTTCTTAACTAATTAAAGCTGGTTATCAGGCCTTATTTATTTAACTCTTCAATCCTTCTAGCAGGATATTATACTTCACATAATGTGATCCTTGGACCACCTATACTAAATTACCCTGGATGATGATTAAAAAGATAGTTTCCTATGCTCCCTGCTTCCCATAGCAAGATTTCTGAGGCTGAGTCCTGGAATATTCATTTTGATAGGTACTTTAGATGATTCTCATAAATAATAAAATTTTCAAAATATTACTTCAGTGGGAAGAGTTCCTACTGAGACTGAAGAGACCCATCTTCTACTAGTGACAATACCAAAAACAAGCTTATGTTTAATTTAGAAAACCTTTAAAAAGACTACATTTTATGTCATTTAGAAACAGGGGATTAGAATAAATTATCTACAATGTATCTTCTGTCTCTGAAACCTTTCAGTTTTAATAAATTGGAAGAGCTAGGGATATAGATATACTTGCAAGTAAAATTTCTTCTAGCTATCTGAAATTGAAGTCTATCTTTTGTACCTCATAGAAATGAGTGAGTAAAAATTTCACACAAGGATGCAAGAGATAGAAGTGCAATGAACCTAAGACTGGCTCTAGAGCTATTCTTGTTGCAATTAGGTAGGAAGGAGTATTGGATGATCAATCTTGGCCAAAATACCCTAACTTTTTTAGTTTCATATCCTAAGTAGTTCACAGTTGGAGAAATACTACTTTTTTTTTTTTTTTTAAGAGTATCGACCTTGGACCACATGCACCAGAATCACTTAGATATTTGCTTAATACTGCAGTTTCCCAGGTAATACCCACTCCCTACTGAACCAGAATGTTCAACCAACAATAAATATCTCTGCAAGCATTCCAGGTGACTTACCTACCATTTGAGTACCGCTGATATACATAATGTAAGTAGTTGCACTGAGGTGTACATGAGAAACGAACAAATTGTTCCAATCTCTAGAACAAAAGGATAAATAAATCCTCCGAGGTCTTATGCAAGCCAGTCTTCTGAACATGTACAAAAAATACTTGCACAGTCATGTGGACTAAAACAGCATGTTTTCTGACTTTAGTAGGAGTGGGAGAATCAAGGCTGTGGGCCAGGATACAATTATAATCTAGCATATAACTAGTGCCTTGCAAATGTTCAAACATTTTGATCCAGCATAGTTCTGGGTAGCAACAGAGGCAATGAACAGGATTTAAGAGATGACCAGTGTCACCTGGGTGGCACAGCTGGTTAAGCAACCAACTCTTGGTTTCTGCTCAGATCATGATCTCATGGGATGGAGCCCTGCGCCTGGCTTGGCATTCAGCGCGGATTCTGCTTGAGATTCTCTCTTTCCCTCTGCCCCTCCTGCTAGACACAGCTTTCTCTCTCTTTCTCTCAAATAAATAAATCTTAAAAAAAAAAAAAAAAAAAAAAAAAAAAAGATAAAGAAAGATGACCAAAGAGTGGAAGGTGGCTCTAGGGACTCAGAAAATAAGAAACAATCATCATATACAGAGAGGTAGGAGAAGAGAACAGTTAAGTAAGTGCAATCAGTTGTGCTGAATTAGATAAACTGGTGTTCACCCCAAAATCTGTGATTAGGAATTATCTGATTGAACAAAAATTACATGTATTAAAATGTAGTGACCACTGATATATCATTTCCAAGGACATAGGTATATTAAACTAATAGTAAATAAAGATCTTCCTTCTTTTCTAAAAGAAAAATAATCAATGAGAAAAATTCTACAAGGCATTAAGTATCTGGGAAAATGAAGCTAAAATTTCAAAACTGTACATGTAATTCAATCTTTTAATAGGATAAATACATGTCATTGGCTACATATGCAAAAGTTATGAAGTTCTATAAGTTACTCACATTTACATATGAGAAAACTCTATATAGTAAGAAATGAATTCCATGACACACATGGAAACAAAAATGGTTTGAAAGATACAAGATTTTACAGTTTACTTTCAGAGAGTAAAAAGCAATAACTATATCAACAATGATTATTCACCACTTTTCATGAACAAAGTTGTATGTATTAAGTCATGATTAAAGGAAGATGGTACAAGTGTCAATCACACATTTATCAGAAGTATATTAAGTTAAATTATAGGTTCTTCTTCCTCCTTTTTAATTCTATGAATAAAAACACCTGTCTGTTCATTGGAAAATTAGTCTGGTATTTTCTCAAGGTCAAACTTCTCTGACAAACATGTTTCCAGTATCTTGTTCAAATATAAAATATGAACAGCTATTGTCTGCATTGGATATAAAATGATTTACAGATCCCTATGAGATTACTTACTCTTTAAGCACAGGACCCCCCCCAAAATAATGATTTTTTTTTCTTTTTTTTTAAGATAAAAGATTTAAGGAAAACTTTCCTTGTTCCTTTAATTAATGCTTAAGTAGTGTTAAATTGTTGATTTAAAATTTTGTAAATAGACTGTAGATGAATTTGATAATTAAGGCCTGAAGGAGCGCAGCGTGGCCATCCCATCTTCCAGGGCCAGCATGGAAAGCCCCTTGGCACTGCAGCTGAGCTGGAGGCTGGCATGGAGAGAATCAAGGTCTCCCAGGCAGCTGGAGAGTTCCAACAGTACTGCATGCAGAGACCCTGCGAGGATGCCCAGCTGGTAGGTGGTCCAGCTGGAAGGAACCCCTTCCTGGAGCCCAGATCCTGTGCTATTTTCTAAAAACTGTAGGGAAGAAGTTCACTAAGGAATGCTTTTAAGCACAAAGTGATGAATGACTGCCTCCAAGTCTCAAGAAAACACTTTTCTCCAGCCAAATGACTTTTAGATATTTCAGACCTTTCCTGGGACCCAGTCCTATAGCCAAGATTCTACAGAAATTAATGAGTTTCTACTTAGATAAGGAAACTGGGTGAAGGAGAAGACTTTAAATAATAAAGGCCTGATTCTTTTGGTAAAGTGCTTTTATATTCAAGACAAACAAAAATGTTAGCACCAAATATACCAAAATACACCTCTTTCGTAAGTGATGTCTTAATTTTCCTAAATGAGACTGTTTATTTGTAACACTATACATGGGAGCTGTGTCACAGCAAACTTGTTTGGGAAGACTCATGTTGTGTTGTGTATTAGATCGCCCCATCCTGTGTATGCAAATTTGGTCTTTGTCTTCTTAAGTTCCTTGACTTTATAGTTATGGTTGTACTTCAAACAAACAACACAAACTACATGATTTCATGTCTTTAAAAAATGTTTAAATGTGATATTCAGAACACTGCAAATGATTAAAAACAAAATAATATTAAAATACTACAACCTAAATGAATTCTTATGGTCACCAGTGTTTTACTTTGATGAAGTATCTTTGATTTAATATAGGACACTTAAAAGGATACTTTATTTGTGTTTGTAACAATCTTTGATGAGCTTAGCAATAAGATTTCTGCTTAATTTATTTAAAAAAAGGCTTGAGGGCACCTGGGTGGCTCAGTGGGTTAAGCCTCTGCCTCAGCTCAGGTCATGATCTCAGGGTCCTGGGATCAAGCCCGGCATGGGCCTCTCTGCTCAGCAGGGAGCCTGCTTCCCCCTCTCTGCCTGCCTCTCCACCTACTTGTGATCGCTCTCTCTCTCTCTCTCTCTCTCTCTAATAAATAAATAAAATCTTAAAAAAATAAAAATTATAATAAAACATTTTTTAAAAGGCTTGAAAAAATGTAGATACAGTTTTGTTTTGTTTCTTAATCAAATCTAGTTTTCAAAAGCCTCTTTCACCTTTCCAAACAATTCCTATTCCTATTTGATATGGGGAACAAAGGCAAAAGAAATGTAGATAAAATTAAATTTCCTTATAGCTTGCAGCCCATTGACAAATACTTGAGGCAGGCAGAGTAGGACATCCCTCCAGAAACTCCCAACTGCCTTAATGTTAATGCTTGCTAATGATTCGCTAGAGGGAAAAACAAACTTAGCTTGACAAAAACTAGCCCTCCAGGATCCTGTGAGTCTTTTTTTTTAGCATATGAAAAATCCTAAAAAAAAAAAAAAAAAAAAAATCCTTCTGTAAACTTACCCTGTCCTTACCTCCCCCAACTCCATTTTATATAATCAGTTGCTCACAATCCCAGGGCAGCCTTTTCTGCTCACTGGTCCTGTCCCTGTCCCCTTGCTGTGATTACACCACCTTATTCCACCAAAGACATCTCAAGAACTCTTTCTTGACCAGTGGCTCTGAACACCAACATTTCCACATCACTATTCTCTATATGAAAGAAAGCAAGAATATTCCTGATGACAAACAGATTTAAGATTCATCAATTCCACAGGATGCCTTTGACAAAAAGAAATGAGGGGCTGGGCTTTTTAAATTATTTCATACCTATTTCAAGCCCTTTATAACAAAGCTTTCAAAAAGACTATGGGTATATATGTAAATTTGGCTTCATGATGTGATCACAACATTGCCTAACAAGTTATAAGTACTTAAATATTCTAAATGGCTTTAAAGCCTTCTCCCATATTTTAAAAGTGCTTAAAAATATCAAAGGATTTTATTTTTTTTTAAGATTTTTTATTTATTTATTTGACAGACAGAGATCACAAGCAGGCAGAGAGTCAGGCAGAGAGAGTGGGGAAGCAGGCTCCCCGTCCAGCAGAGAGCCCGATGCAGGGCTCTATCCCAGAACCTGGGATCATGACCTGAGCTGAAGGCAGAGGCTTTAACCCACTGAGCCACCCAGGAGCCCCCAAAATATCAAAGGATTTTAAAAGCCATTTGTATCTTAGTTACAAAGGAATTTTTCAAGTTACCTTATAAGCTTCCTACCAAATGCTGTAACTATTTTTACAGATTATTTTATAATATTAACTCTACAATGCTGCATTTCTGATATCCTCCTGAGATGGGTCAGACAAGAGAACTAATTCCAGTGAATCAGTCAACCGTAGGAATCTTCCACTTGCTCTGACATCATTTAGGGTAAAAGTGAAATGGATAACGCACATGCTTGCTTAACAGGTTACACAGGTATCCCCAAACCTTTAATGAAAACAGGATTGTGAAATTATTTTCTATCTGTCTTGTACTTTGTTAGGGTCCGTTATCAAAGGAGCGAGACTGATAGAAAGCGAAGGTCAAGCAAAGCTTTATTTCTCGCCAGCACCGAAAATCAAACCGACTGGTCGGGGCTACCTCTTACAGAGAGAATGACCCCTCCCAGCCTTACAGACTAACTTATGTAGAGCAAAGGCCATGTGGTTGAGCCTGGCCACACACAGGTGGCCAATGAGATTTTAACACACAGAGAAAGCTGCATAGTCATGCTAGGTCACACACGGGTGGCCAATTGAATTACAATTCACCCTATAGTAGCTATTTGAACTAGCCTATCACCTTGCTCAGAATTGGCGCCCAAAAGGCGGGGCCCACATTCTTTGGTAGTCAGGGAGATAGTATGTGCGCTTTACTGATTGGAAGTCTCCACCTGGCCTGACTCGTCCTTGTATTCTGGGCTCTGTTATCAGGGACTGGTCGACCATATTTTACTGGTTTCCCAGACTTGCTTTTAAGTAAATTCCCCTGCAGGGAGGGCCAGGGTCAGTTTAAGTTTTACTGCATAAACAACAAAATCACTGTTTAACCAAATCACTGGAATTACTCTGGCTAAGTAGGCCCTTACATACTTAAACTATAAACTTACTTCTTCTCCATAAAACTTTTATAAAGAAATGCAGAAACTGGGGTGCCTGGGTGGCTCAGTGGGTTAAGCCTCTGCCTTCAGCTCAGGTCATGATCTCAGCATCCTGGGATCAAGCCCCGCATCAGGCTCTCTGCTCTGCAGGGAGCCTGCTTCCCCCTCTCTCTGCCTGTCTCTCTGCCTACTTGTGATCTCTGTCAAATAAATAAATAAATAAATACATAAATGAATGAATGAATGAATGAATGAATGAATAAATAAATGCAAAAGCTCAAAAACCACACTTTTTCTGCCAATTAAGAGAGTTCCAGTATCTAAATGACCAAGATTTCAAACTGCAATTGTAGGTCCAATATGTAATTGGGAGATACAGATAAGCCACTGGAAAGCAAGTGTTTCTTGGTAAGCAAATGACCCCATGATTTGGTTTCTCATGGATTAAATTCCCTTTTCTACTAATTAGGAATAATTATATTAGCCTAAGAAGTATAACTCAATGGGTGAGAGAATGAGGCTTTTTAGTTTAAAATTAAGTCCACATGAAGAAATATCTGTGATCAGCAAACTAATATAAAACAATGAACAATGGTGGTGCTATGTATTCCCACCTGGCTTGGGAAAAATATACAATGTTTTTTCCCTCCAACTTCAGTCTCAGTAAGAACCTAAAAACTGTAATAAGGAGAACAAAAGCCACACTCAATCCCTTGGTGTTCTTTCCTTAATTTTTGCATAAGTAATCAAGGCTTTACAACTTCCTCTCCTCCAAAGAAATGCTGTTGAAGTTCCAGGAATTATTGCACACTAGATTTGCTGAGCATTAAAGATTGTAACAGTTGTGTTCCATGGCTGTACCCTGGCAGTATGTAACACACACTGAGGTATGGAGCCCTTTTAAACTGAATGACTTAGACATATGTTCTAAACTGCCTTCTGCCTCATTCCCTTCCTGGGTCCAATATTCATCCTGAGTGAAAGATTTGGGTTCATTAAATCTTTTTAAAAGTGGTTCAACAGAGCTGCTCAGGTCTCAATAAATCCCAAACTGCAAAATATAAAAAACAAATCTCACCAATAAAAACATTCAAATATTACCAAACAAGAATAAAACTCAGTGTGAATGACTAATGCATTCACATTCATTTCTTTCATGCCTTTAAGTGGCTAGGATTAGCATAAAGAGCCTTCTCAGAGTGTAGGCAACAATAAAAACTGCAATCACTCATACTTTGTAGTGACTTTCATTTTTGAATCTGGATATTCTTTAATTTTCATAATAGCCTTTGGGAGGTAAATATCATTATCCTCATTTCACAGGAGATGAAATTGAGAGATTAGTAATTTGCCTATAGCTACACAGTAAGTGAACTATATGCTGATTTCAGTCCTAGGAACTGGCATAAGATTACTACATTACTAAAATTTATATAGCTAGATGGTTAGCACTTGAGAGAAAGAGTGTTAAGTTGATAGCCAAGTCAAAATCCAAAAGTCAAAAACATGAAAACAAACAATGGCATAAAGGATAGGGTGGAAAATAACTGATAGGCATTAAAAATAATAAAAAGCTATTATTTACTGATTATTACATTCTAGGTACTTTTTAAAAATACTTTATATGAATTAGCCATGTAATCCTTATCATAGTCCTAAAAATCAATGGATAAAATGTGAAGCCATCCTTGATTTCTTTCATTCTCCCACATTTTACATCTAACCTTCAATAAATCCTGTGGTCTTTAGCTTCAAAATAGATCTAGAATCTGACCACTTCCCATGATCTGTCCCACCCAATCCACAGGATAATGTAGGATCACTGCTATAGCCTTCTAACTACTCTTTTTTTTTCCTAATCAAGCCCTCTTCAGTCTGTTCTCTTAATCTGATGGTGTCATTATTCTTCTCAAGACTTTCTAATGGTTCCTCAAACCCTTGGCAGAATATGTCTCTATAGAGTTGTTTTTTTTTTTTTTTAATATTTTATTTATTTATTTGACAGACAGAAATCACAAGGAGGCAGAGAGGCAGGCAGAGAGAGAGGAAGAAGCAGGCTCGCCGCTGAGCAGAGAGCCTGATGCGGGGGCTCAATTCCAGGACACTGAGATCATGACCTGAGCCAAAGGCAGAGGCTTTAACCCACTGAGCCACCCAGGCACCCCCTCTATAGTGTTCTAAAGGCCCTCCATGTTCTGGCCTCCTCCCTGCCACTCAACTTTGCCTCCCATTCCTCCAGGCCCACTAACATGGTTGCTTGTCCTAGATCATGCTAGATATTCTCACCTTTTTGAGGGGTGTGTGCTTGCAGTTTTAGCCTGAAGAACTCTCCTAGTGTATTAGCATGATTTAGTCCTCAACTTTCTTTAAGTCTCTGTTCAAATATTAGCAGTAATCACTTCTCTAAGCAGTCTGTATAAAAATAGGCTTCCCCAAAGCCACCCACCCTTAGCCAGCTTCATTTTTCTTTGGAACCTATCAGTATATACACGCACACATATATATTTTTGTCTGTTTGTTTTGGAGGAGAGGGGAGTCTATCTCCCACATGGCAATGAAAGATTCAGAGATAGATTTTGTCTGTCTTGTATACAGCTGAGTACCTGTCTCATATTAAATGCTCAATAAAAATATGGTAAATAAAAGAAGTAACAATTCAGTGAGGTAGGTTCCATATGATATCCCCTTTAGAGACGAAGAGGCAAAGGCACACAGAGATAAAGTAGTAAGTCATAAAGGTGGATCCAGCTTGCAAAAAAATACCCACGTAATGTGGGGGCAGAACGCATGCTTTCAGCCACTGAACACACTGCTCTCTAGATAAATTCCGGTGACCCAAAAATACCTATGTTACCTACTATAGTAGCAGTACTGTCCAAATGCCCTGCCTCCACTTATTTTCTCCTGTTGTTATAAGGCTGCTTTTTAAAAAGACATCATTAAAACCTACTACCCAGAACTTTTTTTTTTGATAGACAGAAATCACAAGGAGGCAGAGAGGCAGGCAGAGAGAGGAGGAAGCAGGCTCCCCGCTGAGCAGAGAGCCTGACACGGGGCTTGATCCCAGGACCCTGGGATCATGACCCGAGCCGAAGGCAGAGGCTTTAACCCACTGAGCCACCCAGGCGCCCCCAGAACTTGGTTTTTAAACACAGAAGAACTAGAGCTCCTGGAGACATAGCTGATACCAAGAATAGTAGGAAGAGGATAAAGAAAACTTCTTGTGCCAGAATATAAGGAAATACTGGAGCACTGATAAGCTGTGTCAAAGGCTATATATAGATTGATCGATCGATCTATCCATCCACTTAGTAACTACCATGTGCAGGGCATCATTCTCCCCAAATCAACTCTGCATATAGGATTCACTGCTGTCTGGCACGCGCTGTATCTCATATAGGCAACAATGTATCAAATGCAGTAGTTTCTATCATGCAGTCTTTGCCTAATTGAATTATGGAAAGAGAAATTGAGAACATGGTAGGTAGAAAGCACTGAATTCATTAGTCTGCAGTGAAAATCACAGAAGGAAAGGAAAGAAGGAAGCAGAAGAAGGAAGGGATAAAGGTAGGGAAGAAACAAGAAAGACAGTAGTGTGTATGGAAGGAATGACATAGTAACCATTGAAATAGAATGACTTCACTTTGCCACAAGCTTTTAATGTTAACTTCAATGTTCATCAATAGGATGTAAAGTTATTGGAAAATGGGATTTTCACACATTCTTAAAGTACCACCTCTCTGATTACTAGTTAATGACAAAGGGAAAGGGTAGCTTTCCAATGGAGAAATAAGTCCAGCACTACTGTTAACTACAAAGACACTATATCACCAATAATGGGGGAAACTACTATCACAAGTGTCCTAATAGAATACCCTATGACAAATGTTCACCTTAGATCTAATCATAAGGAAATGATCAGACAAATCAAAGCTCAGAAATATTCTGCAAACCCCCAGCTTGGACTCCTCAAAAATATTAATGTAATTAAAATATTATCTTTAAAGTCAGAGAAAGTAATTCCAACAACTAAATGCAATGCATGATCCCTGTTTGCATCCCAGATTAGGTTAAAAACTAGCTATGAATGGCATTACTACACAACTGGAGAACTTTGAGTGTGCTATATTGTGTTACATTTCTAGCACTGCAACCTCTATTATTTTTAAATAGGAGAATGTCTTTGTTCTTCAAGGAGGGACGTGCTCAAGTATTTAGAGGTCTTGCATCATGATGCCTTCAACAGTTCATCTAGATCAGCAAAAAAACTTATACCTATAGCTAGCTAGAGATCTATTTATCTGAGAAATAGGAAGAGGAGGCTAATGTGACAAAATATTAACAATTACTAATCTAGGTAAATATTTTTTGGGAACTTACTGCATTTTTTCAGTATTTCTGTCAAAAACTTTTTATCACAAGTAGTTGTAGAAAGGGCTTTTTTTTAGGTTCCTAGACCCAGTTCCAACATGTGTGTGGGATGCGTCCCCACACCAATCGGCAATTCTCAAACTCCAGCTGGGTATATCCCCTGCCCTCTCCCAATTTCGATGCCAGTCACAAGCTCAGGTTGTTACCATTGTTTCTGACTGACGGGCTATAAACCAGAGGTTTCTATGACCTCCTCCTTGGGTTCGATTAGTTTATTAGAGCAGTTCTACAGAACTCAGAGAAACATTTTACTTACTAGATTGCTGGTTTATGGTAAGGATATAACCCAGTTACAGCCAAATGGAAGAGATGCTTAGGGTGGGAAAGAGCAAGGCGATTGCATTCTATCTCCACGTGCACCGCTCCCCAATATACACCACCCCGGAAGCTCCCTGAACCCAGGCCTTTTTAAGGCAGCTTCATTACTTAGTCATGATTGATTAAATCATTAGCCACTGGCAACTGAGTCAACCTCCAATCTGTCCTCCTTCCCAGAGCTCGGGGCGGGACTTTAATCACCAGGTTGGTTCTCCTGACAACCAGCGGCCATCCTCAGGTGAGGCCCAACAGCGACCTCATCAACATAACAAGAGACACCTTTGTAGCTCTCTTCTGGGAATTCCAAGGGCTTTTAGGAACTCAGTGCCAAAAACGGGAATGAAGACCAAATATATATTTTTTTCTTATAAATCACACCATCACAGGCTGCTTTCTAAAAACATTAGAAATATTGAAACCTTTTTAAAACTTTAAAAGGTAAAAACGATTTGTTGTTCAGGTCCATTTGTGTTACTATGTGAGTATTTTGGCACTCAGCAATTCTTTTCTTTTTTTTTAAGATTTTATTTATTATTTGACACAGTGAGAGACAAGTCGGGAGAGCAGCAGGCAGAGGGAGAGGGAGAAGCAGGCTCCTCGCAGAGGAGGGAAGCTCATGGGGCTCGATGTGGGGCTTGATCCCAGCACCCCTGGATCATGACCTGAGCAGAAGGCAGCCGTTTAATCTTAACCACTTAACGCTAAACGGACTGGGCCATTCAGGTGCCTCACGCGTCCTGAAATTCTTCCATAACAATTCAATTTCTGCAGCTTTTCTACATTGTTTACATTGATTTTCACATATTAGAACGTAATACTAAAAATATCAATAACAATGGTTAAATTTGAAGATTACACAATAACTGAAAGTAGAATTCGTGTCAAATTCACTTTTTTTTCCTACTATTGGGATTCTCTTAAATATTTCCAGTTTGTAAATGGGGTCACAGGTTAAATTCTAGAAGATTACTTCCATATAACACTAGCATTAGCTCCCAGAGCACATCATACCTAGTGTTCACTTTAATTTCTCACCCAAATTTAAAGGATTAGATTTTCTAGTGCTATATGAAAATATCTATTTAAGCCCAGCATTCCCTCAAAGGTACTAAAGTTAATTATAGTAACAGCTCATTTTGCAGTCATACTGCTCTCTAAGTCAGCTTTTTAGGAGGCTAGTTATCTCTCAAAAATGCAAGTGTGTCTGTTCCTGCTGCTGTGGCAGAGACAACTAGCTACTAAACTAGTAAATGTCTCCCTCTTTTGCAGAGTACACAGTTGAGTTGTTGCTGGGAAGCAGCCCCCATCAAGGATTATTCCAAATACCTCTCCTCCCACTCCACCTATGTATCCCCACAGGTCTTTATGACTGCTCTCTATGGGATATAAGCAACACTTTTCAGGCTGAAATTACTAAGTATCAGATACACAAACTTCCTCAGATTGGTTCAATTCTTTGGGCAGCTGAATGCTGTCGATTCAGCAGGGGAATCTGAGGAGACCCTAGAGAATCAAGGAGCAAAGCGAGTAAAGGACCCCTGGGTCCACACTGAGAGGAAAACCACCCAATAAACCTCCATATGACTTTACATGAAGAAGAAATAATTTTTTATTACGTGAAGCCTTTGAGATTTACATTTGTTACCACATGTTAAGTCCAATATTATATGTAGAAGTCAGTCGACAGCAACTTCCCTAAGAACAATCACCCACACTAGCTTCAGTTTGTCTACTGAATTTGCTTCCTAAAACCAAGCCTTGCCTGTTCATAATGATGTGGGGAACAAAGGCAAAAGAAAAAAAAATTAAATTTCCTTGCAACTTACAGCTCACTGACAAGTCTTTGAGACGGGCAGAGTGACCTTCCTCTAGGAACTCAACTGCCTCGATGTTAATATTTTACTAAGGGCAAAAGGCAATCTTAGCTTAACATTATCCTGACTTCCAGGATCCTGTAAAGTCTCCTTTAACATATAAAAATTCTTTTGGAAACCACCCCCACAGACACCAAGATATATTTTAGCAACCATCCTCCAAGCAAATGGCCCACTAATACACATCTGAAGGGTCTCATGACTAAGGTTTTATTAGACAGTAATAAATAAAGTCTTCCAAACAATAGCTAGATCCCTCAAGGTCCTGGAAACCTTGATTCCAAAATTGGTAAGAGACTTAACCTATCCTGAACCCCCTCCCAACTTGAAAGTATATACTGGGCCACCCTCAGAGCCCCAGTCCAGCTCTTTCTGCCCACAAGTTCTATCCTTATGCTTTAATAAAACCACTTTTTGCTTTGAAGACATCTCAAGAATTCTTTCTCAACCATTTGCTCCAAACCTCAATACTTCCACATCAATAATACTCATCATATTTAATTATAGGTTTTGTTAGCATCCACCTCTATAGCAGACTGTAAGTTTCCTGCAGTCAAAGATCCTGTCCGTTTATTCCTTATCATCTGGATTCCCAACACCTAGCTTAGTGCCGGACATATGTACACATATCATAAATATCTCAGAAATTAATGAGTGACTGTTGTTTCAAATAACATTCCTGTCTATTTGAGAACAGAAAGGTGAATAGGAGAAAATAATCGAGGGATGCCTGGGTGGCTCAGTTGGAAAAGTATCTGCCTTTGGCTCAGGTCATGATCCTGGAGTCCCAGGATCAAGCCCTGCATCTGCTTCTCCCTCTGACCCTCCCCTTCTTGTGCTCTCTCTCACTCTTTCTCTCAAATAAATGAATAAAATAGTTTTAAAAAGAAAAAAAAGGGGGGCGCCTGGGTGGCTCAGTGGGTTAAGCCGCTGCCTTCGGCTCAGGTCATGATCTCAGGGTCCTGGGATCGAGTCCCACATTGGGCTCTCTGCTCAGCAGGGAGCCTGCTTCCCTCTCTCTCTCTGCCTGCCTCTCTGTCTACTTGTGATCTCTCTCTGTCAAATAAATAAATAAAATCTTTAAAAAAAAAAAAAAAAAAAAAAAAAAAGGGATGCCTCGGTGGCCCAGTTCATTAATCATCTGCCTTCGGCTCAGGTCATGATGCCAGGGCTCCTTGCTCAGTGGGGAGCCTGTTTCTCCCTCTGCCTCTGCCTGCTGCTCCTCCTGCTTGTGCTCTCTCTCTCTCTCTAACAAGTGGAAGAAAGAAAGAGAAAGAAAGAAAGAGAAAGGAAGAAAAAAGAAAAAAGAATTTTTTAAAACAATAATCAATAATATGCTGGTGAGGGTAATTTCTGATTCTAGGAAAACAATATCATTTTAAGAGTCACTTTATAGTTTTCCTAAGCTACCCAGCAGTATTTTAGACACTTCTACATACACATGAGCACACACACACACACACACACACACACACACAGAGACAGACACACACTACATATCAGCTCAAGATTATCTCTCCCCAATTATCCAATGAGGCTCATCTTACAAAAATAATATCCATTAGCTCTTATAATTGATTTACTTATTTCTTAAAAAAAAAAAAAGAGAGAGACAAAATTTGATGATCCTAGTTTATACTTTTTAACTACCCAAACCCATATATTACTAGATTGTGTGTCCAACCTCAGATGAATCATCTACATTGGGAGGGGTAGTTTTAGGAAAGGAAAGTATCCATCCTAGTAGTATAAGCAAAGGACATTTATTATAGAATATAAAATGGCTTCAAAAATCATGAAAGAGGGGCGCCTGGCTGGCTCAGTCAGTAGAGCACGCAACTCTTGATTTCAGGGTTGTGAGTTCAAGCCCCAGGTTGGTTGTAGAGATTTTTTTTTTTTTTTTTAAATCACTGAGAGGGCCCAGATTCTAGGCTAGCCTTTCAAAAATAATACCTCTTCCTTGGGTACCAAAGGAGCTGGTACTCCTTCCACTATCATAAAACCGATGTTTGGGCTGGGAATTGCCAACCCTAGAAACATTTTATCTCTGTCACCACCTGTACCAGCAGAATGGTGACGGCCTTATTCCATGTGCCTTCCTCCCCTTAACTCAATTCCAAATTCAAGTCTCACCCAAACCCTCTTGATTGATGGGACCTAAAACACATACAGAAACTCTGTTGAAATTTGCCTACATAATGTGGCCATTAGTCTTCCAACCTTTGTTGTACTGGAAGGTCCACTAGATCGTGGTTGGTATAGACACTGATTTAAGCAATTCAGGATATGACAGATATCTTTTTTTAAATTAACATATAATGTATTATTTGTTTCAGGGGCACAGGTCTGTGATTCATCAGTCTTACACAACTCACCATAGCACATACCCTCCCCAATGTCCCTCACTCAGCCACCCTATCCCACCACACTCCCCTCCAGCAACCCTCAGTTTGTTTCCTGAGATTAAGAGTCTCTTATGTTTTGTCTCCCTCCCAGTCTCATCTTGTTTCATTTTTCCTTCCCTCCCCCACCATGACCACCACCCTGCCTCTCAAATTCCTTATATCAAAGAGACCATATAAAAATTGAGGATATGACAGATATCTTGACTGACCAATACCCTACAATGATTTAAAAATACTTCCAGCCACAGGGAAATCCAGAGCCCTCCTCCTCCCAGCTTCTCCTCCCAGAATCCAGCCCTTCCTCAATCACCTCCTTTTCCATATATACATTCTCTCAAGACTACAACCAACTTCCCTGAATGGTCTTTGCAAATTTTCCTTCCTTGACAAAATTTCACAAGTCCCAGGTGTTAGCTTCCCTGATATCTTAAATATCGTCCAGCCCTAAAGACCAGAGATATATGCCATGGTGCATTACAACTATTCCTCATTCATCCACCATGAAAACACTAATTTTTGTAATTGTTGTATTCAAGAACCCTCCCCCACAAGACTTACTACTATTCCCTTTAAAACGTGCTCTCTGGTACTAAAAGTTTTCTCTGAAACTCACTTCAATTTGTTACTCTGATACTTAGCTCTTCTGGAAGACATGCTTCTTTTTCCCCTTCTCAAGAAGAGGCTTCTCCCCGCCCCCAACCCAATACGCAAAAATAGAGGAAGCAATTAAGTAGAGTAAGAAAGGCATGGAACCAAAGTGAGTGTCCTCTTTGCTTCTCTTTGATATTTTTTTTTTTTCAAAGATTTTACTTATTTATTTGACAGAGAGATCACAAGCAGGCAGAGAGGCAGGCAGAGAGAGAGGAGGAAGCAGGCTCCCCTAGAGAGCAGAGAGCCCGATGCGGGGCTCGATCCCAGGACTCTGAGATCATGACCTGAGCCGAAGGCAGCGGCTTAACCCACTGAGCCACCCAGGTGCCCCCTCTTTGATATTTTTTAACTGTTTCCTCCCTTTTTCAAAACTCAATTCCTTTGAAATGCATGTCATCAGACTTTTCCCATCCATATCCTTCCCAGTTGTCCTCACCTTCTAATGTTCTCCTTATCATATTCCTCATTCAATGATGATTTTTAGTTCCTAGTTTACTGTTTCCCTATCCACAAATGATACTCTCACCATCCTTAGCTACATTAAAAGTCAGGATACGATCCATCTACCACAATGGCCTTTTATTTCTTTGCATCCTTTGTCTCAATGATCTTCTTTTCCACTTTACCTCAGTCACCTGAGCACATGGTTGTACAAAAGACTTCTCAGAACTAATAACAAAACCTCCTATCTGACTTTCACATCTAATCCTTCCAGGTCACTTATTCTTAATTTATCATTTCAACAATCTTCTGATCTCACTACCATATCATTTTAACAATTTATCACCTTCTTTGTATCTTCATATCCTTCTTGCTCAGACAACATTCATTTCATTTTCTTCCAGTCTGTTCACTGCACAGCAAAGGAAACCATCAACAAATGAAAAGGCAAGTTACAGAATGGGAGAAAACATACGCAAGCCATATATCTGATAAAGGTTAATTTCCAAAATACATAAAGAACTAATACAATTCAATAGCAAAACCAAACAGCATGATTTAAAAATGGTCAGAGGATCTGAATGGACATTTTCCCAAAGACAACATACAAATGGCCAACAGGTACATGAAAATGTGTTCGATATCACTAATCATCAGGGAAATGCCAATTGAAACCACAATGAGATATCACCTCACATCTGTCAGAATGGCTAGTATCAAAAAGATAAAAAACAGGGGTGCCTGGGTGGCTCAGTGGGTTAAAGCCTCTGCCTTCAGCACAGGTCATGGTCCCAGGGTCCTGTGATCGAGCCCCGCATTAGGCTCTCTGCTCAGCAGGGAGCCTGCTTCCTCCTCTCTCTCTGCCTGCCTCTCTGCCTACTTGTGGTCTCTGTCTGTCAAATAAATAAATTAAAAAAAAAAAAAGATAAAAAACAAGTGTTGGCAAGGATGTAAAGAAGAGGGAACTTTGTGCACTTTTGGTGGAAATATAAATTGGTGCAGCCACTGTGAAAAACAGTATCAAGATTAGTAAAAAAAAATTACAAACAGAATTACTACCATGTGATTCAGCAATTCTAATTCTCGGTATTTATCAGAAGGAAACAGAATCAGTATCTCAGAAAGACTATCTGGATGCCCATGTTCATTGCAGCATTTTTTACAATAGCTAAACTGTGGAAGCAACATAAATGTTCAAACGATGAATGGAAAAAGACAATGTGGTGTATGCATACAATGGGATATTATTCAGCCATAAAAAAGGAAAAACCTTGCCATTGGCAACAACACAATAAACCCTGACGACATCATGCCAAGTGAAATAAGTCAGATAGGGCGCCTAGGTGGCACAGTGGGTTAAGCAACTGCCTTCGGCTCAGGTCATGATCTCAGGGTCCTGGGATCGAGCCCCACATCGGGCTCTCTGCTCAGCAGGGAGCCTGCTTCCCCCTCTCCCTCTGCCTGCCTCTCCACCTACTTATGATCTCTCTCTCTGTCAAATAAATAAATAAATAAAATCTTTTAAAAAAAAAGAAATAAGTCAGATAGAAACATAAATATTGCATGACTTCACTTATATATAGAATCTAAAATAAAAATTAAAAAAAAAAATAAAAAGAAAGCAAAAGACCAAGTTCATGGATAAAGATAACAGACGGGTGGTTATTACCTTAGCCAGAGATCAACAAGGAGGTAGGTGAAATGAGTGACGGGGGTCAAAAGGTACAAATTTCCAGCTGTAAAATGATTAAGCCATGGGAGAGTAACATACAGTATCCTGACTATTGTTAATAATACTGTATTGGATATTAGAAAGTAGGAGGAAAATGGATCTTGAAAGTTTTCATCCTAAGGAAAAAAAAATTATATTATGTATGTGACGGATGTTAAGACATTGTGATGATCATTTTACATTACATACAAATATTGAATCATTATGTTATACATCTGAAATTAATATAATGTTATGTCAACTGTAGCTCAATTAAAAAAAACACAAACAAACAAACAAACAAACAAAAAAACTCAACCCAGTAGTTGAACAATTCTGGTTCACTCAACAGAACCTGTCAGCTGTATTTCCAAAATATATCCCAAATTTGGTGACTTCTCTCCATTTCCACTACTCCAGTCCTTCTGGAGTCCACTTTTATCTCTTTCCTATACCAGTGCAGCAGCAACTCTTTTAATCATCCTCCTTCCCTTCTGAGCAAGAGTGATTTTTCTTAAGTGTTGAGAGGGTCAGGTCACTCTCCTGCCCCAAATCTTACAAGTGTATATAAGTGTATTCCATTTATACTTAAAACCTAAACTTTTTAGTGCAACTCCCAAATTTCTCTATAATCTGAAGGCCCTCCACTTTCTTTTATCACATCATTTAAGGCACAATCACCTTATTTCTGCCCTTTAAATACTTGAAGATCATTCCATTCGAAGGGTATTTTTTATATTGTTATATTTCTATTTATATCTTGGATATATTAAACTTTTGCCTCTCATCTACACTGCACATGTCTTTTACCAATATATAATTTGTTTATTAACTTTGTTTTTATTTCTTTTTATCAAAAAGAAAAATGTAATGCTTACATAATGAAATCTCAGTATTTCTTAATGACTCTTGCCTTCGAGCACTACAAAAGGACAATGTATTTGCCTCATTTTATCCTAGTAGTTGATAGCTACATATTTAATATTTGGGTATTTATTTTGATCTATGATGATAAGTAAATATCTGACCTTAAGTATTTTCTAAATTGGAAAATAATCTCAACATTATTTGCTAGAGCTTAGTGATGCTGCATTATTAGAGCATAACTTGAACATTCATTAAAAGTTTCCATTAAAGAAGCTCAAATTGACTGTGGATGTTGAGGATTGATGAGAGTGCTGATAGCAAACAATATGCAGAATTTACTTCCTTTCCATGAGCTGAATGCTGAACATATTTGCTGTTTTCATGTCTAAATAAATGAGATAATACTTATAAATAATCTTATCTTTCCAACCACAAATTAATATAAGCTTATTTTATGTACAGTATATGCTTAACGACTGAGCCACCCAGGCGCCCCAAAATCTTTTCTCCTTAATAATTCTTGTTTTTAACCACTACAAAACTAAAATTTATTTTCAGTATTTGAATAGTTAGATATTTAATACTTGGGTGTTTATTTTGATCTATCATAAGTAAATATCTTACCTAAGTATTTTTCCAAATTTAAAATTACCTCAATATTATTTACTGTTATTAATATTTTAATAATAATTATTTACTATCAATAATACCACTCAATATTATTTGCTAAATAATCTATTTTTTTCTTAAGATTGTAAAAATTCTATGGAGCACCTGGGTGGCTTAGATGTTGTTTCTGCCTGCAGCTGAGGTCATAATCCCAGGATCCTAGGATCAAGTACCACATCAGTCTCCCTGCTCAAGTGGGGAGCCTGCCTCTCCCTCTCCCTCTGCCTGACACTCTCCCTGCTTGTGCTCTCTCTCTCGTTCTGTGAAATACATGCATACATACATACATAAATGAAATTTTTTTTAAAAAGATTGTAACATTTCTAGCCTCAAAAGTAGATTGCCATATTTACTTGGGCTTGTTTCCCTAATAGCTTTTTGGTTTCGTTGAATTCCTTGTCAGTTTTTTTCATCAATATTTTAATTATATGTTAGAAGTTGACATGTTAATAGAGCAAGTTTTATATTATTATTATTCTTTACCATAATTTTCCCAATTTATTCTTTAAATGGACAGGTGTATTCTTTAAATGAAATTGGGAATTATTTGGTCATGTTCCAAAAAAAGGTGTCATTTCGTAGGGAGTGGGTGGTAGGGGGATTCTAATAAGCACATAAAAATACTTTGGGAGAAATAACATCTTTACAATACTAAGACATCTCATCCAAGGGAGTTAATGTCATTTATTTACATCTTGTCAAGCTTCCCTCATGAACTCTTACAGTTTTACTTAATAAAGTACTTGTACATGTCTGGTTGAGTTTATTCTTGGGTATATTACGCTTCTGTTATTATTTTGACAACACAAGCATTTTATTTCCATCTGGTTATTGCTGATTTTTTTTTTAAGATTTCATTTATTTGTCATAGAGAGAGAGCACAAGCAGGGGGAGGGACAGAGGGTACACTAACATAAAAAAAAAAAAAAGTAGCCAAAGTAAACTGATGCTGGAAGCTCATCAGGGCATGATTAGTAGGCAGATTTCTCATATTATCTTACATGGCCAAATAAAGTATTTTGGGGGTTAGTTACAGGGACAAGTGAGCCTAGGAAATGGGAAACAGGAAGTTTGTGTCCTTGAGATTTCTGCCTTGAGATTTTGAGTGAGCACTATTTCTCCTCCCCCTTGGAATACCCTCACCAGGAAACTCACACAATCCTTGCTATCGTCCAGCAACAGATGAGACGGTCTCAGGGGCTTAAATCATTTTCATAGGCATAAAGGGAAATTTCTTCACTAGGACTTAAGAATATCAATTTAAACTCAGATAAATATACCTGATGAAGGAAACATGGCAACAGCATCCAATCATAGGGACAGAGAATAAAAATCATTTTGGATTTTTAGTTGACTACAAACTTGGTTTCAGTGATGTTGCTGAAAATGCATGTGTCACTGCCTCAACATAATGAGAGAACTTAACCTGTTCAAAATGAAATACACAACTGCCATCATATGCAATAGCACCATTGGCGACAGAAGCCAAGGACATGGGAAAGGGGTGTAGATGATTCTGCTTGACTCCTGTCTAATCCATTAAGAATATTGCATTGAGTTTCTACAGAAACACTAACACATGCTCAATACCCAGAGGAGAATAGTCCTGATGTGAAATCATGATACATGAAGAGATCAAATAACTTAGAATTTTTAGATTCAAAAAGACTTGGAGAATTGTTACCTGTACTTAAATGTTTAAATGGTTCTCATTTGAAAGAGACAGTCCTTTTGAAAAACTTCCAAAAGTCATAAACTCTTCTAACTTGTAAAAGTAGCATGCCTATTGTTTGGGACTTAAAATGTGGGAAAAAAAAATTTTTTTAATGAGCTCTCCAACAATATAATCATATGAAAACAACTGCTAATAGGCATTGAGCGTTTTCTTCCAGGCACTATGCTGTACTTTAACTGCATCATCTCTTTTAATCTCCTTCACTGCTCTGAAGTATTATTACGAACTCTGTATTACCAAGAAACTGAAGCTTAAAAAGGTTAAGCTCTCCGAACTAGCAAAGGTAGAAGAGATAGACCAAGTTGGACCCATCCACACCAATAGCTGTTAACCATTACATGAGTTACTTCTCTGTGGTTGTTCTAAAGGAACAAGACAGCTGCTTGTAGGAGACTATAAAAAAGAAGTCGTGCTTTAAAATGGAATGGTAAAGATGATCCTTGAAATTTCTCCTCATCTCATTTTTTAAATTTTCTGCTCTTGTGTTCTTTAGGAAAGAGAAACCCATGTCTTTAGCCAATATTCTCCCAGGATTCCAGCTTCCATCTGTTCTGGTCCTCAGTGCCTGGAAAGTCAACTATCAATTAACAGAATGCCTGAAAGTTGGAGGAAACAGGGGAGGGACATAAAACACATGGTGAAAGAAACATCCATTTTGCTTCGGATGATCATTCCCCCTTTCACCACAGGGTTCAAAAAATATCCTCAACTTTAACCTCTAACACATAAACACAACATACCCTTTGTCTCTTTCTGCCTACCCCAACCTGCCATAGTATGTGTTATATCTATATGGCTCATTATATGTAATGAAACTGATGGGATACTGTGTATAGAATATGTATTATTTTACAGATAATGCATTATATATAGTTATCTATTATAAAACATAATTTATATTTTATACTCATTATGTTAGAGAAGCATTAAAAAGCAGAGTCAAAGAAACTATTTCTGATTACATGACAGTATTAAACAGTTATAGAAAGCAACATAAATGGTTTTCATGCTTTCTATATGCTCTCAGATAAAGCTATGTTATTTTTTAAAAGATCTTATTTATTTATTTGAGAGAAAGAGCAAAAGGGAGTGAGAGAAACAGACTTTCCACTGAGCAGAGAGCCTGACACGGGGCTTGATTCCAGGACGCTGAGATCATGACCTGAGCCCAAGGCAGAGACTTAAGCGACTGAGCCACCCAGGTGTCCTAAAGCTATGTTATTTAAAAAAGATTCAATGATCAACACATAATACTTGGAATCTGCCTGCATGTACATTGTAAATACACACGGTTTTAAGTTTGCTGGAAAATCTGAAATTCACACATGAAGTATATGAAGTATCAAAACTGGTTATAATCATTTTATAGGACTTTCAGGATCTTAGAGTATCTGTTAATCCTAAAGCTCTCAGAGGTCTGCAAAAATAAAGCAATGAATAGTATCAAAAACAAAACACTACTTTCATTTTCAACAGTGACTTCAAGCAGGAAAAATATCCTAATTACTTCTAATTTCAATTTTCTACATTAGCATTTTTATATCACCACCTGTTATATGGGGCAATTTGCCAAAATGTGCATTGGCTATAGTGGTTCTGAGAATGAAAAGATTAGTTTTGGAATAGTGAAGAATTCACTTTGAGACTTTGACAGGTACAGATTAGAAGGGAAGTGTTCCATGCCCAGGAAAAATATGAACACAGGCACAGAGAGGGAAATAATTGTTTTCTGTGCATGAAAAAATGAAAACACTAGAGCATCTAAAGCAGAGGGTTAAAGAATATATGGAATTAATAGTAAATAAGCTTAAGCAGGAAGTATGTGTATGGGTATGTGTCCCAGTGGAGAGGGAGAGTGTGCCCAGGGAAGATAGTTTATAGAGAAACGTAAAACAACATTACTAAATTTACCTTTATTTTTTATTTTTTAAAGATTTTCAAATTTTATTTATTTATTTGACAGATAGAGATCACAAGTAGGCAGAGAGGCAGGCAGAGAGAAGAGGAGCCAGCTCCCTGTGGAATAGAGAGACCGATGCAGGGTTGGTGGGGGGGCTCGATCCCAGAACCCTGGGATCATGACCTGAGCTGAAGGCAGAGGCTTTAACCCACTGACCCAACCAGGCGCCCCAAATTTACCTTTATTTTTTAATGCATCCTGGGAAGCTACTGAAGTTAGAACAAGGATCTGGAATCAACTCAATCATGCAAAAGCAGTAGATTTTCAAATATACCAGAACATTTAGAAACTAATATGCATAATTTGTCAATGGGTTTGGGGAGGTATTTTAGTTTCAAAAATACGAAAGGAAATATTTTCTAAAATATTTTTTCACCTCAATGTTTTCTAAGGATATTGCATAAATCAAAATATACATTGGTTTCAATTGTTTAGTTTCTGTTCGATTATTTACCTCGTGTTGTGAAAAATGTGATAAAATTAAGAATGCTTTTAAATTCAGATTGGCGTATTTTACTCTTGCTTTATTTTATGAAGGAATTACACAATTCATACCTTTGTAACCCTAAATTAGTTTACCAATAAAACATCTAGAGAGTCAAAAGTACATAGGATTTTCCCAAGCAGTAGATTTTGCTCCTCAATTATAAATCAGTTAAAATGTAATTTTAATACTAGATTTATTGTAACTGTTCCATACTAATTGTGTAAGTCTTTTAATCTACTTTTATTACTTTTTGCTAAAATATATGGCATAAACTGTGACAAAGAAATATGACATAACAAATTATCTGTTGGTGATTTAAGCCACCTAATTATGTTTCTCTAATCTTTACCTAGCATTCAGAACACTTATGTCATATTATTTACAATTTTGTATTTTTCCCCAGCCTTTCACTTCAGAGTACAAGATGTTAAGAAAAAAAAAAAAAAAAGGAAAAACAGAAGACAGTTAATAAGTTGCAAGGGGGTGGGGAGTCTATGAATCATGATGCAAATTGTCTATCAATTCATATTGGCAGTCACCATTTAATCTAAGCCATCAGGAATGGAGAAATGTGAAACAGGGCTAGAATCCTGGATTCTATTCCAGTTCTTCATGATACTCCATGTCTCTTGGCAGACATTCTGCTTTGACCTTACAATGGGAGAAACTAAATATCAATGAAGAAGCACCTGCCTTAGCCAGTAGCTTTGGCCTCCACACTACCTCAATCTGCACTGCAACTTTCTTTCAAAGCTCTGTGAACTATTCACATATGCTCTCTCATCTATTTCTGTAACACCCATTGAGCTAGATGAAGACTAATGTTATCACTATTTTCCAAATAGAAAATGTGAAGTACAAAGTGAGGATACGGGGAATCAGAAAAACTAGTATTCAGGTTCTAACACAAACAGCCTTTTGGTCTAGAATCTACCTTCTCTGTATATTTACTAGACAGGTGTACTTTGTAGTAACACAGATGACTCACTACACATACATATTTCAACACCTTGTTGGAGGACAAAAGTGTTATAAGAGTTTTGACGGATAATCTGTTAACTCTTATAATGAGTATAATGCTTGTGATGTTTACCACATGCTACAAAAAAATTCAAACAGTAAGATAGATCTTACATGGGTTTTTTGCAATGGAAGTTATTTTTGCATCTCTACTAAGGCATAAAAAATAAATATCAACCCATGAAAAGAATCTATTGTCAGAAATAAAACATGGTTTAGGGTCAATTTCAATAACTTCAAGGTATTACAGAAATGCACTTAGAGTGATCAATATACATTTTTCTTGCTCAAGAGGTTTTTATGCTGATGCACTCATTTTCAACAAGGGAAAATATGTTGTACTATGAAAACAAAGGGAAATTGGTTGATTTATGTGACTACAGTAGTGTTTCACATGTTCAATTCTGACATTTCGGGGAATTAGAATTACCCTTCACCTTTCAGAATCTTTTAAATGTAAATCATAAAGCCATTATCAAACCACAAAGAACCACATGAATATCTGATACAGGCCACTACAGACCTGATAATTACCACTCTGGCAGCATATTTGTCGAGTTTAAGGAGCAATTTGGTGTTAAATTCTGTGTTATCTTCCCAAGAAAATGAAAAATATCCATATAAAAAACACACAGAAAAACTAACGCCATACTAAGAGTACTGATGTAAACATGAAATGAGAAAAAAACAGTAATCTTATTACTACAGCACGGTGTTTTGGAACACCAAGAAACATTATCATAAAACAGCTAAAATTTGCAATTTACAATTTACATTAACCAAAATATTACTCTTTCCAACCTATAAGCATGTAATAAAAAATGGTACAGGTCATATTTTCTTAATGATGGTGAAAGATATTAATTTATTTCCTTCATCCTTTCTGTTTTTGAAATTCACAATCAAGTGCATTCCCATTTTTCTGGAGTTCTCTAATATAATACTTGAATGTATATCTAATATTTCATAGGACGCAACCAGTGTCCTTTTCAGTCCTTCAGAATAACATTTTCAAATGCCCACCAAGGAGATCATCCTGTCTCCAGGCATGATCAAATATGTCTCAAGTTACTGTACTGTGGTTTCACATTAGCAGAGGAATATCGGCTGCCAGTTTACATAATTTGCACTCGAGAGAGAGTGAATTTTTTTTTCTTGTCCTCAGCCATCCTATATCTTTGAAAAACATAAAGTTCTTTGCGCCGTTTCTTCAAATACTCCTCCTTGAAATTCTAACCCAGGGGATTTAGATAGAGTTCTAATGTAATGCCCTGTGTATTCTATTTAGACCTGAGATCTTTCATCTTTTGCTGATAGAAGCTACCAGAGATAAAAAATAGGTCATTTAGGGAGAGAACCCTAGAAGTATGCAAGACAAAGGTGCAAAATCATGAAATATGAGACAAAGGGCAAAGAAATTTGAGGAAGAAACTTCTTGGATAATCTTTTAACTTGATATTATCTGTTACACATGGTAGATGCTTTGACAATAATGAAAGTTCAGACTTATCTAATTATAATACCCAAATACAGGTTAATCAGTGACTATGATACACAAAATTAATAAAGAATGAAATGACCTACTTCTGTGTGTGCTGAGGGCATTTAATTTTTCATGAGTGCTCCACATGACTCTGTCTTCACAGTGTCTTAGTCTTTCCTATCTGTTGCTCCTTCAAAGATATAAATGCAAGTAAAATGTGATGTAATAAAGGTCATGATGGAAACAATTAGGGTGTGGAAATATATCTTCAATTTGCTTATTTAAAAGCAGTTTTCCTTTAGTAAAGAACTGCATTATAATATAGAGCTTTGATGCCTTAAAATGATGGAATTATTATAGGTTTCTAACAATAATGTATTCCCACTTGCTTTGGCATTAAAAAAAAAAGTATGTTTCTATATTAACAGCCCAAGGCGAAGGAAAAATGGCACTCTAATCTACCTCAACCTGTAAGACTATATGGACAAAGTTTACTTGGAATGTCATGAACTTCAGACTGATTAAATATATTTTCACTTCTGACATTTTCGTTACTTAAGTTTGCTTTCACCTCTGATCCCAGTGGATATGGGACCCAATTAAAGAATGTGCTAGATATTGTCAGTGTGGCAGTTTTTATCATAACCCTAGTGATCTGTTAGTGATTTCTCAACACAGTGACCAGAAATACACATTATGACTCTGTATTTGTCTAGTCCTCTCACATTTTTCATTTTCAATTTTACCTATAAAGTATTTTCTTCACACCAACCCTGTGAAGTGAGTGGGCCAAGTTTTATTTTTTAAATGAAAAAAAAAAAAAAAAAAAAGGACTGAGAAGTTTAAATAATATTCTTAAAGTTGTGCAAGTTAGTATCAGGCAAAGACAAAATCCAGTTGCTCATTTCCTGGGAGAGTTCCCTTTCTACAAAGGCTATCCACTCAACCCAACAGAAAAATTTTCTCTTGGCTCAATTAGTAATGTTGTAGGAAAAAAAGATAATACTGCATCATGTTGTTGGCTAAAGGAACAAGAGACAAATTATTCCTCGTGTCTGTGATTTGCAGATTAGACTATGACATGCTCTATAAAAAATGTATTTATCAGACCACCCATCCTTTGAGGGCCAAGGTAGTCTTATTTACTTTGCATTCCCAGGGCCTAGCAAAATGCTAATCATAAAAGGAACAGAATGGATACCTGCTATTGATGAACAGTTCACGAGCTCTGTCTTTGGGGTTTTAGTGTTTCAGTAAAGGCCACAGAATACTAGGAGTCAGAAGAATACTAAGTGTTTCAGTGTTTCAGTAAAGTGTTTTTAGTGTTTCAGTAAAGGCCACAGAATACTAGGAGTCAGAAGAATACTAAGGCACTAGAATATTAAGAGTCCATTTCTGTCACTTTTCAAGCATGTTTTACTGAACAGATTTCCTATCTGTACTGTAAAGACAATGGCACCAACCTTTTCTACCTCACAGCATTTCTGTAAGGATTAAAAAATATAACATGAGAAAAATGTTTTCTAAGAGATGCAGAGAGATATACAAATATAAATTAACATCATTTCCATCTCTATTTGAAACACCACATCTAATGTATTTCCAGAAGCATAATTTAAAGGCACTGATAAAAATATTTAATACATATTAACATAGTTATTAATACTTTTAAGCTTTATAAAATTTAAATTTGCTTATATATTGTATAATTTAGCTTATGTTATAAAAACTACATCTTATATAATCAGGTTATATTAGTTTTAAAACTGACTTGCAAAACTTAACATTGCTTGGAATTTTTTTTTTTTTTTTGAGAACTAGGATCTTTCTCTCAAAGAATATAAACTTTATTAAGGACTGATAAACAACACTAGCAGAACCGTAAACTAGAAGTTGGTAAGTCAGATTTTATTTATTTATTTATTTATTTATTTATTTGACAGAGAGAGATCACAAGTAGGCTGAGAGGCAGGCAGAGAGAGAGGAAGGCAGAGAGAGAGGAAGGGAAGCAGGCTCCCTGCTGAGCAGAGAGCTCGACTCGGGACCCCGGGATCATGACCTGAGCCGAAGGCAGAGGCTTAGCCCACTGAGCCACTCAGATGCCCCTACCTTTGCATTTTTTTTTTAAAGATTTTATTTATTTACCTGACAGACAGAGATCACAAGTAGGCAGAGAGGCAGGCAGAGAGAGAGGAAGAAGCAGGCTCCCTGCTGAGCAGAGAGTCCGACTTGGGGCTCGATCCCAGGACCCTGAGATCATGACCTGAGCTGAAGGCAGAGGCTTAACCCACTGAGCCACCCAGGTGCCCCAAGTCAGATGTTTTTTAATGTCTTTTTTTTACTTAACAAAAGAAAGCAATTATAATATTATATGAAATGTTGTTCAAAGTTTATTTTTTCTTTACTAAATGGGTCTCATCATTCAAACCATGAAAAATATATTTAAGCAAGAATGTAGAGGGCAGCCTTACAGTAATTTCTGAGGACAGCAGCTCCTGACAATGTAGGGCTGACTATTAACACTACACAGATACCCCCACTGCATTCTAAAGAAAATACAACAGCTTTTGGTAGAAACATCTTGGTTCCTAACGCCCTGCCATTTTCATTAAGAGAAATAATTTATCTGATATCTAGTATAACATGAACAAATATTAGCATCTACAAAGTCCTCACTAAGTTACTACAGCAGAAATCCCAGAGGCCCAGAGTCCTCAGGATGCATCACTCCTGTGAGCTGGGTAAAGAAATAGGGGTCTCATTACCCATGTGGATAAACTGATCTCATATTATAGTTTCTATTTAGGATGTCAGAACTCCTAGCAGTTGGAGCCCATTCAGTCACAAAGGGCCCCAGCAGAGTGGGTTTGGTGTTGAGTTGATAGGCATAAATGAACCTGGGAATAAGGGAAGGTCTTAATCTTAAATCCAAGGGAGTAAGTAGGAAATGGAAACTGATTTTGAAGCAAAACCTGGAAAGATTCCATAAGGAAAGTTTAGGCTTGAGAAAGAAACCTTAGACCCACAGTAAAGCCCAAGGGCACAGAACTGGTCAAGGTGCTGAACTGACTTGAAAACCTGTTCCTGCCACAAAGGTCCTAAAGACTCCCTTGAAATTGTGGAGAATGTGGTCATACCTCTGGGTCTTCAATAAAAAAAGCAAATCTAGTAGCTCTTGCACTTTTGATTCTGCTGTTAGATACAGGCAATTTTCACTTATCCCTAAGCAATCCTATGTATATCTAAAAACTCTAAATGGAGTGTAAAAAGCTCAGAGCAATCAATCAATCAATCAATCAATCAATTTATTGTAAAAATGGAGTTATCCATGCAGCTCTGGCACTTCACTGAAATAAACCCCAAACTTGGGTAAAAAGAATAATCCCAGTCCTGAATATTGTGCTGGGATAGCAGGTTGATAGTCGTCTGTGCAAATTCAAAATGGAGTTCTTTAAGAATTAGAGACAGATTATCAGATTCTGGATCTAATCAGAACACCTTGGTTTATACCTAGGAAGGAAGAAAGAAGATTCAGGAAAAGAAATAAAAATCCTATCCTCTTCCTTACCTTAACACTGGTAGTTTTAAACTGTCATATGATTAAATGAAAACAAAAACAATATATCTGAACATGACATACTGAAAACCATGTAATTCTACCATCATAAAATGATAGTCATACATGAAGAGAAAGCAACTCTCCCTAATTATAGTCATTGACTTAAGGATCCTGACTAGTGAGGGGCACCTCATACTGAAGACCCTAACCTGAGCACCTTTTACCTATTTTGCCTTAACAACGGAACTGGTACTGAGGGACCCGAAGGTCATAGCAAATGCCCTCAGTCAGGAAGAGTGTGGGAGATCCATGAAATATACACTTTTCAGACTGAGAACTTGAGATGAAAAGAGAGTTTATTATTAACTCCTGTGACGTCAAAAAAGACAATGTATTAAAACAAAATTCCTAAATTCTAATGATAATAACTGGAATTCCCTGAGGTTGCTGAGCCAGATGCTTATTTCTATTTTTAATACAAACTCTACAACACAAGTCCTTACTGCTTCCCTGCCAGAATGCTTGTACTGTCTTTTAACCTGTTTCTTTGCTTCCAATATTTCTCTAACTCATCAGATAAACCATTTTCTGATTATACTCACAAAGGAAGTTCCATCTGTGTAATTCCTTGACTCATTAAACTTCAATGGCTCCCAATTTCCGTCAAAATGTCATATGAATTCCCTACCTCTAAAATATTTTCAGGTATTTTCTTCCATTACTAACCTATTTATACCTAAACTCCAGCAATATTTAGACTTGTCATTCCGAAATATGATTTGTTCAGCCTCCTTTTGTCATTTTCTTCAAATAGTCCTTATTCTAAAATGCCTACTCTTGGGGCATCTGCATGGTTCAGTCAGTAGACTTGATCTCAGAGTTGTGAGCGAAGTGCTATGTTGGATGTAGAGATTACTTAAAAATAAAATCTTTCAAAAAGAAAAAAAAGAAAAGAAAATGCCTACTCTCTTATTTTAAACCACTCAATCCTACCAGCTTTTCAAGGACCATCTCAGGCACATCCTTCTTTCTGATATTTTCTGGACTCCTAATTAGACCTTATCTTTCTTTCATTTAACCTCATAACCCAGTGGTCTCACATTGCACCATTCACAACCTGCTTTGATAGATTCATCTATGATGTTGCCATAGTTCCCTAAAATAACTATTTTTTAAAAACAAAAATTATGACTTATCTTTTTTTTAAAGACTTTATTTATTTATTTAAAGATTTTATTTATTTATTTCACAGAGAGAGATCACAAGTAGGCAGAGAGGCAGGCAGAGAGAGAGATAGAGGAGGAAGCAGGCTCTCCGCTGAGCAGAGAGCCCGATGTGGGACTCAATCCCAGGACCCTGAGATCATGACCTGAGCCGAAGGCAGAGGCTTAACCCACTGAGCCACCCAGGTGCCCCCAAAATTATGACTTATCTTTTAATCACTCACATTAAAGTACCTAGTACATTATGATACTTGGGAAATGGGGCACCTGGGTGGCTCAGTCAATTAAGATTCTGCCTTCAGCTAAGGTCATGATCCTGGAGTCCCAGGATTGAACCCTGAGTCAGGCTCCCCGCTCAGCGGGGACTCTGCTTCTCCCTCTGCCTCTGGCTCCTCCCCTACTCATGCTCTCTCTCTCTCAAAATAAAATAAAATAAATTTTTTTTAAAAATGATACTTGGGAAAATTTCTATTAAATCATTAAACTTACTTAAAGAGACTTTTCAACTTAACTTTCTATGGCATGTGTTAACTTTTAAAACTGGACTCAAAAATCTTGACATCTGAGTATTTGGATTTTTTGATTTATAAAGTTTTAGATATATTATATATTCCAGCCAATACAGAGTCCTGTGAACATGCAAGTTTTGTGTTTGTCCTTTAAAATAATTTATAACAATTAAGACACTTTAAGGAAATATCATGGTACATCTAAATGTTCTTGCTTTTGAAGATATATCTGAGTCATGTTCAGAAGCCAGTATAGTTTGCTGACTTAACAAAATACAATTACTAGAAAGTAATGGGTTCCAGTTTCATCACAAAATAAAAATAATGCTTCTATGAGTCTTTAAATCATAAAAATATTAACGTGTTGCCCTTTTATACTTGTCATTTTGGAGCAATTTATAACTGTTGATGAGCTGTTTCCTAGAGGGACTATAGGAATGCAATTCCTAAATTATATGCCATATTAAGAATAACCCAAAGAAGTCTTAATCCAATATATGTAGAAAAGTGAAAGAACAGATCTCACTTTCAACATGTCAAAATAGAATCAAAACTGAAAATGACAAAAATAAAAATGGACAAAAAAAAGAGAAATAAAAAATAAAAATGGACCCAAATCTCACAGCTTGGAAGATACCAGATCACTGTGGTATAATTTATGCAATAGGTCTTTAATTATATACTGTGACATACAGTTCTTAGATTCACACCACAAAATATATTATAGTTAATCATGCCCTAGAAGGAGTTCCATATTTCAACATCTCAGGAATTTTATCTATTTAGTTAGTGTTTCATGAAGGACTACAAAATTCTCCTGTGGCCCCCAAATTATATTATTATACTATTTTATTTCCCCTGTTAGAGTATAGAAGATCTCAAGCCTGATCAACAGCACTGTGTGTCCTTTCTCTGTATTAAGCTATTTGCCTTTATGGCCTCTTGAACACCAGAAGACTCCATGGGAAGAAAGTTCATTAGACAAAGGAATATCTCTGGATGAGCCCATCCCTGGAAGAACATCCCAATATAGAGACACTTTTTGGTACTATTCAAAGATGAGCATAACCTCTAATCTAGAAGAAATGTTAAAACATTTAATTTCAGAGAAGTTAGCATTACTGGCGAATCATACAGGTCTACCACCGAGTAAATGTAACGATGTGCATTACAGTGAATGTCCTTCATACACTGAATCCAATTTTCCTTAGTTTTATTGAAAGCCATTACATGGTAATCCTGAGTTTATTTTATAACAATATTGTAATATTAAAAAATCTAGTAACATTTAAGAAAGAAGAGTGAAAGCCAATGGAAATAATTGAACTTCGAGGCAAGGCAAACCAAGATAATGTAAATCATACAACAATAATTTAGTGGGATTGATAATTTTAAAATAAGATTGCAGAAGTAGTTTTTAATTTCTTCATTCTTATCTCTAAGAAAAAAATGTAATTCAGTCACATTAAACAATATCTAACAGGTGTTCATTTGGATTGCTAGGTATAAGACGTGGAAAAAATTAGACACACACATATATTAGAAGAATAGGGTCATGGGGCTCCTGGGTGGCTCAGTGAGTTAAGCACCTGCTTTCTGCTGGGGTTGTGATCTCACAGTCTTGGGAGAGAACCCTGTGTCAGGCTCCCTCCTCAGTGGGGGGCCTGCTTTTCTTTCACCCTCTGTATCTCCCTCCTACTTGTGTTCTTTCTCTCTCTCAAATAAATAGATAAAATCCTAAAAAGAAAAATGGGGTCCATGTCATTATTTTAGGGATGCACTTACTTAATTCATCTAAATATTTTTCACCTTATGATTTTTAAAAATTTCTTAACTATAGAGGGCAACATTTACAAAAATCGCAGAGAACATTTTGCCTGCTGTTTTTAAACATCTATGTGTATAAAGGGATATCTTAACTTACCCTAATGACATTACACACATAATGCCATAATTGCAATGTTTTTATGGAATTGGACCCGATCCTAAAACCTGGATGAATAGTGAACTAACATTGACGTCAAGTGTGTTTGTAACAAACGTCAGCAATGGCCTGAACTAAACAAGTGCCTAAAAATGGTCTTTGATTATTTATAATTATCCAAATCTGTTTAAAAGAACTCACTAAAGCATTTTGTTTACTCATTAAAGCATTTTAAAATAAAGAGAATCAATCTATGTTATTTTTAAAAATGCGAAGAGAATATAAATTCCATCCTCCAAAGTAGCATGAGAGCCTATAATTAAGGCATGACATTGGGATATTTAAAAAATTGTAAAATTAAAGTTCTTAGTTGAAATTCGTTTTCATAGCAATTAGATATAGACTTCAGCTCTATTATTTTATATATATATATTACGGTACTGCAGCCTTTGTCTTATTCATTAAGTAATTAAATCCAAAAACCTACATAATATGAACATAGTAATAGTGACCATTTTGTTGTACTCTGTTGTTTCAGGCATTGTGCCTAACCCACTTATTTTGTTACCCACTTGCATGCTGAAAACAAGCCTGAAACCTTGGAATTATTAGCTTCAGTGTATAGATAAGACAGGCAAGTCCAAAAAGGTTATGTTTTTTGCTCAAGGTGATAGAATTTGAAATCAAGTCTAAGTGTAAATCCCACACTTTGTCATTTATAAAATTTAGAAATCTGGTAAATTGAGTTAAAAATCATGATTTTCACTTTTAACCTTTATTAGATTATGAAAGCAATAGCCTTATACATCTAAGTACAGGAATTTTAAAATAAGGAAAACCAATACCTATTCTTAAAAGGGATGCAGATAAATATAGATCAAAGAAAAATTACCTGCTTTTCTACCACTATTAACAATGTGATGTATTTATTCCTAGCCATTTTTTGCCTTCCCTAAGAATACAGGAAGATAGACATATATAATGTTTTCTTATAATTCAACTTCTCTATTTCCCAAGTACCTCATCTATAAAAATGTAACAATAATATTTAATACCTACAGTTTGTAGAGTTGTTGTGAGGTCTAAATATGAATCATGTAAATAAATAGTTTAGTTAAAAAAAAAACAAACCCTGCACAAGATATTACTGCTAAAAATAAAAAGAAATGGTAGCTTTGAGGATGAAGAGAGTCTATAAGACAATGCTGATTGTTGTGTATGTGATTTCTTACCTCCTTTTAAACATCATCCCTTATTTCACAAAACTAACCCTTATCTAGTCACTTCCTACACCAAAATCCAGGTTCAATCCACCATCAAATCTTGATGGACCTGGCCTTTTATGCTCCCTTGTCCTTCCGTCTGTGACCTTGCAGTCTATTCAAAGGCAGTGAGCAGAGTGATCCTTTATAATAATAAACCAGTTCATGACAAGTCTCTGCTCAAAACCCTCCTTGGATTACTATCTTTCATGCAGAAAGTCAAAATCCGTGGGCTGGCTCACAAGGCTTACTTCTCTCTAACGTCTTTGCTCACTCATTCCTACTTAGCCACCAGAGTCTGAGGGCTATTTTGTAAACACAGTCAGTTTGCGGCTGTCTAAGCCATCACGAGCTCTCGCATTCTTCAGTCTCAGGTCCTCTGGATATCTCCATGACCTAGTCCCCTACTCATGTCAGTCTCTCTGAAACTGCCCCCTCATTAAGAGAACATATGCTGATCACCCTTAATAATATATCAGCCCATCACATCTGATTACACACTCCTATGGCACTTAATATTTTGTAATTTTATGTGTTTATTTATTTATTATCTAACACCTTGGCCTAATAAACACACTCATTATAATAAGGACTTTAACTCTTTCCTTCATTGTACCCTTTACTAATATATTGAATACATTAATATGTATTGAATAAACAAATCAAGAGAAGCATCTTAAAGACACAGATTTCTAAAATACTTTCTGAGGGATAATCAGTTGAATCTGAGCATTCTGAAATGATACAAAACAAGTGTTCCCGAAAGAAGCCCAAGTAAATATAAGGAGTGGGAAAAAAGGTAGTAGAGTCTGTACAAATCAAATAATTCAGTTTTATTGCTGTATGTAATGTGAACAGAGGAGTAGTCATAGTTGAGACTAGAAGCTGAATCTTATTGGGGTTTGGAGGGTCATGAATGTCAGAGAACAAGTTTGAATTTAATTTAATAAGCAATGGGGAACCTCTGGAGGTTTTTGGGCAGGGAAATTACATGACTGAAGCACTGTAGGAAGATTTATCTTGCAGGAACATAAATATAGATTAAAAGAGGGAAGAGGGAAGAGTATAAGTAGAGAGTCCAGAACTTTACATAAACCATTTCAACCTGATTCACCCTAACATTTAGTAAGTCAGGAGAAACAGTCAGATTTTAATTTGTTCTTCCATTTAAGGTCAATGAGTTGAAAATAAAGAGAATCCAGAGACACATGGCATCTTTACAAAATAAAAGATGGAAACAAAATGGTAAAGAACACAGATATCAAAGGAAAAATACCAAGAAAATAAAATGTATCCACTTGATATAAAGGACTTTTTTTAAATGACCAAAGAAAACCTGAGGACACAAATGTATGTCCAATGATTAAATCATAGATTTTATATGACTAAGACACTCTACCTAAAAAAAATATATTTTCCACTTATTTCCTCTCAAAGGGATATGATACAAAATAGTAATGCTGTCAAAGAAATGAGAACCTTCTCGCTATTTTATTACTGCTCATCTGAATTAGGAGAAAGTAAATGACAACTATACTATACTATATCTACTATACTGTAGTGTGTATTATTATACACTATACATGTAGTGTATATATACTATACTAGTATACTAGTATATATACTATAGTGTATGTACACTATATATTACTATTAGTATATATACTAGTATATATATACTAGTATACTATATATATACTATATATATATTACTATTAGTATATATACCAGTACATAGCGAGTGTACATTATTATGCACATATTATACTGTACTATAATGTGTAACATGGAATTAGAATTTCTAGGTTCTGAGGAAATAATATGGACTCAAACAAATGGGGAGAATGTAATCCAAGAAAAAGATATGTTCTAAAGTCATGTATTTCTCAAAAGCAGCCTTCAGAAATCCCTGAAAATGGTCAATAATTCAAATTATAACTTTGAAATGATAAACATGTATACTATTTGCTAAATTTACATGATCTAACAGCCAATTCAGAACGATAATTATATATCTGAAAGACGTCATTGCTTTAAACTGATTCAACTTGGAGAAAATTTTTTCTTTAATTTTACTTGGAATGTGTATATAGGTCCTTCCTGGTTTTCCCCAGTATTTCTTTATTTAGTATAAGTCTTCAAGTATTACTATATAGCAAATATTTAGCTTGATATCAACACACTTTGGGAAAATTTTTGAGAAAACTGTTGCCCGTGTTTTGTGTCACCATTACCTCCTTACCCATATATGAATGATTCATTTCAATAATTCAACTGAATAATTTCAAACACTATTCTAGACATTTGAGTAAAAAATAAACTTTAAACATGTTAAATATATCATGCTGTCAAAGATATCAGAGTCTGCTTAGTATATGTGGGGAGAAAGATAAGGAAATGATTTAAATAGATTGTGTAAGTGCTGTGATTTTAAAAAATAAATAAATAAAAATGCTGTGATGATGAATTGCCATTCACTGCATTGGCATGGGAATACTGAGAACCACCTGAAGGCTCTCTGGGATATAGGCTATGAGGGTAGTACAGAAACAAAGATGTGTTACAACAGCCTCAACTTCGAGGCATCAGAGAAGCCTTCCCCAAAAGGACATTTTGGAAATTTTGTTGAATAAATAATTTGAGGATAATGAGAAAAATAATATTTTAGGAAAAAGAGTAGAATCAAAGACTGAAATATGAAATAGCTAAGAATATTTAGAGCTTCAAATACTTTAGTGATACTTGGACAAGATTTTGTACCAGCTATACTGACCACCCAATTAGAAAATTCCATCCAGAGAAATAAAATGGCATTTTTCTGACCTAAATAATGCACAGGAAACTTTGAAAATGTAATTACGTTCAGGAGAACGAGCTGAAGTAAAACAATGGAATTATTTTACAAATAAGTAATAGGGAAGTCTTTCAAGGCCATATAATAGCTTGGCAGCGTAACCCACAAATAAGTGAGCCCAAAGTTGATTGAACAGTAAATTTCAGGCTCCAGTTGTTGGATAATTTATCTGATGGTGTAAACGAAGAAATAACCATAGGGCAATACATTTTTGATTAACAGGAAATACTCTTCAAACAAATTTTTAAGCCAGCATTTGAGTCACAGCAGTCTATATTATCTAAAACATAAAGAAATGCAGAAAAATCCTCATACTTCATAAATAACTAGAGAAAGTACTTTTTGCAAATACCGAGACACATGGAATCATATACACACATGCACACATGCATATATAATCCTGTAATACCATTTTTTTTAAAAACAGCTGGTGATGAATCTAGCCTAGCATTTGAATTTTAAAACTTTATAGATTAAATGAGAATTTACAGGAGAGAGAAAGCAGCCCATATAGAACAAGTTATCCATCCACATGGAACATGGGCTGACAGGAGACCCAGAAGAAAGTGAGCCTGACAGATGGGATCCCACCTTGCACATCCTTAGAGAACACTGGACTTCCTGTGTCATAACAATCTCCACACATGCAAACCAACTCTATTTCTTTAATGCCAACACCAGTATGAGACCCATAATACCTAAGTGGTGCTCAACAAATTGAATCCATGAATTTCAAAGTATCTTTCTCCTTGCTACTCTGTACATTCAACCAGGACAACAATCATGTCTCTCTTTTCTCCTCTTGGATCTTCAGATCTTACCGCTATTTCAGGTATGTGTAGAATGTTATCTATAAATATTTATTGGATAAACAAATCAGTAAGTTAAAGATACAGAACCTAACCACAGAAAAAGAGGACCAGTTTAAAACTGTTTCATCTTACCTACTCTGATAAATGGTTCTACTAATATCTTAGTGAGAAAGAAGTAAATGTTCTTAAGGAGAAATGAGAGATAAAAGGAACTTAAAGTTAGAGTCAAAATTCAAGAACTCCAAACTGAGAGACCAGATGAGCTGCACTCTTGACAGAACAGTCTCTTCACAGGGCTTGAACCTGCTGTGCAACAAAATATTAACTCAGCAATGTTGAAATAAGGTATCAGTCCAATGTCACTAAAACCTAGAATGGTAAATGCTGAGAACATAATAGTTTCCTTATCTGCAATAAATAAAATCAGCTCCTAATATACAGCATGTGCAATCATCAATTGCATAAATGGACACTTCAAGTATATTTCATTGTTTCTCTTTCTAGAACGGGAAAATATATACATTTTCAACTGATACACAAGGGCTTTTAACCTAGTATTCTTTACTCCAGTCACTGAAATTACAAGATTGTTATATCAACAAAAAGTATCTCTCTAAGACAATATTCACTGATGAACCATTCACTTATAGAATTAACCCCACTGAAATTATTCTTTCCACTACATACTAGTATAGATAGATGGTCAGATAGATCAATATAGCCAGAGCTACATCTTTAACCATGTTGTCAACTTCTTTATCACTACTTTCTCATTACAAACACGTGGCATATCTATAGTAAACTGCAATTTCATTTATAAAAATTAGGATTTCATGAATTCTATAAATGGTGTGGAATAACTACTAGAATCAAATGTGTAGACAAAAGAGAATCTTACAGAATAAATCTTGATAAATGAAAAAAATACCTACAAGAATGCTTCAAAAGAACAAAAATTTAAAAAGGCCCTTGGGAAAATTATTTTTTTAAAAAAGCCCTAGTTTGTTTTTAATGTACTTTTTTTCCTTTTACTATTTTTTCTGCCCACTCCCTCCACCCTCCCTTCCCACCACCCCTTGCCAAAAACAAAAACAAAAACAAAAAAACCCTTAACCTCCTGGGAGGGGGAAATAGGCAATGGTTGCTAATAGATACAGAGTTTCTTTAGGGAGAGATAAAAAATTTCTGGAATTAGATAGTGGTGATGGTTGCACAACCTTATGATTATAATAAAAACCACTAAATTGGGGCGCCGGGGTGGCTCAGTGGGTTAGGCCGCTGCCTTTGGCTCAGGTCGTAGTCTCAGGGTCCTGGGATCGAGCCCCGCATCGGGCTCTCTGCTCGGCGGGGAGCCTGCTTCCTCCTCTCTCTCTGCCTGCCTCTCTGCCTGCTTGTGATTTCTGTCTGTCAAATAAATAAATAAAATCTTAAAAAAAAAAAACCCACTAAATTGTATACTTCAAAAGGGTGACACGCAGTGTTTGAACTATATCTCAAAAAAAAGTGGAAAATAAATTTTAAGAAATTAATTTTCTTAGAATTATGCTGTGAAAGTTAAATGTGAAATAAAAGCTATCCTTTTATGCTGTTGATAACAATTATTTGAAAATGTACCTAGGAATGATAAGATTTGAGTGTTTTTCTTACTCTAGGAATGTGCATAGTTGCAATTACGTAATTATTTTTTTGTTAAATAGAAGATAAAATAGCCTTCAAAAGTGTAGCTTCTAAATAAAATCTTAAAAAAAAAAAAAAAAAGGCCAGGAGGAGGGCACCTGGGTGGCTCAGTCAGTTAATCGTCAGCCTTTGGTCCAGATCATGATCCCATGGTCCCAGGATTAAGGCCCCTTAAAAAAAAAAAAGTTTACCTTCATACTTTTTTAAAAAAGATTTTATTTATTCATTTGACAGAGAGAGAGATCACAAATAGGCAGAGAGGCAGGCAGAAGCAGGCTCCCTGCAGAGCAGAAGCCCGATGTAGGGCTCGATCTCAGGACCCTGAGATCATGACCTGAGCCGAATGCAGAGGCTTAACCCACTGAGCCACCCAGGGGCCCTAGCTTCACACTTCCGTACAAAATTCAAATAATACTTTAATTTATGTTAATGTGGAATTTAGTGGTATTTTCTTTCCTCATTGTCAATCTTCTAGACGAGTCTCCTATATACTTCTGTTGGTTTTGTTTTATTTAGTTTAATAAATTGGAGTAAATTAGAAAACATAATTTTATCTTCAAGTTACATTAAGATTCTAGAAAAAAAGTTAATTCTTTCTCTATTTAACAATCCAATCTTTCATCCATATGGCAAACATTGTGCTGGGGTCTGAGGCTAACACAAAACACTCAAAATTCCAATTTTCAGAAACATAAAGATGTGAACTTAACTAAAACCCAGAATGAAACATCTTTTATCATGGAAGTCAAATTTTCCTATTACTTTAGATTAAATTAAATACTTGAGTTTTATAGTTTCCTTTTAAAAAGTTGCAATGTAAGGCAGAGCAAAAACTCTGAAGCAGTTGAGCATTGTTTGATATTTCATATGGTTAAGGAAATTTCCTTTAAGAGGTATTTAGTTTGTTTTAAGGAGTGCAAACAATATTCTAGATAAGCTTGGTTGCTAAATTTCTACAATTTGTTTATAAAAAGCAAATCTGGGGGCGCCTGGGTGGCTCAGCGGGTTAAAGCCTCTGCCTTCGGCTCAGGTCATGATCCCAGGGTCCTGGGATCGAGCCCCGCATGGGCTCTCTGCTTGGCGGGGAGCCTGCTTCCTCCTCTCTCTGCCTGCCTCTCTGCCTACTCATTACCTCTGTCTATCAAATAAATAAATAAAATCTTAAAAAACAAAACAAAACAAAACAAAAAAAAACCAAATCTGTAAATATCATTGATATTTTTGTTGACTTATTTAATAGTATAACATATAGCATATAGTTTCATTATTCAGAATATTCATTTTTAATTTTATTTGATCTATAATAGTAATGGTTATTTAAACCTTATACTTAAGCTTCTTATTATTATGAATTGTTACATGTACAAAGTAAAAAAGTGTCAAACTCTATAAAAGGATAAAATTGAAAAATCACTTGACCCTCCTACCTGGAGGAAAATACCATCTACTTTTTTGTGTGTATGCATACTTCCAAAGAATGTTAATTCATAAATATGTACTTATGTGTATCTGTATACATGTAGGTATATTTTTTATGCAAAGAGAGTAACATTATAGCTCCCATAACTTCTATTCTTATGTAACCATATACATTGGACAGCTTTATCAACAAATATAGATCTATTTTGGTAATTTATTTATAAAGATTTTATTTATTTATTTGTCAGAGAGAGAGAGAGAGAGAGCACAAGCAGGGGGAACTGTAGGCAGAGAGAGAAGCAGGCTCCCAGCTATGCAAGGAGCCCAATGAAGAACTTGATCCAGGACCCTGGGACCATGACCCGAGCCAAAGGCAGCTGCTAAACTGACTGAGCCACCAGGCATCTCTAATTCAGTTATTTAAAGAGCAGCACAATATTCCATTAAGAAACCTGCCCATTAATGATAAATACTTAGGTTATACAGTGTTTTATAAATATGTTTTTGCTATTATAAATCACACTGCAATAAACTTTCTTGTAATGTACATTTGATTTGCGCATAGCTGTGTCTGTGAAATAAATTTCAAAGCCATACTTTGATCCTATCCTTTAACAATGCTGAAGTACTCTGTAATGAAAAGCACTCTGCAATTGTACTCTCCTCTTTGATTCATTAATGTATCTCTAAATATCCATCACTTAATCACGATCAAGATAATACAGCAATTTATATCTTAGGAAAATTTGAATGCAAATACTAGCAAAGAGTATATCCTTAGAGTTGCTTCATTAAAAATTAAACTGGCAACTGATTATACTGTAATTAAGATCTTTTATCTGGAATTAGTCAATTTTTAGAACTAGACAAAGAAAAAAGGAAAAAAGAATCAGGAGGACATTCTTTATTGACTCAAACAAAAGAACAAAAGAATGGAATGAAGAAAATTATAAGTCTTTGTGTATGTGTGAACTGTGAGAGAACCGATATAAAAAGGTACCATGATTCCGTTATTTGTTCCTTTGTTTTTGCTTTGTTGTTGTACCTTTAGTTAGACTCTATACTCCAATTAAGGTTGCCAGCAGTGATGTAGAGTAACAATATTTCATAATTCAACCGCTGTTTAATCAAAATGTTACTTTGGTCTGTCACTGGTTATACTTCAAAAAGCTCAGGGTTACCTCATTAAAAGTGAATCTCACAGCACTTTGCAGATTTCATGCAGCATCATACAATGAGTGCTCTGCTCAGACTGAAAAAGACAGGGGAGAGAGTGCTATTTTTATATCTCTTGCTATATTCTATTTTTGCTAATAACCTTCCAGCTCAACGTTTTTCCCTCTGTAGAATCACCTGAAGAGGTTGCAAATGATATGATATTACATTACATCCTCCTTGTTCACAATTATGAAGAATCTAGTGTTGATTTTAGTTAAATAATAGCAATGATACTTCCACAAAAGGACTAATTGCAGGAAAACAAACGAGTCATTCAAATTTCAGTTCGCACTGACTACTTAAAAGCACAATGTCTTGGCCTATACATAAAAGATTTACAAAATATGCTTTTTTTTTTTTTTTTTGAGGTGTCCTCAAAATATGCCACTTCAACATGTGGACTATTTTGAGCTGAACGCAGACCCGGAAGGCTTATGAGAAAATTTTGTCCCTCCTTTAACTACACAAAGGAATCTAAATGGGAGGTCTTTCCCAGAATAGAGGGTATTACCAAAGATAATTTTTATCTGAGCGACCCAACTATATGGCAGGGAAAACATCTGATTACCAAAGATCGGCTCCTCTTATTAGTGCAATTCTGCATTCCTTCCCTCTGAGGTTCCACACCCCTCCCCCTTCACGCCAGTTCAGAATGACATATATACCTAATTTTGCCTGGCTGTCTTTGGAATTTCTATGTCTGTGTGCATTCCTGGTCCATACAACATTAAATTTGATTTTCTCCTTTTAACCTGTCTCACATCAATTTGATTCTCAGTCCAGCTGGAAGGACCTAGAAGAGGACAGGAAATTCTTCCTCCCCAATGAAATTATTTTAAACCTTGGATAGATGAAGCTAGAGATATTTGATATTAAAATATCTTACATATAGTAGCCAGGAACCATTTCCTTTTTGGTAATTTAGGAACCTCTTGCTGCCTACGTAATTGATTAAACTAGTCACATTCCACTAGAGGAAACAGGAACATTGGCTAACCACACTGCATTATTTTCTTCACAGGCTGCCACCAACTTCTTCTCAATGAAGAATGCAGAGTTGTGATTTCACTATAATTAGTAAATTTTAGGGTATATGCTAGCCAAACTGACTACCAAAGGGATGTTTCTATCTCCACCATGTTGAAATAAACTAAAATGAAGGCAAATATCAAACTCTTAAAGAATGGATGATACCGGGGCACCTGGGTGGCTCAGTGGGTTAAAGCCTCTGCCTTCAGCTCAGGTCATGATCCCAGGGTCCTGGGATCGAGCCCCACATCAGGCTCTCTGCTCCGCGGGGAGCCTGCTTTCTCCTCTCTCTCTCTCTGCCTGCCTCTCTGCCTACTTGTGATCTCTATCTGTCAAGTAAATAAAAATAAAATCTTTAAAAAAAAAAAAAAAAGAATGGATGATACCTTAAGAAGCCTGGTCAGCACAATGAAAATATAATAGAAATAGGAGTACATATTGGGGGCCCCTGCCTGGCTGAGTAGGTGGAGCATGTGATTCTTGATTTCGGGGTTGTGAGTTTGAGCCTCATGTTTGGTGTAGAGATTATTTAAAAATCAAATCTTAAAAAAAAGAAATATGAGTACATAATTGCCTACAGTTACCAATTAAAGCTAGAGAGTGAGAGCTACAATTTGTTCATGAATTTTATAACAAAGACCCTGAAGATTGATTATTAAAACCATTTAATAGAAGGCCCCTATACGCATAACTACATTATGTTGGGAGTTCCCTAAAAATCACAAATGTGTTTGATTACTTCTCTGAGGTACCACTTAATAGAAACCCAAACACACAGACATTTTTTTCAAAATCCCCACAGGTATTAGTTTTTTAGCCATTTTATTTGTCAAATGGAAGTTTCTTTATTTAATGACCATAGGAACACTGCAGTCCTGAGGGAACAGCAATGAGCCTTTAAGGAGATGGAAGGCTGAGTCTGAACAGCTGAGCTGACCCTACGTTGAAGCAGTGGCCCTCAAACTGACCTGGCTCACCCCAAGCCAGGGATTTATTACTTCCTTCTTCCAACTGAAAGCCTATCAGGGAATCAGTACAAAATGATGGCCTGTCCCAGTTAAAACTCAGTTCATTATTACTGCCTATGACATTTAAATTAAATTATAGTAGAAAGGTTAGAAAGGAAATTGATTAGAAAATATGGACTTAGTCCTATTGAAAAAGTGCATGATTTTAAGAAATGCATAAGTCATAATGCAGAATGCCACACTTCAGAATGCTGAAAAACAGACCATGAAAATAAATGCAAAGCTACAATTATTCAGGATCTGTGTGATTTCTGTTTTACAAAGAGAAAAGAAAAAGAAGCTACCTGACACTTTCAAAATTTATATTTAAATTCAGTCATTGTCATTTTCTTTCTTATAAATTTTGACAGTGAATAAAAAATGATTGTTTTCCAGAAGGATTTATTCACAATCTTCAAGTGTGATAACTGCTAGCAGTACAATATATAGCGTGCATATTAATAATGATTTAGTATTTTATAAAAATAAACAAGATGTGTGTATTTGTGGATGAATAATCTCTTACTATTTTATTATAGTAAAATAAAGCCTGCCTTACATATATATTACAGGTGTTATTTAACTTCCCTATGATTAATAGATACAATTTTGTTTAGCTAAATTTTATTAGAACCATTCATTTGATTTTTTTTTTTTTTACTTTTCATTTATTTATTTATTTATTTACAAGATTTTATTCTTAAGTAATCTCTGCACCCAACTTGGGGCTGGAACCCACAACCCTGAGGATCAGGCATTGCATGCTCCATGACTGAGCCAGCTGGGTGCCTCTATCATTTAAATATTTTACAGTCAGACTATGGCTTGACCACTTTCAATTTGTTACCCCAAAATAACAAAACTTGCCAAGAAATCTTAAAGCAGGGAAGGGGAGAATTTGCCACCCCAAAATATGCCTCTGGCATAAAGATTAATTTAGGTTAATTATTTTTTAGAAATAGCAGACAAAGGAAAGCCTCTAAAAACCAAGTAGAAGTTACCCTTTTGTAGCAGACATTCACATTTATAAGAGAAGTCTCCATTTGTAAGGGTGTCTTCCTTTCTGTACCAGGGAGAGGAGGATTAACTAAATCTCTGAAAATTCTTATGGATAGTGGAAGAGGTTCAATCTACATAACAGCCATACCCATAACAACCATTACTGTGCTTTGTCTGGTAATCGCCCCCAACCAGCTTCCCCTCCTCTCCAACACCTTTTTTTCCCCCGCCAATAACAGGAGATGGTATTTAAGGTAATGGCTTGGGCCATTTAGAGGAGTTATTCAGCTTTCCTGGGAATCTTCTATGTATACAGGAGGTATACATGTTGTTAAATTTCTGTTTCATTTTTCTCCTGTTAATCTGTATTTTTATTATACCGGGTGTGGGGGGTAGGGGAAGTAGGGGGTGGTTTTACCTGAGAACACTGAAGGGTAGAGGGAAAATTATTTTTCCTCTCCTACAAGTTTGGTGACCAGCGAGGGGACATGCTGAGACACTATACTCACTCTGGAGTCTGCAGATGGAATCCTGGAAATTGATACACATCATGTTAAGAAAGTAAATTTTTATGTACATTGCAACATGCATCAGATAGAATATGTATTGTTATTTTAGAATTCTCTAGTAGAAATTTCAAATGATTACTACAACATACTTTACCTACCTTACATTAAACTTTTACCTTACATTAAACTTTAAAATCACAGAAATGTATAGCAATAAGAAAATGTAAATAAAATAGTTCATATTTGATATATTCCAGGAAGATGTTCAAATCCACTGGGGAACACCTCCATCGAAAATATTTAGGTGAATGTGACTTGCATTCCCATGCATCCCTTCACAAATGTATCTCTTTTACTAAAAGTAAAAACAATGAATTTGACTGCATTCATTTTGTAACTATGTATTTTTCACAAATAAATAATAATCAGAAAGTTATGAAGCAATTATAATTATACTGCCCCATGGTCTACACCCTGCACCTTATTATACTTGTAACAGTATGTCAAATGCCTGTAGAATAATTTGGTACATAAATGAGAACATCATTAAATAAAATGAGGGTGTATGAAGTCCCAGAATAAAGTAATTGTGCAATCTAGATTCAATTTACAAAAGAAATGGATAGTAAATATGAGTCACTGAAACATAATTAGAAGGTAAAATAAAATCTTGGAGAAATGACAAAATGTCATTCTGAACCAAACCAAGCCCAAAATGCAACTTAGGGAAACAAAGATAAATTCTCCCTTGGGCTTTAGGTGGATGGCATGATCTCTAGCATAAGAGGACAGCCCTTTCAGAGAAGCTTCTCTAATGCAGGGATAAGTAGGTACAGTCGTAAATAGGCAAATCACAATTAATTCCCATGTACATTCAGCCATGTTAGTAAACACCTTAGGAAAAGGAAATTTGAAGAAATCTGAGGCATTTGAGGAACCAGCAAATACTTCCAAAAGTTTAAGAAAGTAATGTATTCTTCTTCAAAAGTCCATGAGTCCATGGATGGGGGCAGCATGCCTAGATCTTGTGGATCTTTAACAAATATTTGTTGACAGTATAAAAAAGGGAGTGAGGAGGGGCACCTAGGTCGTTCAGTCAGTTAAGCACCTGACTCTTGATTTTGGCTCAGGTCATGATCTCAGGGTCTTGAGAATGGAGCCCACCTTAGCCTCCATGCTCAGCCCCCCACTCATGAGCATGCACACACTCTTTCTCTCAAATAAATAAACAGATATTTTTTAAAGAAAGGAGAAAAGGGGAGAGACAGGGCTGTCTTCCAAAATAGGCATAATGGCTGGCTATATATCCCATTACCCAAAAGAGTGTCTTAGTTATCTACTCCTGCCCCATAATTTGGGGGCTTAAAGTAACAAGCATTTTATTTGTTCGTGATTTGTAGATTATGAGTTCGGGCTAGTTCTTCTGCTGGTCTCATTTGTGGTCATTCTTGCGACTATAATTACCTGGAAGCTCAATTGTATCTGGATGATGTAAGGAGGCCTCATCTGCATGTCTTGCCACTGGTTCTGGCTGTCAGCTGGACCACCTGTTTCCAGCAGGGGACCCGGGACTTCTTCACATGATGGTAACATTTTTTTCCAGAAGGCAAGGGTGATGGCTGTAGGATCTCTGGGATTCAGCTTGGAAATGGTGCCACATTACTTCTGCCACACCTATTGCTCAAAGCAAACTGCAAGGCCAGTCCAGATTCAAGGGGAAGGCCAACAGACATCTACTCTTGATGGGAATATCTGTAATGAATTTGTGGCCATACTGAATTCACCAGAGGAAGTGAGAAAGTAAATCACAGGTGGGAACACACCACAGGGCTTAATCTAGAAAAGGTCTGTTCTGCCAACAAATGTATCTATACTTAAGCATGAGATTTTGGCTGACTGCCAGACCCCTCTGTCATCAAAATAACAGCATAGAAATCTGGATTCAAGATGACAAAATGAGTTTGTTATTGACTTTTTTTCTGGCCCTGTCTCAAAGGAAGGAGGTAACTGGGGGGTAAAGATTGAAGCGCTCATTAATGACTGTCACAGCAGCATAAATAACATAGTAACAGGGATAAGAGGTGAGTGGAATGCAGAGCACAATTAGACAAATGCAAACATTTCAATGATAAATGATCACTAATGATCTCCAAGTTCCATTTGACCCTAACATTTACAGAATTCTCTGATTCTTCTGTACTGGGAAAAGTGTTACAGGGAACAATTATTCATTAGTTATTTAAGAAATACCAGCTAGTTTATACTGGCTTGCAATTCCCTTTTGCAGATGGAAATTGGAAATTAGAAGAGTAAATCACCCAAAATCACACAGTCTAGTTAGCAAAAAAAAGTTTAGGATATACTTCTACCCCAGGCCCAAGATCAAATATTTCTCCACACAAATAACTATCAAATCCCCTAATAGGTATCTGTAAAGCCTTTCATAGACTTCCAGACATAAAATATGGTAATACATAGAGTACCATAAAGAAAAAGAAATTAAGAATAAGGTGCATATCCAAAGGATGGCCCTACTCCTTGAAGGAGGTTAAAAACACATTTTGTAACTATCAACAGAAAACAGCTTTAAGAGGCAGATGAGAATAAAAATCTCCTAGATATAGCAGATACAGCACCCTCTTTAGAATCAGAAATAGTTGAATTTGAATTTTAGCCCTATCATCTATTAGTCATATACTCATGGATAAGTGAGTTAACTATCCTCAGCCTCAACTTGCTCCTCCAAAGAAAAGAATATAATCCTACCTAAGTTGTAGGTTCATTGCATGGATTAGAAGAAGGTAAAAACCAACAGCACCTGGCACAGAGAATATACTCAGAAAATGTACTTATGATGATCATCATCTATTATATTTGTTATCCAAGGTATATTAGAATTTTCCAGTACTTTCCATATAAAATACATGAAGGAAAACTCATGTGCTTTCCTTAGCAGGTGAGATCTTGGAATGTTATTCATCATTAGGCTCTTAGTTCACAAAGATATCTAACAAACTTGTCATTTTGTTAATAAGTTCCCATCGTTGAATTAAAAAAGAAAACACATCCCCTGAAAGTTTGTTATAGGAGAGCAAAGGGAAAAAAAAAAATCAACGAAAAATCGTACACAGACAGGAAAGAAAAGTTGGGGGAAACTTTCCTATCAGTACAAACTGCCTTAAACATGCCATGAATTGGTCCCTAAGGGCTTTCTGCAATCACTAACATATACAACAAAGGCCAGAAGGAAGTCTTTAAGAAAAGGTTAACTATTTAGAATTGTGTGTCAATTTTAATAACTATTAGTATTCGCATTAAAAGTAAAACTTTTAAAAGAAACATTTTTAAACATAGTGCCTAAAAAGAATAATATTCAAGGTTATGGAGAATGTTGGTAACCAAGACTCATCCTGCAAGGACACGAGATCAAGGGAGTTTTACTGTCATTTCCTTCTGTATTCAGATTATTTCCCCCTTATTAGGAATCAGGTGACCTCATATGGAGGCTGGAGAAACTGCTGGGAGCCTTCATATGAGGTAATTCTATTCAGTTATGGGGGAGGTAACACAACTGACTTAGTAACTATTCTAGAAATCAGTATCATCTAAGTTTAAGGGTAGATTAAGAGGCAAAGACGTAAGAGTATCATCAAGACTGACTCAGGACTAGGGTTGTGCCTCTGAGAGAACATTTGGTTCTCACTCTAGATCACAGCTTCCCCAGAGTGGCTTCTATGCCATTTGGCTTTTATGTCTCAAAGGAGAAATAGTTACTTAGCCGAATAGGGAAGCATGCATTAAATGACGAATAAATGCTTTTAAAAGAATCAAAGAATGAGTCTTGAGTCATTCTTTCCTAGATCAGAGAACCCAAGATGCAGCCAGATCCTTCCATCACCTTAGGATAAGATGAAAATCCATTCTTTTTGTTTTGTTCCATTTCATTGTTTCTCATATACATTATGAATACCACTATAATATTTATAATTTACTTTTTCTCTCAGTACTTAGTGGGGAAGAATTAAGTAATTTGACCATTATGAGCAAATCATACAATGTGAATGTTTATAAACTGAGAAATATGATGTGAAAGTGAACTCAGACTTTTTTAAAAAGTTCTTTTTATTCATTTGAAAGAGAGAGAGACAGAGAGAGCACAAGCAGGAGAAGAGGCAGAGGGATAGGGAGAAGCAGACTCCCTGCTAAGCTTGGAGCTGAGACATAGGGCTCGATCCCAGGACCTGGAGATCATAATCTGAGACAAAGGCATACGCTCAATCATTTGAGGTACTCAGGTGCCCCAATCTCAGATATCTTCACTAGTGTCTCGACTCAGAATGGCAAAGAAGGAAAATAATTTTAATCTCGTTACTGAACTTGGATTGATGAGTTGTAGCATCTTAAAGGTATATGTAAAGAACTCCAATGCCTTGTTTGGGCTCAAAAGGAGAGAAGGCATTGATCAAATAGTAAGTGTGACATGACTGCTGGATGGACAATTACAGCATAGCATGTACCTGCTTTTTCTGTTCCAAAAGCAAGGAAATGGTTCTGCTCGATGCTATGCTAGTCAACCCGTGTGGTTTGCTGGAGCTGCTATCACACTTTCATGTAACGTGAGACAAACAAACTGGAGGTGGTGATAAAGATGTATGATAGATAACATTTTTTGAGTATAAAACGTAAAGGGCTTGAAATCATGACACATAGAAAACCATCCCAAATCAGTTTAGGTCTAGTTATGTTTATTTATGTATTTATTTATTTTTGGTTAAAGATTTTATTTATTTATTTGAGAGAGAGAGAGAAAGGATGGGAGTAGGGAGGGTGAGAGGGAGAAGCAGACTCCCAACTAAGCAAGGAGCCCAACATAGAGTTAGATCCCAGGATTCCAGTCTTGACCTGAGCCAAAGGCAGACACTTAACCGACTAAGCCAACCAGGCACCCAGGTCTAGTTATGTTTAATCATAAGCAAACAATCATGGTTTGGACATCTCAAGTAACTCAGTTTAAATATTTGAGGTAATGTCATTGGGAATTAGACTTATTGTGTATCCCTCCTCCCATATTAAAAGTAATTAGAAGCCAAGGATGTCAGATGCTTGGCTCAACTCCAAAAATAAATTTGATAATTAGCCTATATAAAATGGAATAATCCAGTTTAGGTGGAGTGATTTTAGAATCACTGAGGGTACTCAAGTTCAGTCAAGATGACCACTTGGCAGGGATGCTTTAGATAAAATTTAAATTTGAACAGATGTCAGAATAACCCAGATGTTTTATGATGCTAGACCCATCACGGGGTAAAATGAATTTAAATTTGAATGTCTTGGATAAATCATGCACTCACCAGTGTAGCAGAGATCCTTCAACCTATAATTTCTTAAGCACAGCCAGATTTCCTGGGTTTAAGATTTACATCTGCTAGGCCTCTGAAGACAGTGGACTGTGTGGTCCTTGGTTTGGGTGAGCTTTAGCATTCCCTGGAGCCCTGAGGGTCTAGGACCCCAAGAATAGGCTTTGACATCATCCAATTACTACCCCTTTAGTCTTCTCCTTTACCCTCAGGATAGCTAACGATGAAATGACAATGATGATGGCAATGATGAGGGTAACGATAGCAGTTAAATGTCTTCTATTATTAGGTTCATCTTATAGGTGAGGACACTGAGGCTCAGAGAGGTACCAAGACTTGCTCAAAGTTACAAAGCCTAAGACATAGGTTTGTGAAATCCCAAAGTTCATGCTTCTAACTACTGCACAATATCAACCTCCATAAAACACAGTAACAATTTCCAAATGTCTTCTCTCTTACTACAAAGCAAAAAAAAAAAATCAAAATAAAATTTAAAAAATCAGTTACTTTCAAGCTTATGTATCTGTTTACATCCTTCCTGTTACTAAGAAAATAAGTTCCCTGAGGTCAGGATTCAATGTCTAGTTATAAATTGTTAAAGTGCCTGACATTTGAACAGTCAATACATGGCAAATATCCTACATAATTCCCATAAATAACCCCTAAATTTCACTATTAAATGAGGCACTTTAAAGTATCTGTGAATAGAACGGCTATAACAGTATCCACGTTAAAAAAAAAAAAAAAAGCAGATGTACTACTCTGTGCAGTGTTCAATATTGCCATGTAAATCATATGCATTTTAATGTTGTTATACAAATCCACATAAATCATTTGATAACCTAATTTTAATACCATTGAAAAAATAACAAAAAGAGGGATAATGACTAAGAAAATACCACAGCCTATATTTCCAAAGAAGTGAAAATTTTCATAACAGAGTTGATATGTTCCCACTAATAAATCACTTTATTGCAAATATCCTATAACTTTGAAAGCAATACCACTAAGATTCATGGAAAACCTACTTCAAGACAGGAAATGATAAGTCAACATGGGGAATGAAATGCAGAGAGCTACTGAAATGCACCTTTAGGTCTCTTTAGTATTTCCTCAAAAGAGCTGCACAGGGTAAAGTAAAAATAGAGTAATACAAACAACTCTGCTTTGGCTACTATCTCTGATTAAATGCACTAGTACTGATTGAATATATATTGAATTAATCAGTGTTTTCTTTCTGCCTTTTTCCAAGAATTCAGATACTACTTCCAGAGTTGGGAAAAAAAGATCCTACAACTTTATATGTTTGTCTTACTACTTCTTTTCTAGACCCTTTCTGCTATAAAATCTAAAATAGATTCAATACCCAATGGTGATTCTGCAATTGTTCTTCATAACATCAAATTCAATTTGGAAGGTTTTTTTTTTTTTTAAAGCAATGAATTTCATATATGCTCCCCACAAAGAAAAGAAATAACATGAGGTTTAGGGTTAGAAAGATTTCTTTTATAAAAAAATGTATATTATCTAGGAGGACACAAATTAATCAATTCATAATTTCTTCCCAATGTGACCAAATCTGTAACTTAATAAACATAGGCCATCAAAGCCAATTTCTGAGAAACCTTACTGATATAGCTTGCAGTTTAATCATAAAGCCTTTTCATGTGGTTTACTTGGTATCAGCAAGATGATAGAGCATTTATGTAACCATGTAATTCCATTATAATTTTCTATCACTTGTTAACCATCTTCATAATTAGTATTCAATTATGTCATAGTTCAGTAAAAAGCGTTCTGTCAGAACAGTATCTATCAGAATACTATGATGAAAAGCTTTAAAATGACATTAGCTCTCTTTGAATTAAATTCTTATATTTCTATCTCTTGTTATACTTATATGAAACTGGAGTTTTCATAATAACATACAATTTATGTGGATAGGGCATAACAAAAATTGTTCACTTCTAACCAGAATAGCTTCAATATTGATAAACGTAATTCTTCTTAATTTCACCATGCACACACCATGTAATGGACAAATTATTACTGCCTTAGGTTTTAAATAGTCCTCACTGATTGAAGGATACTATGGGAATAAAAATGTGGGCTGTAGAAATATAACAACCGGCCTCCCTTTCAAGGTTTATTAACAAGGCAGAGCTATGCACATGTGTGTCCGTGGAATGATGTAGCAAAATTACCTGTTAGTCTTATAGCCTATTTATTAAAAGGCCTATATTCATACATTTATTCTTCAAAAAAATATGAAAGTTAGAACTGATTGCCCTATACACAAAACTCTGAAAGTAATGCCAGTATGTTACTTCTCTAAGTAAATGAAAAATAATAATTACTGGGATGAGTTAATAGATTAGCCAGTTAAGCCACTAGAAAGTTTTAAGTCATCTTCCTCCAACCTCAAAATTGGCACATATTTATTAACAATCTTATTCATTGTAATTTTCTCTTAAAATAACTGAATAGATTTGATAGAGATCTTATTACATGGTAGTTTTATATAGTGGCAGGGACATTGTTAGGGATCTGCAATCATCTCATTCCCAACCACAAAACAACACAGCAATAGTACCAGCAGAAAGCAAGGTCCTAATTTCACCAGCTAGAAAACTCAGCAAAACTACCAAGCCTAAAGTGCTTCAAGCAGCAAGAGGAAACAGAACACTGGTTTAAATGAACAAAAGGGAACTGATGGTCATTGAGGAAAAGATGAAAAGCAGATATAACCTATGATGGTCACATAAACACCAATGCCATAACCAGATGTCACTTTAACTCCAAGAATGCATTTAATGACAGAGGAGAGAAAAATTATGGAAGAGGGCATAAAGGTAGGACAATTTTCCTTCAGGTGACCACAGCTTTTGCTATCCCCTTGGGAGAAAAAAGGGAGAAAAAAAAACAACCTCTGGCTGGTATTAGCCACAGGTATATCTTAATGAACCCCTCCCAAATCACTCAAACACAGGAGTCTCAGATTTCAAAACTGAAGCAGTGAGGTGTGTGTGTGTATTTGTGTATACATCACATTTTGAAAAGGAAAAGAGGTGTGTGAAGCACAGAGGACTGGTGTTGCTCAAGGTCATTCTCCTCTTGAATAGAGAAAAGGAAAAAGTGACTACAGAAATGGTGTGGGGGACAGAAGTCAAGTGGCAAGTTCTTTCCACCTGCCTAAAGCCTTACATCAGTTCCCATGGGTGTCCTGACGGCCCTGTTGTTCTGCCCTTCTTGTTGGTAAGCACAAGAGAGCCTAAAAGGAAAGAACATTTTGCTGGGAAATTTCCTATTAACACCCGACAGTCTTAACCCATTAGTGAGACAAGCCAGCTCCATCTAAGTACAAGGTCAGTGGACTCAGATCTTCAGACAATCTGTTGTGTACCTCTGTCACTCCAACAAGGAAGAGGGGAAGGGAGGCAGAAATCTCCATTTTTAAGTAACTTCTGTATATGAAACTCTGTGCAAGGAGGCCTATTTGGTTTTGACACTCCCAACTGCACAAATGAATGGCATTTTAAAAGATGAACCACACAATGATCTACGTTTAGGCTTCTAAGCACTCAGCAAACAGTTAATGCATTTGTTTTGCCTTCCCCCAGGATGAGGACACAAAGACAAGACTTAACCTGCAGAATAGAGAAAAGGCCAGAGAGAAGTGAAATGAAGAGGGAGATGGAGAAAACCCATAATTTTTCTAGGTACTTATATCTGCACCAGTATTCCTTCTTTCTTGGGTTACCCTCTAAAGAGGTATGCCTTATTTGCTGACAAATATTATGAGTATGATATAGTTTCTGTTGTAATAATATTCTAGAGAAATTTGGGGGACAAAGAAATGTCTTTGTGAGATTGTTACTACACATCAATCAGTTTTCTACCAGGATTTGCTGAGTGATGGGGAAAATACAAATACATTAACTTAAAAAGAAGATAAAAGAAAGAAAGGAAAAACCCTCACCTAATTCCTCCCAAATTCCCACTTATTTTTAGTTTTCATTCAGGCAGTACCTTTTTCTTTCTGAGTCTACAGAGAGCAGAGTGTGGATCTGCTTTACTGTTAAAGTCGAATTACCCTCTGTACCCTTTATTGGTTCTCCCTAGAGCTGGAACTTACAGAGCAAATCTATCTGAAGAGTGGCCCTCACTGCCTTCAGGTTTATTGGGCACAGGGGTGGGGGAAGGAGTTGTCTTTTCAGTGGTATTCCAACTGGATATAAAACAAGAGTATGAATGACCTAATTAAATCCAGGAGAGCAAGAAGGGAGGAAAGAGAGAGGAAAACATGGAAATCTAGGAAAAACACACTTAGTTTCAGGTTTTGAATCCTGAGAAATCATGCAATATTTGAGTACCAAGGCGTTTTTGCAGCCAGCTTTCCTTCTGTGTTCTTGAATATTCATTTACAAGGGGGTGGAGGATTGCAGGCGTAGGAAGTCAGGCAGGACCTCACTGCCCTCCACGCGTCTCTCTCCACCTCCTTCCTCTCAGATCCAGGCCGCCACCTCAGCCATGATGCGCCTACTGTCTGCCAGGGGGTCTGCTGAGCTCTCCCGCCCCTCCCCAAAAAGTGTCAAGGAGGCCCTGGCAGCTGCAATGCCGGAGCCCAGCCCCCAAACCCGCCGCATATACGGCCTTGTAGCACCACCAGCCTGCGAGGGCTGCAGCAGCAGCGGAGCCCATACTCCGGAGGAGTCAAGGCCATCAACGCGCAGGGACAGCAAGAGCAGCTAGCTAGTGGCCAGCTTGTAGTCTGCAAATGCCATCATAAGGATATCTATAGAATCGCAGCAAGCAGAGAAAAAGAGGCAGCGCGCCGACACTTTCTAAGCCTCTTTAGCAAAGAGAAACCTCCGGCGCATCTCCAGTCGCTGCCTCTAAGAGCAGGGCGCTTTGCACTCGGCCGGGCCACATCCTCCGCTGGGTGCACCCAGCACGCAGCTACCGAAGGCAGGACACAAACGAGCACTCCTTAGCTGAATTATTCAGACCGCCTTCACTATGGAATAAAACATTGATGAGACTACTTTGCAAGTGCTTTATCTTCTTAATCCGAATGCTCTGGAGAAAGGAGTGAAATTTCTGCAGGGGGACGCAGAGGTGACAGAAAAGGGAAATAAGAGAATTAAGGTGCAAGGGTAAGGGGCTTTGGAAGTTCCTTAAATTTGTTCTGACTCTGCCAGCCATGGGAATCTCCGTTTTAACGTATCAGACCCAATATGTTAATTAGGCAGTCGCAAATCCACCCTATTCCTTGTAAATCAATGCACTGGCAAGAATTTTCAAAATACATATTATACAGAAACAAGCAAACCAAAACCAACGAAACAAACCACGCGCACACAAGCTCCACAACGGAGACAATATAGCTGGAGATGGTATTGGGATGGTGGTTGATTTTAGCCTTGCTCCTACAGATAGAAAAATGACTTCTTTCATGGATCTATTTTGCCATATCTAAGCAAACGCTCACAGTTAAATACCATATCTCAGCACACACGCCCGTGACAATGAATTCCTTTTCATGCAAAGCAAGTTCCAAGAAAACTCCATTTCAGATTAAAGTCTCCAGATGTGTAATTTACAACTACTAAAGGATCTGGCAAGCTCCTCCACAATAAGGAAAGGAAAACAACCTGGCACCAGAGGCAGAGAAGGGTCAAAATGATCCTTGCCTGAAATGATGGGTGGAAACCAAACACCCTCTTGCACTCCACAGTCTGGGGAGTGTGGGATACCAAATGGTCCGTGGCAACCATAACCTGAAGAAAACATGGAATTTTAATCTCTGGCATCTTCAGACAGGTTCAACATGCTTTTAGCTTTCCAATATCATCACTTAGGGTGGAGCGTATCCATATTCCCTTAGCTTTCACTGCTAGATAAGTGCTCAGGTATAGATTTATATCCCACCTATTAGAAATTTTATTACAACATCACAGAGCACCCTTGGATATCCAGCCCTTCCTAATGATTTTCGAAACATTAATAAGTAAAGTAGCCTGCAATGCAGATAAGACACTAGAAACAAGATCAGAAGGAAACTGGGTGAGGCGGGTAGTCATTTGCTTGTTACCTGGTGCCTCTAGAGGAAAAGACGGTCGTAGGAGGACTTTCTGCCCGCAGGTACAATCCCGGCAAGGTGGCTCCAGGTGGCTTTCACAGTCGTACGCGGGTCTCGCTCGTCACTTTGCTGCCCTTTGCCATAACTCAGCACCCGCATCATAGGGAGTCCGAAAGGCGGCTCCTGCCACTGCCGCCGCTGCCCGCAGGTCGCGCTGGGTGGGGGATCCGCGGCGATCGCCCCATGAAACCTGCGTTTCTGCGCCCGGGGAGCGGGCAGAGGCAGGGCGGCCGCGCACGCACACACAGACACACTCAAACACACATACACTCACACACTCGCACACAGGCGCGCGCGCACTCGCATTCACTCTTGCACACGCACATCCAGCACAGCACGGGGAGGGAGAAACAAGGAGGGGACCGGTCCTTCTCACGATCGGCTTTGATGCCCACCGGACCACAGGCAGACAAGAGAGTGGTTTGGCATCGCCTTTTGATCACGTTTCCTTCAAGTTCTCCTCCAACCCAAATCCACGTAATTCAAGAGCTGGTGACATTTTGGTGAGGAGGAGAGAGCCGGGAAAGGGCTGAGGAAGAGTCGGGATTTTGTTAAGCAGTTTGAAAAGCAATCCTTGTTACCTTGTTTGTACAGAAACCAGCTCGAAGGGCTGAACTTTTGGCTTCAGATGATGTGGATTGGAACATAAATATCCTTCTGGCCAAAACAGTAAGGTCTAGATGCACGGAGACAAGACGGCTACAAGACCCTCTGGTGACCTTGTGATGTACCTGGAAGCAAGTTAACACTGGAGCTTTCCAAGCCTCTGGGTAAAGCGATGCACACACACGGGTCCACAGCCAGGCAGCGGTTCCGAATCCAGCCAGGAAAATGGGTCTGGGCGTCCTTCCTGCTCTTCGAGAACCTGGGCATCGAGGGGGCACCGACGAGTTAACATTTGCTTCTGGGCAGTTGGATAAAAGACAGTCAAATGCATCAGAGAGGCGCGCACGCACACACACACACACATACACACACACACATAGCTAGCTGGAGAGCGGCTTACAAAAAAAAAAAAAAAAAGCCAAGATGACTTCAAAAGGTAGAAAAGATCCAGAATCTTTTCGGAAAACAGAAGGGCCAGCGGGAAGGTTATGAAAATTTCTTCACGTCTTTCATTCTTCCTCTCTTGTGAATGTGTGTTTGTATTTCCAGAAGGTTTCCTTGGTCGGCCCCACCCCCGTCCAGTTGCGCTTTTTTCTCTTGATACAAACCGACCGTGCAAAATGGATTATATGGGTGGGTTGTGCTCACAGCCCAGAGCTCCACAGTCAAAAATCCTAAGGGAGCAACCAGCTGCAAAGCCATTCACATCCTCTAGGGAAAAGGAAAAACACGCGCAAACACACGCACACCCACACGCGCGCGCGCACACACACACACACACACACACACACAGTCCTCAGTTCGGGCCGTTTTGCACACTGGCCGACTCCCTGCGCGCCGCTGCACACAGCACCCCGCCCGCTGCCCGCAGCGCCGGGGCTAGTCTGCAGCTCAGGCGTGCAGCTTCAAGCCCAGGTCCCAGGCTGCGACCCGGGCGGGCCCCGGTCCCTGGCTCCCCGCGGCAGCCTGTTCCGGCAACGGCAGCCGCCCCGCCGGGAAGGACTGCGTCCAGCGCTGCAGCATGGAGGCGGCCGCGGCGGCGGTGGCGGCTGGCGCGCCACCGTGCGCCCAGCCCTCGCCGCAATGACGGGAGCTACCTCGCCTCCTAGACTCAGAGTCAGGCGAGACCCCCTCTGGGGCCACCGTGCCGCTCTCTACCTTCGCGCCTCCGAGCCGGGCATGCTCGAGATTGATTAACCCCGGGCTAGAGGAGAGGGTCCACGAGGTGCCTGGAAATTTCCAGGCAGTGGAAGCGCGGGGGCGTTGCAGGGAGGGGGAGGGGAGAAGGCGGAAAATCTGGAAATTAAAGGCTAACTTCTAGAGGCGTCCCCAGCGTCTTGTAAAAGGGAAATTTGCGGACCACCCACAGCCTCCACGGTTACGGGATAATGCAGTGTCACGGGGTCAAGCTGCGACTGCTGACAGCGGTGGGAAAAGTCATTAGCTATATAACCTCCAGGAAAATTTGAGACGGAGGGCTGCTGACTTGAGGTCTCTGTCACCTGCGATGGCCTCAGCCGGGGTCCCCTTAGTAGTAGTAGGTAGTGTTTCTCTTACTAATCAGATAGGAAAAGAAGCTGAAAAGAACATATATTTGAGAAACAATTCAGCTCAGCCTTAGACATTCCAAGTCTCATTTTAGTATGTCAAGGGCAGATAGCAAGCCCAGTAGTTGACATCAGCCAGGCCTGACCACTAAAGTCAGTGGGAAAGAGATCATATCTGACGTAGCAAAGAGAAGGGTGGTGGGGAGAACGCTAGGCCGGGCCCTGGCGGAGAGGGGTCGAGGGGCCGGCATTTCTCCCGACTCTGCCACAACTTCTGGAGCGTCCCTCCTAGACCCTGCCCTCACTCCCTCCAGTCTGGAAAAGGCTTCCTTCCGGGAACCCCCAGTGAAATTGCGCTGAGCCTTTCTACTGGAGCCTTTTACTTCTTTTTGGAGGGTTCTCCAGCACTCGGTCTTCAGCCCCAGGAGGCCCCCTCCTCGTTTAGCTCCGATCTCGGCTGGCCCAGACACCCATCAGAACCCAAAGAGAAAGGTAGAGTTGCGGGTTGCAGAGGAGGAAGCTGGTTAGTAACGACTTCTTCCTGGGCTACCTGGCAAAGCCACGTGTCAGTGGCCCCCTGGAATGAGTGCTATAGAATTTTGCTACCCATATTGCTCTCCTAGGCTTTAGCGTTGCCCTGCGAATGCACAAACGCACTCGCACTGGAGCGCACCCACTGAGCTCACCCAAGCGCGTACACGTGCACCCACGCATAGGCAGGACCACACAGCCGCCTCTTTGGGGAAAGAAGGCGAGGGTGGAGTGAGTGAGGTGGAAACTGCTCTCGTCTCCTTCCTCTGCTCTGCTCTCCCTTTACATCCCCTGGGCTCCAAGTCCGATCCGGGGTTTAAGAATCCGCGCAACCCTTGCCGCTGCTTTGTTCCGAGGGAGCGCAGCTTCAGGGCTGCAGTTCCTGCTGTGCCTCTTTCTCCTAGATCCTTTGGCGGCGCGGGGTCCCGGGCTCTGGGTGGGGGGAGGAGTACCGCGGAGTCCGCGCGGGGCCGCACGGTCCGAGTTCCAGAGCTGGAGCGTCAAACACACAGCACAGGGCTGTGCGACGAAACCTCACAAAATAAACCAAAGGGACACCGCTACAGTCCAGGCGAGTCTCCACTAAAACCGCCACTGCTTCCCCTCCGGCTTTTTGTCCTCCGAAGTATAAGAATTGAGTTTCCGAAAAGTCTACGGCAAGAACCTGCAGCGAACCGAGTCCAGGGACTCCTCGAGGACAGGGAGAGAGTGTGCTCCCATCTCCGTTTCACTTTAAACTTGGCCACTTCGGGGACTTCACTGGAGGGCGGCGGAGTTGCACCAGTACCACCGTGAAGCAGCTGCGAGTGAGCACTTTCAAATACTTTAGGACGCGGGGGTGACTCCTTTTTCCCTCAGGATTGTCTCACTTGCCACCCTTCCCTGCTGAGCTGATAGGAACCGCTAAAGTCCGGGAAGTAAAGGTTTGCAGTCGTCCTGGGGACGAAAGCATAGGGAGATGTTGAATGAGAAATCCAAAGACCTTGCATAGCTGGACTAAATAACTTTTCTTTTTCGTTTTCTCTTTCTTTTTTTCTTTTTCTTTCTTTCTTTCTTTCTTTCTTTCTTTCTTTCTTTCTTTCTTTCTTTCTTTTCCTTCCTTCCTTCCTTCCTTCCTTCCTTCCTTTTCTTTCTTTCTTCCTTTCCCTCCCTCCCTCCCTCCCTCCCTTCCTTTCTCTCTCTCTCTTTCTTTCTTTTTCTAGAGTCCAGACAGAGGCGAGGAGGAGGTATACTTAACCAGCTGTAAGAAGTCTAGAATTGAGAACAGGGCAAAGTTCAAATATATGTCTGAGTGCTTTTAAGAAAAGCTGTGCGTATATGGAGAGGAGATCAACGTTTCCTTAATGTGGAAGAGTAATAATGTATAACTTATCATTATTCTCTTATATTGCAAGCCCTATCAAGCTCATAAAAACATCCTCTCTTCTTTTAGTTTAGGCTTTCTGCACCATTATGCATTATATTTGAAAGTGCTTTCCTTTACTTTCCCAGTTTTATCTCATTTCAAGAAAGCACTCACTGGTAAAGTATTGTAACTCTCACTCTCCACACACAGTGTTTTTGTTCCTTTCCTTCTTATGGAAGCTGATTAGAGTTTGCCAACAGAGAAGAAAGCTTTGTTTTACTGGGTTGTCAGTAGAAGGTGGCAAGACTTTCAAGGAGAGGATAGGATACTTTTTCCTAAAGGATCTCAAAGTTAACAAAGGGTAATTTTTATTTTTATTTCCTTCAGAGGAAAGAGGGCCTCTGAAGGGAAGAGAGAGAGCAATTTCTGGTTTGCCTATATGGTTGTTGTTGCCACTAACCAGCTATGTAAACTTTTAAGAATCCAAACAAATTCTTCATAGAACAGAGTCCATTTATACATTAGTATCTAAAAAGAACCAAAATGTATTTCAATAAATAAATAATTTAATTCAATAATGAGTAAATAATTTAAATAAATAAATAAATGATTTAATTTTAACTTTTCTCAATATACCTGGCTGACTTCGTTAATTTATCCCCAAATCCAATGTTTATGCCAAATCATTTTTTAAATTATGTCAAGTTTCTCTCTCCCAGATTATTTTTCTGATGAACATAGTCATAAATGTTGGACTGTTTTCCCAGAATAATCCAGCATCTGAAAAACTTGTGTTTTGCCAATTTCAGACAGCAAATAGAAGTGTGAATGTTTTTTCAGTTAAAATAATAATAGTACAAGGTAACCTAAGTTTCTGGTTCTATCATTATTTGGCAGTTGGGTTTCTTCTAAGACAGTGAGAAGAGGCATGATCTACTCTAAATTTGTTGTTAATAGTTTGTGTACTTCGTGAATTTTCTTCCTTCTGCAGATTGACATGAATGATAAATTATCTTTTCAGTTCATTTTTTGTCGATGTACACTTTTAAAATCTTATTTACGGTGAAATTATTTCCACATTGTCTGGGTGATAAATCACTACTGTGAAGATCTTTTGATTCTTTTTACTGATATAAAGTTCTCTGTTAATTAAAGACTAGAAAATGATATGAAGAAAGAATAGGGAAAGACAAGTTTCTGAAATGAAGTAATAACATTAAAAATTAGTTTAAATAAGTGAAATCCAAACATCAAGATTTTAAAAAAATAACTGTCACAGTTGTGCCCTACATAGTTTTGAAATGTAAAAAGAGGTTTCATTATCTTAGAAATATATTTCTGATGTTGTACCTGCCTATAAAGTTCCAAGGTACAGATTCTGGTGGCAATTAGATCTTACCAAAAAAACAAACAAACAAACAAAAAAACAACTGAACTCTAAACAGAGTTGAAGACCTAGTATATTTCTTTTATAAGTGAACAGATTTCTCATGTATTTTGGATCTTCCAAAAAAATCAAATTTATTTACTATTTAACATTCTAACTAAATACAAAAGATATTTTCCCTTTATTTTTAAATACAAGTTCTCTATTGGTTTGTGATATTTTTACTTGTGTAAAGCATACATTTACTTTTTTTCTTCCTGTTTATTTGTTGTCTTTTTTAATGTTGATGGATGATGATCATGGTATATTATGGGATAAAGGGCTACCGCCTGAAAGCTGGAACTTGCATTAAGACCCCAATAAATTATTAGATGAAAGTGGCCATTTTTTTTACTAAGGAAATTCTTTACTGAAACTTACTTATTAAAACACAAGTGTAATGATTTTTAAAGATTGTATTATAGGCAAGAACTTTTTTTTTAAAAAGATTTTATTTATTTATTTGATAGAGACAGACATAGCGCGAGAGGGAACACAAGCAGGGTGAGTAGGAGAGGGAGAAGTAGGCTTCCCACCGAGCAGGGAGACCGATTCTTCGGGGCCCCATTCCTGGACCCTGGGATCATGACCTGAGCCCAAGGCAGATGCTTAATGACTGAGCCACCCAGGGACCCCCATGGCAAGAACTTTTTAAGAGAATTCAAAGAGAAGGGGTTATCTCAGAGATGAGCATTGCTGGAGAGACAAGGCAATTCTTAGGCATTATTGCAAGCAAGATGTAGATATTGTCTTTAATATCCATCCATCTCTTTTTCTTCCATTATTTGGTTACGTCCTGGTATCAAGTCCCTGTTGTCTGGTGCTTCCGTTTAGTTACCCAGAAGCTCCAAAGCACAACATCCTGCCTAGAAATAGCTAATCCAGAGAATAATTGTACAATGTTGTGAATTATTTTCCTCTTCTTGTCAAAACCTCTATTTAGTCATATTATTAGATGGGTCTAATTAAATTCTTAAGAAAACAATCAAATCATGCTAATTCAAACTACAGTGTCAGTGACTAGTTGTTTACCCACTTCAGAAATATGAAGCCAACTTAATTTCTAAAAAGTAGAATTTCTGCAAAGTGTGTTACATATCCAGGATGCAAAGGCACTACTCATTCTTAAATTTGCATACAGAATTTAATGTTAAGTATGGTATTATTTTTTCTATTTTACTTTTTACATATTTTTGAAAACTCTGTGAACCTGGTTTTTAACCTTGGCAGAAACATTTTGGAAGTTTTATATTTATATACCCAGAAATAGTTCCACTTGATTTTCTTTTCTTTTTTTAAGTAAATTCTGTGCCCACTGTAAGACTTGAACTCATGACCCTTGACATCAAGAATTGCATGTTCTACCCACTGAGCCAGTCAGGGGCCCTTCTACTTTATCTTGATCTTGACACACTACTGTAAAATGGGCCCAGTCATTACATAATTATCTGAAAAACAAATTATCTTAAAAGGTTGCGTTGTTATTCTTATGACCTGATTTGTGTGTACCCATAGACTCCAAGTCATATTAAATGGAGATGATAGCTGTTGAAATTCTGTGGACTTAACTTCTTCAAACTGTATATATTACTCTCAGTTCTAAAAAACATGATAATAAACTATATTTAAAAACCTTGCTTTTATGCTTTAGTTTTTTACAGTGTATTTTCTAATGTTTATTTTTCTCCAAAATCTGCCCCTGAATTTCAACCAGGTGGCCACAAGTCGGCAGTAATGTGACACAATCATTTGGTTGAAACCCCAGGGTTTGGTTTTCTTACAAACAGCCACAGATTGAGAATTAAGAACTATTTTCTATTCATTTTCTGAAAGTTGTATTTTCATTAAGATAAATAATGTTGGATAAGTTTTATCTACATGAAAAGAGATACATTTTTTAGAACAATTATTTGTTGACATAAAATCCTAAAGCATGATTAGGTAATTTCCTCCTAATCTCTTCACCAGTTTGCTTCTCCTTTAATTATGGTCTCTTGAGGAAACTGAGTTACTTCTCATTACTCTACTCATGCTTTACCTCCTAGTCCTTCAGGTCTTTTCACTGACTCCACACTTTTCTTAGCTAGGTTGGTGGTAAAGTTCACTTGGATTTATTTCTCAGCTACAGCGCCAGGGATTTCTGTAATGAAAGCAAATCCTTTTGTGATTGTTTACCATCAAACTTTGTTTCCATATAATGGCCTTTCTCTGCTTGCCCTGCTATTCATTTCATTGTTTTAGCCAGTGTCCCGCACTATGCACTGGGGAGAGAAGAATAACCATAATTCTCTTGGTTTCTGTCCCCACAATAGTGCTTACCATCTAATGCAGCTTATAGACCAACAAGAGGTCATTACAACATGACCTTGCTTTATTTCATAAATATAATTTGCTATTAAGCCCAAATCTTCTTTGGTTAGACTTCTGGAAGCCACCTCCATCGATTCCAATAATAGTTTCTTTACTACTGTTACTTTCTTAAAATTATGTAATGAATCACTAATTTTACTGAAATATTATAAATTATCTAGTTTCTCAAAATAATCTTTTTTTGATCAATTTTTTTTCATAAAAGTGAGATAAAAACCTTCAGGAAGATGCCTAAAACATTCTACTGGTATTTTTATTTTCCTTCATATTAAATATTCTGTAATCTTCGAGACATACTGTTGTGCAAAATCTTGAATACTCAAGTTGCTATCTTCAGACAGTATTCATTCTCAAAATGTATTTTAAAAGTTTAGAACTATTTCCTTAAATACCTTCCCCTTTATGAGAGGTACTTTTGCTAGAATGTAATCAAAGAAGCTTCAAACTTATGTGGCTTGACCCTGGCTCTCAGATTGGTTACTGTATATATGTATGTGTGTATATGTATATATATACATACACACATGGCCTACGTATGTATAGTCTTTTGGCCATTACTCAGGTTGTTATAAAAATTAAGAAATATGTTGAGAACATGGAAAGTTGGGCAATAAGAAAATAAAAATAAAAACGTTTCATACAGGGTGCCTGGGTGGCTCAGTGGGTTAAGCCTCTGCCTTGGGCTCAGGTCATGATCTCAGGGTCCTAGGATCAAGCCCCACATCTGGCTCTCTGCTCAGCAGGGAGCCTGCTTCCCCAATTCTCTCTCTGACTGCTTCTCTGCCTACTCGTGGTCTCTCTCTGTCAAATAAATAAATAAAATCTTTAAAAACATATGTAAATTATTTGGCCTGATTTATTAAAATCCTTAATATTTATATTTGTAGAAAATATAATTATTTTTAAACACTTTATCTTTTTATTGTGTCATGTTGCTATGTGATAATATTTTCCCAATTTATCTGAAATGAATTTGTATATGGGCAATGTTAATTTAACTATTATCGATCTGTTGTATCTTTTGTTGCTACTTGGATATGCCAAAAATATAAAATATTCTTATTTTGTGTTAGATTGACATGTTTTAACCCTTTGATAATATAAAATTAGAAACTTTTTAAAAAAGATTTTGTTTATTTATTTGAGAGAGTGAACAAGCAGTAGGGACGGGCAGAGGGAGAGAGAAGCAGACTCCCTGTTGAGCAGGAAACATGCTCTATCCCTGGGACATGGAGATCATGACCTGAGCCAAAAGCAGAGGTTTAACAGACTGTGCACCTAAAATAAGAAACTTTTTAAACCAAAAAAATACATTATTGAATAATTAAACTAACTTACTGATTGTAAGGTATATTAACTACTTTAACTTGTTTCATTAGCAATAGAATTTAGGAACTAAGAAAGAGGTAGGACATCATTGTGAACAGTTATATGAGGTTGCAACCTTTCTATATGGCTTTCAAATATGTGATCAGCACTATAGTTAGCTTTTACAGTTTTACAAATGATGACTTGTTACATTTCATGGTAGAAGTTGTTTAAGACTCTTGATTTCTCTAGTGCTGATAAATGTAACCAAAAGGATAAAAACATTGGTTGGCATTGAATTAATTAATTAATTAATTCACTCATTTTCATACTTTATCCTTGAAGAATAGGTCCTTCCTACTTTTTAAAAATATTTATTTGTTTATTTACTTATTTTAGAGAGAGAGAAAGAGAAAGTGGGGTGGGGGAAGGAGCAGAGGGAGAGGGACAAGCCAACTCCATCCTGGGCACCAGGCCAGACGCTGATATCAGGACCTGAGCTGAAATCAAGAGTCTGAGGTTTAACCAACTGAGCTACCCAGGCACCCCATGGTCCTTCCTGTTCTTGACCCATTTACTAAGAGATGTTATTGCTCTCTAGTTTCCATTCATACTAAAAGAGACAATATGTCTTTAAAAAAAATGGGAAGCAAAGAATGTGAGCAAATTATAAAGTCAATAATCTCTTAGAACTATAAAAACAATTCCTTATATATTGTCTAGGAATGCTTTTTTCCCCCACGTCAAATATTAATTCTTTATTATCAAAAGTATTTTCATACTGTTCCACTGAGGAGTTTGTTTTATACGCTTTTAATAAGATGGAGATAAATGGAAGATTTATCAGAGATAAAAGATCTACAGATGAAAGATCTCGTAATCCGTTAAAGGTTTTATTTTTCACTTTGGTGAATAGTAGAAAGTTTGAAATGTAGTTTTAAACCTGAACTTTGTCTTAAATGTGAAAATGCTCATAATGCAAAAAGTAAAATACATTTTTAAATTAATTTTTAAAGATGGACACTTGTTTGATGCACTGAACTAGAATCAGACTATTTCTTTTTCTAGTGACTTCATCTTGGTAATCTTCATTGGATTCACTAGTACTACACTTACTCGTTCATTTAGAAAATTGCCAGTGAGGTATGAGATGGATTCCTTGACCTCCTGAACTCATTTCTACCTATTGTGTTCTGTCTTTACACTATGCAACTAGCTTCTCTTTCCCACTTTTGTTATTTAATCACTTCTGGTTTCTCCTTGACAGGAGAATACCATTTCATACGTGAAATGCATGCCTGTTTTCCAACACCAAGCAACATGCGAATGATTCTCTTGGGATAAGAAGAGAATTAGAATAGTTCTTTGAATTATTATGAAAGAGCTTTCTGGAAAATTTTGCAGAAAATGCCTCAACTGGAACTTACAGTGAAACAAAGTTGAAGAAAAACAGTATGTGTAGAGCAGCCATTTTTAGACTTCTTTCTATAAATGTTAAAATCTTTTTCTTTTTTTTTTTTTTTTTAAGATTTTGTTTACTTATTTGACAGACAGAGAGACAGTGAGAGAGGGAACACAAGGAGGGTGGGTAAGAGAGGGGCCTGGGATCATGACCTGAGCTGAAGGCAGATGCTTAACGATTGAGCCACCCAGGCGCCCCTAAAACATTTTTCTATATAAAATATGCAAGGTAATTTTACTCTTATACAGCAAATGTCCAGATCAAGTGGCAACTGTGCTTGGAAAGCTAACTTTACTTTCCTTGAAACACTTTTTTTTTTTTTCCTGTTTTATGAAATGTATAAACACACAGTTACCTTTCTGGATTGTGTTTTGCTTTGACTCTTCCTTATGAAATCTCTCCCACTGTGGTTCATTTGCTATTTGTTACTTGAATACAATGTATTGTGTGCCCTAAGAAGCAAATGCTGAAACGGTAAGGCAAGAGTAATGAGTAGCCCAAGAGAGTAAACCGTGAATTTGAGCAAAGTTGTTGAATTTTGGAAGAGAAAGTGAGCATCATCCACAATATACCCATGTGTGTGTGTGGTTCCTGCTATGATCCAGTCAGCAAATTTAGTGTTTCACATGCTCTGTAGATCACATTTACACAAGGTGATAACTATTTTTAAAATGTAATGAATGTGAAGACTTAATTTTTGTTTTTCATATTTTCAAATTTAATATTTATTCTTATATCTCATAAATGTTGCAGTAAGATAATAGGAATATGCATAAGATAATGGGCCAGGCTTTTTTCTTAACCATTTATTATTATTTCAAACAGCTCAGTTTCTCCTTTGTTACTTTAATCTTAGAAAGAATCATAGATATAAAACACACATGGCACAGGTTGCTCAATATAAATATAACATTTATTTTTTAAATGTATTTTTTATTTTTTTCTAAGCTAGCAACTGGGTCATGGATAAAACAGAATACCTGACTTTAAGAAACTGCAGTCTGTGAAAATAAGAAGTTGTTCTTATATTTAGCAGTTACCTTGAAAAAGCAATTGACACTTTGTTTCATTTTCTGTTTCTGGTAGTTCTTGTGTTTCAGGTGTTAACAGCATGAACTGATAATGAAACATTCTTGGAACACAATCTATTAGTAGTTACCTCCAAATAAATAAGTACTTGTTCTAACTAATCTGAAAGTTTATTGCATTATATCTTTGATTTACTCAATTAAAAAAATTATTTATTTATTTGAGAGAGAGAGCTAACAAGAGTGCAAAAGCAGTGTGGGGAGGGGGTGAAGAAGTGGCAGGGGGAGAAGGAGAAGCAGACTTCCACTGAGCAGGGAGTCTGACACAGAGATCTATCCTAGGACCCTGAGAACTTGCAAAGTCAATGATTTACTCAAAATTAAAATCAGATCATTAACATTTACATTAATTCCATATATTACCCCTATACTTTTATATGTATGTTACTGTAATCAGAATGTTTTATTGTATTTGCATCTAGGGAGGGAGAAATTCGTTAATATAATTTAATTTTACTTACACAAGCAGTAAATATATTTTTAAGTAAATATATATGCTGATGACTAGTGATTACTTTCCAAATTATTCTGTTTATTAATAAAATGTCTTGATTTTTCAAGAACAGAAATGTATAATTAGAGGGGAATTTATAGACTTTAAAAATTATTTATTCTATTTATGGCTGACACATAATGTTATATTAGTTTCTAGTGTACAACATAGTATTTGAATGTCCCTATATAATATGCTATGCTCACTACAAGTGTAGCTACCATCTGGAGACTGGCTATTTCAACTACTAATTTTATGTTTAAACACTGACATGCAGAGACCCTAAGCTAAATTTTCCATGCTTCATGGAGAGAAGTAACTAGTTGATTAGAATCAACTAAATCACACTGCCTACTTCTCCCACACTCCAGTCCTATTAGTAAGTCTTCTCCTATTGTAAAGAAGGGAGAATCACCTGGGCTACATTTGGATAAAAGAAGTTGGTTTAAAAAATACTTGTAGAATTGGAGTTAAAAAAAGGTAAATTGTGGTTCCTTGCGGTTCCAAGGAATCATAGCAATATGTGGCATAATTGGAAGTGCCACGAAGAGAACCATTAACTTAAATAAGACTGGGGATTTATGAGTTTAAAGTAATTAAACAAGGAGCCATCAGCCTAACATGACTCTAATGCCTTGGCAAAACAAACCCTAAAGCAGAATAAACGCACTGGAATCAGAGAAAATGGAACTTAAGAATAACCAATCATAAGTAGCGTAGCCAACTAGGCTCTCCCAAATGAGGCAACTGGTTAAGCTATAGCCGATCAAATAATTCCCTTGCTTTGCCTCCACATCTTCTCTATAAAAATCTCTCCTCTAGCTCCTGTTGGTGGAGTTCTTCTAATCACCTTTGGTTAGGTGCTGCCCACTTCAAATCAATCTGTGTTCAAATAAACTCTTAAAATTTTTAATATGCCTCAGTTTATCTTTTAACATGAGTTCCCTGACATTTAAAAGAGGTGCAGTATGAACTATAACAATTAAAAAGAAATTTTTTTTTAATTTATTTAACAGAGAGAGAGAGGTCACAAGTAGGCAGAGAGGCAGGCAGAGAGAGAGGAGGAAGGGAAGCAGACTCCCTGCTGAGCAAAGAGCCCCATGTGGGGCTTGATCCCAGGACCCTGAGATCATGACCCGAGCCAAAGGCAGAGGCTTAACCCACTTAGCGACCCAGGCAACCCTGAACTATAATGATTTTAAAGTTATCCTCCTTCTTAGAGAGAAAGTGAAATAGATTATGAATTAACACACACACCAGTGGTTAATCAGGATCTAGGAAGTCTAGATCTACTTTAGATTATACTAATTACTTACTGGGTTTATTCATATTATAATAAAGAAACAAATGTTACATAAATAATGGAACACTGTGGTCTATCAACAACGAGCTCATATTCTGGGAGGAAGAAAAAGCATTTAAATAAAAGAAATAGAATAGGTAAATGTGTACGTGTGTGTATTCCAAAGAAGGGAATGATTAACTCTATTTGGTAGGTAAGGGATGATTTGCAAATGTAAACACTTTAAGTAGGAATGGTCCAGGCAGTAAGGTAGAGAAGGGTATTTCAGCGAGCAAGAATGACATGAGCCAAATGAAAAGATACACAAGACAGTAAACCTTCAGGATAGTGCAAGGTTATCTAGGTTCTGGACATGCAGTGGCTTTCATGCTCTGCTTAAAGGGATTTGACTTCATTTGATAGTCAGCAGAAAGCCATTCAATGGCTTTATGCAGAATAATAAATATGGATTCCTATTCTAGGAAGTTTGGTCTTGTAGGAGTGTGAAAGATGGAGGAATTGAAAAAAATAAAAACAAAACCAAAATCATTCTCAAAGAGAATTACAGTAGTTAAGGTAAGAAATAAGGTTTGGTGATGGACTGGAGAAAGAGGATTGGATGCAAGTACAAGTTGGTATATCCATATGGACTAACTGCTAATTTAATCACTGTAAAAGAGTAAATTAGGTTGACACCCCTCCCCCTCCCAGCTATTACAATCAGAGTTTACTGGATCTATACAGGGATATCTCTTATCTTCAAGAAAAAGACGTATAGAAGAACTTAGGAGTTGTGAGAAAACAGGGGAGCTACTCTATTTTTCACACTTACTAGGGTAATATAGTTTTTCATTTCTACTGCTCTCTTCACATGGGTTTTTTAATGAAACTTTCTTTTCAGACCAACTTTCATTTCAGGTTGTTAACTAAAGAACATAGTCCAGATATGGTCGTCTCATTCACAAATAATACCACGTTCTGTCTGTGTCTCAATTTCAGCCTCCAGGAGAGATGAGACTATCCCAGCTGTATTCAGGGGGTGGGATAACATGGCCTGCTACCTGCTTAGCAAACAGCTATGGGAACCAGACTTGAAGAAGAGGTTCAGGTAAGTTTTATGAGAAGTGGGTTTAGAGACAGGAAAAAATATATTAGATTCTCTAGTCTACCAATATACAGATGTAGAAAGAAAGCCAGGTTAGATGAGAACTCACTCAGTTTTATATGTGAATAGAAGAGTGCTGGAAGAAAGATCCTCCAGAGGTATCTGGATATACAAATTGAGCTCAGACAAGCAATCTGAGATGGAGTCATTAATTTATAGGTGACAAAAATCATGGGATTAAATGAGAGTGTATGGGTGAGAACATCTGACTAAAGACAGATCCTAGAAGTTTAGAATAGCCAAGGAATTGATGAAAAAAGAGATGGCAATAAGTTGAAAAAGGATATATCTTAATAGATGGAGAGAATTATATCCGGAAAAGCAAAGACAAAAACAATTTCAGAAATGGGTTGGAGAACAGTATCAACTTGTGCAGAGAGATTAGTATTAGAAAGAGTGAAATGAGGGGAGAAGATTTTTTTTAAAATTTTTTTATAAACATATAATGTATTATTAGCCCCAGGGGTACAGGTCTGTGAATCGCCAGGTTTATACACTTCACAGCACTCACCATAGCACATACCCTTCCCCAATGTCCATAACCCCACTACCCTCTCCTTGCCCCCCTCCCCCCAGCAACCCTCAGTTTGTTTTGTGAGATTAAGAGTCTCTTATGCTTTTTCTCCCTCCCGATCCCATCTTGTTTCATTTATTCTTTTCCTGCCCCCCAAAACCCCACTTTGCATCTCCACTTCCTCATATCAGGGAGATCATATGATAGTTGTCTTTCTCCGATTGACTTATTTTGCTAAGCATAATGCCCTCTAGTTCCATCCACATCGTCACAAATGGCAAGATTTCATTTCTTTTGATGGCTGCATAGTATTCCATTGTATGTGTATACCAAATCTTCTTTATCCATTCATCTGTTGATGGACATCTAAGTTCTTTCTATAGTTTGGTTATTGTGGACATTGCTCCTTTAAACATTCGGGTGCACATGCCCCTTCGGATCATTATGTTTGTATCTTTAGGGTAAATACCCAGTAGTGCAATTGCTGGGTCATAGGGTAGCTCTATTTTCAACTTTTTGAGGAACCTCCATGCTGTTTTCCAGAGTGGCTGCACCAGCTTGCATTCCCACCAACAGTGTAGGAGGGTTCCCCTTTCTCCACATCCTCGCCAGCATCTGTCATTTCCTGACTTGTAAATTTTAGCCATTCTGACTGGTGTGAGGTGGTATCTCATTGTGGTTTTGATTTTTATTTCTCTGATGCGGAGTGATGTGGAGCATTTCTTCATGTGTCTGTTGGCCATCTGGATGTCTTCTTTGCAGAAATGTCTGTTCATGTGCTCTGCCCGTTTCTTGACTGGATTATTTGTTCTTTGAGTGTTGAGTTTGCTAAGCTCTTTATGGATTTTGGACACTAGTCCTTTATCTGATCTGTTGTTTGCAAATATCTTCTCGAGGGGAGAAGATTTAATGGGTATCAGTAGTGATGTTAGTGAAACCAGTTTCAGTGGAATAATATTAGAGGATAGCCCCTCTTGCCATGTGGGTCAAGGAGAAAATGCCAGATGAGAAATCTAAAACAGGGTATGGATCATTCATTCAAATAAAAAAATGTAAGTGCAGATAGAGGGTGTTGAAGGATCTATCAGGTCAGATCCCATTAAGAAATAAGGCACAAAATATGAAAAAGAATAAATAAATTGCTGGAGCACAGCATACAAAGAATTAGTAGACGATCAGCTCCAGGCAGAAGAGAGTCCTTTCTAGAAGCATGACAAAGCTATTATATATTGTTTAAACTCCATAATTATTTACTTTTATTTTATATTTTTAATTAAAGTGAGGATATTTTCCTACTGATATTTTAAATTAAATTGAGGATGATGGCATATAGTAAAAAATATATAAATATCTGTGTTTTGAGGTAAAAAGTTTCTATGATAGATGTATTAAGAAAAAGTTGGGCAAACAAATTAGTAGCTGACTAATATTTTTAAAAAACTGAATAATCAATGACAAAATAAAACATGTAATGCAAAACTAATTAAAAAACAAAGATGACAAAACAGTTTAAAGACACACTGGTTTTTCTGTCACCGATTATCACAAATTTTACTAGAATTCACATAGGTACAAGTATTTCTTCTAATATTGCACACAAAAACTTTGATTTTCTAAGGATAAATACTTTATAAATAAGAAAACAGAGGCGCCTGGGTGGCTCAGTGGGTTAAAGCCTCTGCCTTCGGCTCAGGTCATGATCCCACGGTCCTGGAATCGCCCCCGAATCAGGCTCTCTGCTTCCTTTCATTAAAAAATGAATAAATAGAATCTTTTTAAAAAAAGAAAACAATGGTATAATGGGAGAATTGCTTTATAATATAGGAAATGATAAATTCAGAATGAATGTTTGAGTTACTGAATTTCAGAAAATATGTGATTGGTTTTTTAGAAAATCTAAGCTATTTGTTTTTGTTTTTCATCATGGGGCCAACTAGTTATGGATACATTAGAGGAGGTCATCAAGTGGCTATGACCACTAATTGACCCACCAGCTGGACCCAGGCATTTAGAGGCTCCTCAATTACCCCCCTAACCTTGGAATGTCTGTTTTGCCCACTGTCCCTACACTTCAAGCCATTTTCAAGGAAACAGCCTTGAAAGAGCAATGTGTGTTAAGACCATTTAGAGAATATATGTTACTGAAACCAGTTAAGGGCTCTATACAAATAGAAGTAGGTGAATGTGGAGATGGACTTGTCTTGCAGCCACCTAAGATAAGACTCATACATAAGTTTTGTTTTGTTTTGTTTTTTGTTTTTTTGCTTATTAAACTTACCACCTGCCAATCTGAAGTTGTTTGCCTCTTTCTTTGGATTTTACTTGCTCTACATGTACAGGGGACAGTTTGTGAACCAAAAGGATTTGGTTTTTCTTTGTACTTCTAAAAGCAAAGGTGCTGAGGTTTATTAATTAGGCACCAGCTCAACTCATGTTTCAAAGTGTTGAGTAATTTGTCAGTGTGAGGGTGGTTAGCCTTGATAAAGTCAGTATCAAAAAGACCTGTACCTTTAAAGCAGTACTATCATAGTGTGGTACCTGACCATTTAATTGTTAGTAACGCACAGTTCTGTAACAATGTGGACATTGTGAGTATAAAAACATAGAAGTGAAAAAAAAAATAGAAGTTCTAGGTTTCTGTACCTGAACATGTATCATAGAGCCAGAGAACTGGTAGGAGAAATCTCAGCAGTTTGGACAATGTTGCCCAGAGTGCACAGCCAAAGAGGAAATTTGATGCTGGAAGGTATTTTCTAGGTTTGAAATTGCTACTGGCTGTAGTACACTGGTAAATGTTTATCAACCAGCTTGGCAGGAGGGATAAGATAGGAAAGGTTTTGATATATAACCTTTGCCAATCTCCACGGTTTAAATGATCCAACCTTGGGCGATTTCAATCTTCTATATGAGGTCAGTGAACCAGATTTGGGAAGAGATACACATAATTGGCTGCATCTAGCCAACAAGCTGGTCCCAGACCATAACTGGCTACAGGGTTCTAAGTGTCCTTGCATGGCTCTGTTATTAAACATTCAATAGCTTTGACCAATATATACTCTGCCAAATGTTTTCAATTCTGGGTGGTGGTGTATATGGGGAGGTGGTGATGTTTCCCAAATGGAATCATATCTTTGATGTAATATTAAAAGATAATTAAAAAAATCTGCCTTACATTTAGTAGGCTACTGAATACCTACTTTATAAAATGAAAAATATCAGTAATTCTCATTTCTTCTATTCATCAGTATTTTTTTTATGAGATGGGCATTTCCTTCTCCTGGCTATCATACAATTTGTATTTGTTTCATACTGCTAATTATAGAAAAACTCTATAGTATATAGGGCTTGATGAAACTTTAAATATTGACAAATTTTAATTCATATATTACATAAAATAATTTCAGAAATATTAATTTTAATATATTCACATGCAATTTTTCAGGAATTTTCAGAAAAAGAAATTCTTTCATCTCAGTTTTCTTAAGTGATTTTTAAGGTTTTTATTTTTTTTAAATTTTTACTTATTTCTTTATTTTTTAAAGATATTATTTATTTGAGAGAGAGAGAGCAAATGCTTGCCTAAGCAGGGAGAAGGGCAGAGGGAGAAAGAGAAGCAGACTCCCCACTGAGCAGGAAGCCCAACACAGGACATGATCCCAGACCCCAGGATCATGACCTGAGTGGAAGGCAAATACTTAACCGACTGAGCCACCCAGGTGCCCCAACTTGTGCAATCACTATTAAGAAGATGTGAGGTAATTTGCTTAGTATTTCTTTAGCTATTTTGCAAGACTGAAAATGCTTACTATTTAAGTATTAAGTCAACCTAATAATTATTGAATACTGATAAGTAATCAAAATATAAGGGGGGAAAAGACCGTGAATAAGAATATCATTTTTATTTTTTAAGATATTAATTATTTATTTGAGAGAGAGAGAGAGGGAGGGCCATCGTGAGTGGAGGTAGAGGTCAAAGGAGAGGAGATAGAGATCCCAAGCAGACTCTGTGCTGAGCACAGAGCCCAAAAGGGGCTCATCTCATCACCCTGAGATCATGACATGAGCTGAAATCAAGAGTTGGTCATTTAACTGACTGAGCCCCCCAGATGAACCAAGAATATGATTTTTAAAGCATACAGCAAATAAATGAAAATTTCATTTTCTCAGAACATGTTAAAAAGCATGGGATATCCATGGTATTTATTTATCTTTACAAGAAAATTTTTAAATACCCTAGTCATTGAGGTACTTGCAATTTCCTGTAGGGTTTTATGTTCTGAGAAGATCATGTAGAAATAATGAATATTTTGGGGACAAGTACATCAATAATAAGGTTTCTCTTCTTTGCAAGAGTTAAGGAAGGAAAATAGGATGAAAAATAAAATACAGATGCTGTTAATATTATATATCAAAAGAATTCTAGTTTATATTCTTTAGTCTGTAAGATGGGGGAGCTATTGCATTACACAACATACTGGCCACTTCTGTTCCTCTAAGCATTTTTCTTTGATTAAAACCATTTGTAGTAAATGATGACCCAAGCCTTTGGTTACATTTTAATGGAGTTATGGTCTAATGAAATTGTGTCTTTAAAGGGGTTTCAATTATCTGAGCTATAAAAAATTAGCTTACTGGTAATATATTTAAAGTGAAGTATCAATTCTTTCTGTAACACCAGTACATACTGGTTATTACCCCATTTTTGGACTAACACTTTTTAGGGTTTACATGGCAGAGTTTGTCTCTCTGAATAGCATGAAACTAATTTTCCTTAAAAATAAATACTCTGCTATTGTTTATTTATGCTTCTTCTTAAAACCCTGATAGGTCTGGCAAGTCTCTTAATCCCTGTTAAGAGTAAGAAGGAGAACAGCAATGCATTACAGACTTAACCTTGAATGAATCCAAGTCTGAGAATCAGAAGTAGAAGGTCTTAATATTTTAATCCTACAATATACATGTTGAGAGAAAGAAAAATATGAACACTGCATAAATTATAGCTTAAAGTCTGTCTAAACTAGGTTGAGAATGTGTTCATGAGCAGCCAATAACATTTAACATTTATATAATAGAATTCTTGTTACAGAAAGAATTTCTGTGATGCTCCAGGAACTTAACATTAGCTTATGTTGTTCACATGGGAAAACAGAGACAAGGAAAAGCTGTTTGCAGTATGCACTTTCTTTTCTCCTGTCTTATCTTAGTATTTTAATAGAAAGACTTGAAGTAAGAAAGGTGTATATTACTAGGTGTATATTACTACTGTTCTGTAGGTTAAAAAATTTAGGTGCAGAAGTATTATTATTTTCTTAAAGAAAAAAAAAAGATAGTAAATAATCAGCAATCACAGTGTTCTAAGAATATCAATCTTTTCACCTTTATTCAAAAATATGGGGAAAAAAATCCCGCCTATGTAACTTAAGGTTCTTGAATATAAAGTGTATAAAAATAACTTGTAGTTATGAAATGTTATAAAAATGTTAGTTCTTGGTCTCTCATAGCCATGATAAATGGCTGATCTTCACATATATCTTTATGTGTAAATTTATGTTTTTAAGAGTTCCAACACAAACCTAAATACACAGGAAAAAGAAAGTTCAGTGGCAGGCACTTGAAGGTAGGGTCACTTTCTTTCCTTGATGTCCAATCTGAAATGCTTAATGATTACCTACTTGAATTAGTGCGTGGTGAAAGATGAGAACATATATTCGTTTCAGATTCACAAGCTTTTAATTCAAAATTACATTTATCCAACTCTGTTTGAAAAGGAATAAATGTTTCTTGATTATTAACCATGACTTTAAAACATCATTACCAATTGATGCGAAGAAAACGACTGAAAATAACTTTAGAAATGAAAAGATCATTTTTAAATTTTTTTCTCATTTTTAAATTTTTTAAAGATTTTATTTATTTTTTTGACAGAGAGAGAGAGAGTGAGAGCAAAACAATGGCAGGCAGAGGGAGCGGGAGAAATGGGTTCCCTGCTGAGCAGAAAGTCCCATCGATTGATGGCAGGGCTCTATCCCAGGAACCCCAGATCATGACTTTAGCCAAAAGATCATTACCTGAGCCCAAGGCAGACGCTCAACTGATTGAGCTACCCAGGCACCCTACAAATAAAAAATCTTAACACTCAAAATATGTATGTTGATTCTAGGAGTATAACTAAATAAGTAAGTAATTCAATCTTACTTGTAGGACCACTGCTTCTACAAGTTATTCATATAACTTTTCCATTAACCATATATCAAATCAGCCTTCTAATAGTGCCCCTGGATGATTTGAACTGTCAATAAAATGTGAGATCTGTTTAGAGTTCTGGATTGTTTTATTTTGTGTGTGTATATGAGAGAGAGGAAGAATGATAACTGATGACAATTCTAAAAGCCCAAATATACAATATAGGATAACGGATATGATAAGAAATTTAGGAACCAGATCTTAAGTTTTGTTCCTGTGTCTGCCACATTTTAGCTGTGTTTGCCACATCAGGCAAGCTGTTTAACCTCTCTGAGTTTCTTCATCTATAAAATGTAGAGGACAGGGGCACCTCGGTGGCTCAGTGGGTTAAGTGTCTGCCTTTGGCTCGAGTTATGTTCCCAGGATCCTGGGATCAAGTCCCGCCTTGGGTTTCCTGATAAACCCTGCCCAACCCTCTCACCACCCCACCCCAGCCCTGGCTCATTTTCTCTCTCTCTCATGTGTGCACATGCACAAAAATAAATAAAATCTTAAAAAAAAATGTAGATCACTATAGCCATTGCACACATTTGTAGAAAGATGAAATGAAGTAGTATTTGTGGAACACATAGAAGAGTGCCTAGCATAAAATAAGTACATAATGTAAAATTATGTTAAAAATTAGTATTAAGATGGCCTCAAATGATTTTGTTTCTTTTGTTTTCATTCAAACAGACTTTAGGAAGATTATAAATTTATCCTAAATCCATAAATTAATGTTTAGAAAGGTCTCTGACTCAAACACAACTATTAACTTAATACATAACTGAGAGAACAATTTTCATTCTCTCATAAAAATATAAAAATCAATACTACTAGCCCACTTTCAAGGAATTTAAAAGTATTACTTTTTGTTTGTTTAAGATTACCTTGCATTAAATTGAATCAGCAAGAAAATACTTTTACAAATTCAGATTTGATATCTGGCATCCAGTTTTAGACAAACCAGCCTCCAGAATATGTTTGGCAAATTTCTACTTCCAAATCTTGCTTCAACTTACTCTTTTATGGTGAATAGAGTTTTAATCATTGGAGGAACTCTGACATCCACTAAATTTTATTATTCTAAGCAAATGTCTATATCCTTACTCTTATTTATAATACCACATATCTGTCTATCTTTTGTCCACCAGAAAACATTATCTATTTTTGATATTAAATGCAATTCTTCCATTGATAACCATAGTTAACAACAGATAGAGGTTAAAATCGCAGGGTCCACCACAAAGTTACTTGTAGTAAAACCCTGGGGCACAATTTTTTTTTAAAGATTTTATTTATTTATTTGACAGAGATCACAAGTAGGCAGAGCAGCAGCCAGAGAGAGAGGGGGGAAGCAGCCTCACTGCTGAGCAGAGAGCCAGATGAGGTGCTCGATCCCAGGACCCTGAGATCATGACCTGAGCCAAAGGCAAAGGCTTAACCCACTTAGCCACCCAGGTGCCCCCTGGGGCACATGTTTTAACTAGTCCCTTATCTCAGTGTTTTCTACTCTAAAATGCAGTAATAACTATCTACTAGACTATTATGAATATTAAAGTAATTGACACATGCCAAGGGCCTAGAATCGTGTCTGTTCTTAGTAAGTGTTCCTTAAGACTAGCTATTATTTTTGTGTAAGAAAATAACACATAAGAAGTCACTTGGATACAGATATTTCAAAAGAAAGTATTTGCCTTAGTCACCAGCTACAGTGGGTATGAACATATCCATGTTGTATTTTCATATCATTAAAATTAATTATGTAAATTCCTTAACAAGTTTTTTTTTTTAACTAAAAGTGTTTTTTTTTTTTTTTTTGGTTTTTTTTTTTTGTTTTTTTTGTTTTTTTTTTTTATCTGAAATGGGCTTTCCTCTCTTCTTATGGTATAATCAGGGCAATAGATAACAAATGTACAAGGCTATATTATTGCTTTCTGGAGATAATACAGTTTTTCTCAGAGGCAGAATTGAAATGAGGACATGTCATTTCCGGGATCAGATCATTAAGCACGACCTCTTAAAAGTTGAAAAAATATCAGAAAATAAATCGGTCACATGCATTATTAATTCCTTAATGTGCTAAAACTAAAATCAGACTTCAGAGAGTAAGGAAAGAAGAGATATAGAAAGAAACCTTTTTCAAAGGGAGGAAGTAAATTAAACAAGTTTTTCCCATAAGCTATTAAATTTACCTTGAAAATAGATAAAGGGGGAAAAAACAACAAGAAAACAGAGATTTGAAGGGAAGAGCAATTAGCCCAAAGCCACAAGGAAAAAAAGCACTTTTTGTTTGTTTGTTTTCAAAGCAATCAAATCTGGCTCTGAAATAGTTTTTCCATTTTCTCCTTCTTAGTGAAAACAAACATCACGCAAATCCACATGTGAAGGGAATGCTGAAAGAGTAACTTCTCCAAGCAAATTTGCATGTGCCCACAGACCAAAAGCGCTTGAATGAACACTTAATTTATTTTAAATTATATCAGCTTTTGCTTATTAATTCACTTTACAAGACTTTGTTGTTAAAGAATTCTTTAAATTGCTTTCAGATTAATAAAAATCACTAGGAAAAAGATATATTTTATCATATATATTATTGGTAGCACTTTATATCATGTCAGTGCAAATAGACCTTTGGATTTGATTTCAACTTTCAGTTCTTGATTATGAAATAACTGCAATTACTTAAAAATGTTTCATATGTTTAACATAAATGGACACATCAGGAATCGATTTTATTACATTTTAATCATATGTAACAAATAAAATGCCTGTTTACATGTATATGTAGAGATTCTATAATATATGGAAAACGTATTTTAAAATTTCCCACCACACATTTCAAATCCAAACCTAAGGCCAAAAAGGTTTACAATATCATGTTAAATTAAAACACATTTATGTTTACAAATACATATGGACCTTTTTTTTTTTTAAGATTAAAAAAATAAACACCAATATAGTAAAGTGATTATTTTAGGATGTTGTTAATTATGGTTGATTTTTAAATTCAGAATTTTCTGATCTGATTGTTTAAATTGTCTCATTTTCATATTTTATATTTTAAACCTGTAGCTGTTTCTTTAACCATATAATTTTGAGTTATTTTCTTAGTGGTTGCCCTGGGATTACAATTTACATCTTAATTTAAGACAATTTAAATCAGATTAATATCAAGCTAATTTCAATGGCATATTAAAAAATTGTTTCAATATAGCTCTATCTGTCCTCTTTCTTTGTACAATGTTTTCCATGCAAATTACACCTTTGTCCATCATAACCCCATCAATGCAGTTTTTAAAATATTGCTTTATGCAGTTGTATTTTAAATAAGAGAGTAGAATAAAAGAGTTACAAATGGAGGGTATGTGCTATGGTGAGAAAATAAATAATAAGAAAAATTGAAAAAATATTAAAAAAAGGAAAAAAGAAAAATTGTTCTTCTAGAGATGGCCTAGTTCCCCAACTGGCTACCCCCCTCCCTGGATCTCAGATTAAATATCACTTCTGGAAATCCTCCCACTTCCCCAGAAATCTGGTTTAAATGTTCTCCCCATACCCCATTATCCCTCTGTACTTCTCATGGCACCCACTGAACTCCATTTTCTGTTTCTTCATTTGACTACGAAGTCTGTGAGGACAGAGAATAAACATATGCACAAAAATAAACATCCAGGATATAGAAAGACATTTTATAATTCAAAGAGAAAAAAAAATGACCCAGTGGGGGAGGGGGAGGAAGGTGGTAAGGATATGAAAAATGATTAAAAATCAAGAAACCTAAAGGGCCAATAATCATATAAAAAGATGCTCTGCTTCAATAACAATAAGAGAAATACAGTTTAGAAACAGTATGAAGTTAAAAAGTTAAAAATAGAACTACTCTACAACCCAGCATTTACACCTCTAAGTATTTATTCAAAGGATGCAAACATAGTGATTTGAAAGGGCACGTGCATCCCAATGTGTAAAGCAGCAATATCCACAATAGCCAAAATATGGAAAGAGTCCAAATGTCCATCAACAGATAAGTGAATAAGGAAGATGTGGTATATATCCTGGTATGAAATATTACTCAGCCATCAAAAAGAATGAAATTTTGCCATTTACAATGACATGGATGGAAGTAAAGAATATTATACTAAGCAAAATAAGTCAATCAAAGAAAGACAAATGCCATATGATTTCACCACTCATGTGTGGAATTTAAGAAACAAAACAGATGAACATAGGGTAAGGGAAGGAAAAATAAAATAAGATGAAAACTGAGAGGGAGGCAAACTGTAAGAGATGAGGAACTATAGGAAACAAACTGAGGGTTGCTGGAGGGGAGGTGGGTGGGGAGATGGGGTGACTGGGTTATGGGCATTGAGGAGGGCACTGGGTGTTATATGCAACTGATGAATCAGTAAATTCTACCCCTGAAATTAAAAAACAAAAACAAAACAAAACAAAACAAAAAAAATTTCTTAAAAAAAAAAAAAAGAGAGCGAGCTACATTTACACCCTTTCTTATGTTTTCTATGTAATTACGTTTACAAGTGCACTTAATTTTTTTATATGGATTCAAGATAATATCTAGTTTCCTTTCTTTTTTTAAAAAAATATTTTATTTGTTTATTTAAGAGCATGGGTAGTGGAGTGGTGGTGGTGGGGTTGGGAGGAGAGGGAGAGGGAGAAGCAGATTCTCCGCTGAGCAGGGAGCCTGATGTGGGGGCTCAATCCAGAAATCCATTCAGGACTTGATCCCAGGACTCTGGGATCATGACCTGAGCCACCCAGATGCCCCACATTTCCTTTCATTACAGCCTGAAGAATTTCCTTCCAGGGCATTTCTGCTAGCAATAAATTCTCAATTTTTATCTCCGAATTCTTCATTTCTCCTTAATTTGTAAAATATAGTTTTTCAGAATGTAGGATTCTTGTGCTGTCAATACCTTTTCTTTCAGCACTTCAAGTACATCATTACACTGCCTTCTATGCTTTATGGTTTCTGAAAAATCAGTTGTCAATATTATTGAAGATTCATTGTATGTGATGAGACTTTCAAAGTCTTCTCTTTGCACTTGTCTGGCAAATGTTTGATTATGATATATTTACATGTGAATATCTTTGAGTTTATCTTACTTGGAATTGTGCAGATTCATGTTTTTCATTAAATTTGGGAATTTTCAGCCAGTATTCCTTCAAATTTTCCCCCTCTCTCTTCTTCTCTTCAAGATCTTCCAGTATATGCTTGTTGGTATACTTAATGCTGTCCCACAGGTCTCTGAGGCTCTGTTCATTTTTCTCCATTCTTGTTCCCCAGTTCATAAGTGGAATAATCAGTGGACCTCTTTCCAAATTGATTTATGCTTCCTGCTCACATCTGCTGTTCTGATGCTAGTGAATTTTTATTTCAGTTATTGTACTTTCAACTCCAGAATTTCTACTTGATTTTTTAAATAATTTCTATCTTTTTATTGATATCTTCTATTGGAAAGACATTTTTTTCATATGTCCCTTCTGTTCTTCAGACAAGATTTCTTTCAGTTCCTTGACCATATTTAAAATGGCGGATGTAATGTCTTTGTTTAATGAGCACAGATTCTAGGATTTCTTAGGGTCATTATCTATTGACTGCTATTGTTCCTATGCATGGTTCATATTTTCCTGATTCTTTTCTTAGCACATGTCATATGTTTTGTTGTTGGAAAAATGGACATGTTAAACAGTACAATCTTCCAATTCTGGAAATCATATTGTCCTCTCTTCCCTATGGTTTGTTATTGTTGCTGTTTATTTGGTTACTTTGCAGGATATAGTCTGAAGAGTGTGTATTCTTTGCCATATGTGCTACTGAAACCTCTGCTTGCTTCAGTCAGTGGTAGCTAGTGATTAAAAAGAGATTCCCTTCAATGCCTGGATCAGTAAATCTCCCAGATATTGCTGAGGAGTGCCATGTTTGTATTGGGGTATTCCTTAAATGCTCTGGGAAGAAGTTGACAAGTCTGCCTTAGTATTCACTTTTTGCTTGTGCATACCCTTTAGATCAATGAGTGGTCAGAGATTAGGACCTTCTCAGGTCTTTCCTTGGTATGTTCACCACCCAGCACATGAATGTGACTTTCTAGATTCCCAGGAATACGTTGGCATTTTTAAGTCCCTATGGACAGGTCATTTCCCAATTTCTACGTATGATTTATTTATTTATTTGAGAGAGACAGAGCAAGCTCAAGCCGGGGGAGGGGCAGAGGGAGAAGGAGAGAGAGAAACCTCCAGCAGACTCTCTGTTGAGCACAGAGTCCGATGTGAGACTCAATCCCAGGACCCTGAGATCATGACCTGAGCTGAAATCAAGAGCTGACCGCTTAACCTACTGAGCCACTCAGGCACCCCATCCTTTAATGTTTTTTTGATTAGTCTCTTATTAGCACTAATTGGTAATGCTACCCAGGCAGCTATGATGACAAACAAGTACTACTAATAGTTTTTGGTAATTGTCCTAAGGATAGAGTGGTTTTCACAGAGCAGGCCCTAAATCAGATCAAATAAATTCATCCCATGAGAATGGAGCTTTTAAGTAGCTGCCAGACAGGTCAGATCACATAGTGACGATTTTCTGGGATTTGGGGGGAGGTACAACCCCATTTTATCTTACCCAGTAGCTTCCAAATGTTTGGTTTTTCATAGCACTTGTAGATCAAACAAGAGCATTTGTTCATGTTGAGATTCAGCCATTTTTCATGAATAAACACACTTTGGATTGTCATAGGTCTTTAGTTGATTTCCAAAGTCTTGAAAAGGTTGGTTTTAAAATTTGTTGATTTTGAAATGTTTTCCATTGCTCACATTGCTTTTATGGAGGAGTGGACTTTGGGAAGTTATTATTCAACCATTCTTAGAACTAGCCCTCTAAGGAATTAAAACTATAACCTAGATTTCCTGACTCTTAACTTAGAGAGAACAAACTGATGGTTACCAGAGAGGGAGGTGGTGGAGATGGGTGAAACAGGTGATAGGGATTACGGAGTGCACTTGTGGTGATGAGCACAAGGTCATTTATGGAAGTGTTGGATGACCATATTGTACACCTGTAACTAATATAGCATTGTATGTCAACTATACGAGATTAAAACAAAATAAAATGGATTTCCTGAATTTAAATGCATGCATTGTCTGGAAATACCATTTACTTCTACCACATGGTGTTTACTGACCTTCTTAGCTACATATATTTGATATCCTATATGTTTTTATTCTTTAGCAATTTCCTTTTTTTCCCTTATCTTATTTCTCCACCACTCTATTTGTGAAGGTTTACCTTATAATCTATATAGCAATATCTATAATTCTACATAAAATTCACTACACCATTATTTTTACTAAATCGAGAAATTTGGTAAATTTTCCAAGAGTTGTCTATTCCTTAAGGCACAGAGGGCACAGAGTATTGATATTTTAATTTTACTTAACCTTTTGTTGCCTAAATGTCAGTAAAGTGATAATCGTCTACCACAAATTTATTATTGAAAAATTTGTTATATCTAAGGTAAAAATGGTTAATTAGACTTAAAAAAGTGTTCCCAGGGGTGCCTGGGTGGCTCAGTGGGTTAAGCCTCTGCCTTTGGCTCAGGTCATGATCTCTGGGTCCTGGGATTAAGCCCCACATCAGGCTCTCTGCTCAGCAGGGAGCCTGCTTCCCCACCTCTCTCTCTGCCTGCCTCTTTGCCTACTTGTGATCTCTGTCAAATAAATAATAATAAAATAAATAAAATCTTTAAAAAAAAAAGTGTTCCCAACATAATGATTGTGTGTGTGCGAGAGGGAGAAAGAGAGAGAGAGAGGAAGGGAAAGAGTAATATGGGGGTTATTATTGCATATTTGCAGTATTAGTCATTTTTAACATATGTTTGCTGACATTTGAAGTTAAGAATTGTTCTCTATCATAATTAGTGGTATAAAATTCCAGTGAGGATTTTCAGATATTAAAATTCAAATGATGTACTGAAAATTATTGCTAGTCACCTGGTCTGCAATTTGTTTTTTGAAGTTTGAATATTATACCAGCAGAATTTTTTCCAACTGTTTTATATGTAAACAAGTTAAAGTTTTCAGCAGAATATAGTTAAATATAACTAGAAAATTTTCAAACTTATCTTACTGACAAATATGCATCATTATATTATTTAATGCCATTCTCTTCTCCTCCATTTCCTCCTGATATTCACTTTTTATATATTTATTAACTATTAAAACTTCTACCATGATGTTTGTAGAAAAATATATTGGAGATACTGGTTTTCTTTGAAATAAAAGGTCAGGGTATAAATCAGCAGAAAATTTGAATTTTGGGGGCACCTGGGTGGCTCAGTGAGTTAAAGCCTCTGCCTTCGGCTCAGGTCATGATCTCAGGGTCCTAGGATAGAGCCCAGCATTGGGCTCTCTGCTGGGCAGGGAGCCTGTTTCCTCCTCTCTCTCTCTGCCTGCCTCTCTGCCTACTTGTGATCTCTGTCAAATAAACAAATAAAAAAAATCTTAAAAAAAAAAGAAATATTAATGTGTACTTTAGGAGATCCCACTGAAAACAATCTTTCTAAATCAAATATATTTTAATGTACATAGTAATGTAATGATTTAAATGATAACTAATAACTTTTGATCATTAAAAACTATACAAATGGAATATAAAATTAATGTTTATTAATCTGTTTCACGTCTATACACTAGAAATGAAGCAGCAGAAAAACAAATTGAGAAAACATCTTATTTACAATTGTTCCAAAAAGAATAAAGTACCTAAGAATAAACTTAGCCAAGGAGATGAAAGACCTATAGTCCAAAAACTATACAACACTGATGAAAGAAATTGAAGATGGCGCAAACACATGGAGAGATACTCTATGCTCATGGATTGGGAAAACTAGTATTGCTAAAATGTCTATGCTATTGAAAGCGATCTACAGATTTAATTCAATTCCTATCAGAACACCAACAACATTTTTCATAGAACTAGAACAAATAGTACTAAAATTTATATGAAACACAAAACACTCCAAATAGCCAAAACAATCTTGTCTTTGGAAAGAAGGACAAAGCTGGAGGTATGACAATCCCAGATTTCCAGGTATACCACAAAGCTCTTTTTTTTTTTTTAACTACAAAGGGTATTGGCACAAAAATAGACACATAGATTAATGAAACAGAATATAGAGTCCAGAATTAAACCCACACTTATATAATCAGTTAATCTATGACAAAGAGGGCAAAATATACAATGGGAAAAAGACCAAATGATATTAAGAGAAATGGACAGCCACATACAAAAGAATGAAACTGGATCACTTTCTTACATCATATACAAAAATAAACTCCCAATTGATTAAAAGTAAATGTGAGACCTGAAACCATAAAACTCCTTTCTTTGACTTTTTTTTGTCATCAAAAAATTTCTTTGACATTGGCCACAGAAACATTTTTCTAGATATGTCTCCTCAGGCAAAGGAAACATATGCAGAAATAACCTACTGAATGGGAGAAGATATTTGCAAATTATATATCTGATAAAGAGATAATATTAAAAATATATAAGCAAGTTATATGACTGAAGACCCCAAAACAAATAATCTGAGTAAAAGTGGGCAGAGTGCCCAAATAGATCTTTTTCTAAAGAAGACATACAAATGGCCAACAGACACATCTTCAAAATCAGGGAAATACAAATCAAAACTGCAATGAGATTTCACCTCACACCTCACACAAGAAATAAGAAGTATTGATAAGGATGTAGAGAAAAAGGAATTCTTGTACATTGTTGATAGGAATGCAAATTAGTGAAGCCACTGTAGAAAACAGCATGAAGGTTCCTCAAAAAATTAAAAATAGTTACCAGAGAAAGACAAATACCACATGATTTCACTCATATGTGGATTTTAAGGAACAAAGCAAATGCCTATCCCCATTCACGAGATTGTTGTTGTACAGACAACAAACTTCTGTCTTTTGTAAAAGACAAGAAAAGAAAAAAGAGAGAGAGAGATTCTTAAATACACGAATTCTTAAATGAAAGGAATCAAAGATTTCCAATTAAGATTTCTATAAAATTTACACAAGTTCATCAGGTTACATAAGGACTTTTTTTATACAGTCCAAAATATAACTAGATTATAGGTATGAAAAGTCTATTCATTGTCATATCTATACCTATATCTATATCTATATCTATCTCTCTATATATATATCTGATGCATACAAAAATTCTATATAAGGACATTAATTTTAAGTGCAGATTTTCATACATAGCCAGTCTTCAGAATGTGCAGAAAATGCAGCTACATACCAGGCATATTGGCGAGATAATGCATGAACCAACCCTGTCATAGTGTCTGACATTTTCACACTACTCACTGTCTCAGTCTCAGCCTGAGAAGAGAGAGATTTTAACATATGAAAACTTATTTCAAAATTCCGTTTCAGATTGTACAATTATGCACCAATAGTGAACACAGCACGTTATGAAGGGAAAGAGGCGGAATAAAATCGGGAGTAAATATGCTCGTTGGAAGGGCAAACAAGGGTAGGGTAGTGAATTAGAAAACCCTGGTCTAGATAACAGAAGTCGGTGCGTGGAACTGAAGAGAACAACTGATAATTTGGGAGCAGTTACCATGTAGTGAGTATTACTAAGCCTACATGAATTATTCTCAGATCGAAGTGGGAGAGCTGATATAATGACTAGCATTCCGTAGGGACTTAGTAATTTAATTAAAAAACTCGTGTTTATATTCATTTGTTATGCACACACATTCGAATGACACATACACATTAAGAACTTATCATTTGGCACCTGCAAGCGGAGGTGTCAATCTCGTGAATGGGGATAGGCAAGTCCTATTGCTTTTTGCAGCTTCGTCTTATCAAGCAGTACCATTTTTTTCTTTTCTTCCTTGGTAAATTTATGCCTCCCCTAGGATTTATATTACCTTGAGAGATTTCATACCCGTACCTTTCTGCGTTTGAAGAACATGTGCTTGTACGTTCTAAGATAGTAATGTCTTTAACTAGTGCCCCTAAATGGCAATTTGAAAAGTATTGAAAAACTAACTCTTCAGGGATTCAGTGGTTTGATTTCATTTTTCCTTTTAGTTATTAAAAAAAAAACAGACTTCAGTGACTAAAATAAGAAGCATTTTATTGCACTTATCTAAAAAGATATAATTATATGCTGTTAACAACAATCTAAATTTTTCTGGTCAACAATTACAAATTTACAGGTGTGTTTCTTATCTGGCACTGCTCTAAAATCTTCTAAGTACTCAGATTTTCTGAATTTTGGAACACAGCCTGATAAGGATCATAGATTGAAGTAGTGGAAACTAGAAAAATTCATGTAGTAAGCTAATATTTATTGAGCATGAGGTGTATGTCAAAGTTGTGGCTTAATTGTGGAATCCTAGTAGCTACTCTCAAAGGCATAGGAGGAATGTCCAAGAGGCTAGGAAGTTGTGTGGATACAGGATGGCATGAAATAGTCTTGGACTAAGATCTTTCTTTACTACTTCTCAAATAAATTTAGCTTATTAAAAAATTCAAATAGGGACACCTGGGTGGCTCAGTTGGTTAAGCGACTGCCTTCGGCTCAGGTCATGATCCTGGAGTCCCGGGATCGAGTCCCATATCCGGCTCCCTGCTCGGTGGGGAGTCTGCTTCTCCCTCTGACCCTCCCACTTCTCATGCTCATTCTCTCTCTCACACTCTCTCTCTCAAATAAATAAATAAAAATCTTTATAAAAAAATCAAATATAATATGCATGCATCTAAACAAATAATGTATTTGTTGGGGTAAAGCAATGGAGGGAAGGGGGATTCTTTAAGCCTGAAACCAAACACAATTATTATATTATTATAACACACTTTTTAAAAGTTTATTTATTTTTAAAAGTAATCTCTACACCCAACATGAGGCTCCAAGTCACAACCCCAAAATCTAGTGTTGCTCAATCTTCCAACTTAGCCACCCAGGCACCCAATACTACAGCACTTCTGTGACTCATCATCACTTTATCTCTCTTGGAAAATAATACTTCCTGTCTTTATGCTATCAACCTAGTTTCTAAGCACTACGTTTATTTTAACAAAGAATTATGTCATTGTTTAGACATCATCATATCATCCAAAATCTGTATACTAACACTAAAATAACCAAGATAACATGATTTAATAAATGTCTTTAAATACCTTAATGGCCAAAGAAATTCAGATATCTATTACAGGTTTCCCGAAAGTCATATTTTTCTTTTCCTATGCATCTATTAACTTACTAAAAAGAATTCTATAAATAGGCCCACCTTTTTTTTGAGCCGCTTTTTTTTAAGCCAAGGAAAAAAATACAGTGATATATAAATTTAAGATTAACCTTTGTCCTTCAATAAATCACAAATTTTTACCAATATCTTTACATGTATTTCATTACTCACAATTTCATTACTTTAACACAACTGAGGATTATACTTTGATCTGTCAATAGCTGTAACTCATTTTCAAATGCTGGAGACATCTTTTTTTTTTTTTTTTTTTAATTTATTTGACAGACAGAGATAACAAGTAGGCAGAGGGGCAGGCAGAGAGAGAGGAAGGGAAGCAGGCTCCCTGCTGAGCAGACAGCCTGATGCGGGGCTTGATCCCAGGACTCTGGGATCATGACCTGAGCTGAAGGCAGAAGCTTTAACCCACTGAGCCACCCAGGCACTCTGGAGACATCTGTATTTAATGGCAAAATCTCCATATATCTATTATAATTATTAGATAGAAGGAAATAATGGAAATGTTCACATTTAACTGTATATTTTAGGGTGAACTCCATGTCAATAATTGTTTAAAGATTTTATTTCCATTCTTGGTAAAAAGATGCAATTCCACCATGAGAATATTCTGAATCCTGTGCCCAAGTGCCTTGCAAGTGTCACATTTTGTTTCCAAAATCCAGTCTGGATTCTGTGTTGACCCTGGCAGGCAGCTTTAATGAAAATCATCTCCCAAGCAGCTGCAACTTCCACTTCAGTTTTAGTCTTAGCAGCTCTCCTGATTAGCCCCGGCAGGAGCCGCCACAAAACTTCACCTAAATCTGCTCTCCAGAATCACAGACATGCATAACGCAAGGTCACGAGTTACCAAAATTCATAAGCACAACATGATAACCTTTCTGTTTGGCTTAATCATTTTGTATGCTCAGAATAGCCATAGATGTTCAAGCCATATGCATTGTCTAAGAACCTTAAGCATAAGGCTAGTAATTTGTTATTATGTGATTTTTGCCCACTAATCATATATGATGTAGAAGAGCGTGGAGAGTTAAAAGAACAGCAGAATCCATAGCCACCTAAGGTTTTATTCTAATCTTTTGTACTTAATCACATGCACTTGCACTCTTGGTTTCCTGCCGATTTTCTGTATAACTCAACAGGTGCAGGATCTACATAGTTCTCTCCAATTCTTATGTAGAAATGGCACAGCATGGAGGTGAAGTTTTATTTAGAATAAATTCTACCACCAAAGAGTCTAATTGAACAGTCCTTGAGCTGGCAGAATTTTTTATGAACGTGCAAGGTTTTTTATAATGCCATTGTAAATTTGTGCTTTGTTTGGTCTTCTGGTTTAACTTGCTATAAGGCCTTAGATTCTGACTAATTATTCTGCACTTAAGGAAAATTTTTCATTCATGGGGTTGTGAGCATGAATATATATATATGAGCTTGTGTGCACTTAGCTCATAAAATAGACAGGGTCTTCAAGGCACCTGATTAAATTGGGGGCACAGGCATACCAAAAAGTGTCAATCAGGCAAGGGACTACATGGGTGGAACATTTTTAAGAGACCAAAGGAAAACAATATTATGCCTTGCACTGGATAGGGAAATTATATGAAAGAGGTAAGCTCTGTGTATTGAATAGAAAATCAAAGTTGGAAGGCAAAGATGGGCACAAAAAGACCAGGAAAGGGGTGCCTGGGTGGCTCAGTCAGTTACATGTCTGACTTTTGGTCATGGTCATGGTCTCAGGTCATGATCTCAAGGTTGTGAGATCGAGGCCCACCTTTGGTTCCACACAGGGCAGTGATCCTGCTTGAGATTCTCTCTCTCTTCCTCTCCTTCTGTCCTTCTTTGTCCCCATCTCCTCATGCACACACATTCTCTCTCTGTCTCTCTAAAGAAGAAAAAAAGACCCAAAAAGCTGTGGTAGGAATTTACATGGCATCCCCACATGCCAGGAAATAGTTTCAGACATTGTGTCAACTTTCCACTCCCACCACACACACATTTTGGTAAAAGATGAAGAAATGACTTGAGCTAGTGTACAAAGTACAGGAAATTGATGTCAGAGAAAAATCTTAGATCCTGGGTCTTCCCAGGTTTTGGAATGGGTAGAAGTAAAATCATAATAGAAGTTGGTATTACTGAATGACATTACTGGGTCAGATACTGTTTTAAGAGCAAGCAGAGAAGAAAGTAAAATTTGAAGTAATTTGTGGTATGAAAAATGAAGAGAAGCTGAATACCAACTAAGGAGGAGAACGGGTAAAGCGACACTTAGGCTAGATATGTGAGTGATGAAGGGGACTGAAGGAAGTCAGAAGAGGGAAAAGGGTATCAGAAGAATGGAAGAAAGGGAGAGAGAGGGAGGAGGTAGGTATGGTTCCCAGCAAAACTGAGGCTGAAATCCCCATCATCTGTGCACACTGCTATGTGTAGTAGCTCACAAACAAAAAGTAGCAGGGGTATATAGGGCACCCGGCTGGTTCATTTGGTTGAGCTTGTGACTCTTGATCTCGAGGGTCATAAATTCAAGCCCTGTGTTGTGCATAGAGCTTACTTTAAAAAGAGAGAGAGAGAGAGAGAGAGAGAGAGAATAGGCACTCCTGTCTGGTCTGGGATGCTAGTGGGGACGGGGGTGAGGAAGTGGGGAAGCTTTAAGAGAAGGGTAGTAAGTTAACATTTAAAAAAAAAAAAAGAGTCAGTGTTCAGCCCCCTGCACTAGACAGTGACCCCAGGCAGAGATATGATCACTGTATAAAATAACAATGTTATACACAATAACAACATAGAGATCAAATTAGACATAAGGTGGTTGGTAACGAATGCAGTTTGCACTGAGAGGAGTATTTCAGGATCCAAACCACGTAAGCAGGGGAGCAAATCGCAGGAAAGTGGCCACCTGCCCTCCATCCTGATTTAAGCGGTTCTTTTATCATAGCTGATTAACGTTACAGATGCTCCAGTGAGGCTGAGCTGTTTGTGAGGAGTGTAGATGGCAGTGCACGGAAAAGGGAGCTCTCAGAAAGCAGGTATAGATTCAAGCATGAGCAGGGTTTTACAAATCTGGGAGAAGCTTTAAGAGAATGAGATAGATGAGTAATGTGAAGTAAGTTTTAAAATTATGGAAGATGAGGAAACTATTTATATAGAGACTAAGAGTTTGTCATAACTTATGTATAGCTTCAGCAGTATTAAAAAGAAGAAAGACACGAAGCAGAAAAGGGGTGAAGAGGAAATTGATTCAGGAAGTATAAATCCCTCAACATGATCCTTGCTAAGGGAAGAAAAAACAACATTGGTGTGTTTTATAGGAAAAGCTGAGTCAAGATAACATGACAGTGGGAAAAGAGATCTAGATGATAGTGTAGTAAATCTTAAAGTCAGATGAGTTGAACTACATAGCCTTAGAAAATCCTACTGAAATGAATAATGAAGCTTGGCAGACTTTTGGGCAGTAATGGGAGGAAGTCTGAACAAACAAGAGAAATGCTAAAAAAAAAAAAAAAGTTCCATACGCAATTTATTGAGCATCTATTAGCACCAAGTTTTATTCTAGATGTTGAGATAACAAAGGCAAGTCAAAATCCTGTAATTCTGTAGGATTAAGGAAGGGCTATTAAAGAATATGCAATAGGCACAAAGTGAGGTGGGGGTCCATCGGGGGACATCTAAGACAGCCTGCAGTTGGGCAGGGAGGTCAAGGTAGTTAGTATATAATATCTACGTAAGTGAAAAATCTAGGTTTTCTTAAAAGAACTTCCAATGTCCCAGGGTTACCAGGGGAATTATCTATGTGAGGCATGGTGAACCTTCTACCCTTACTTTTACTCTGAAAGATAAACTTTTCCTTGGAGCCCTCTCACTGATTTGCTTTGTCTACCACATTGAGTGTAGGGCTTATGGTACTCCCCTTAACATCCAAATATGAATTTATAAGATCCTTCCACCACAGGCTGATAGTACACCAGAGGCCAAACTAAAATTTCTACATAGGAATTGACTAAGAAATTAGTTATAGTAAAAGGGAAATAAAGTCAGAGTAGCAGAGTAGCAGTAGCAAATAAGGAGTTCTTTTTAAAAGTATAGCTTTCTTATCTTCAGCTTGGGGTTCTTACCTTCATATGGGAATAGCTATCTTTTAAATACTTCTTTCTGGGACTTTCCCCCTGTAAATCTAGGTCAAAAGGCCGAGACAGATGCCATTTGTTTCTCTGTTAAGTTACACTCTCTACAAGGAATAACACCAGTACCAATATAAAAGGACATTAGGAATGACTTCATCTTTTTCCCAAGTTCTGGACCAGATATATATACACAGGAAGTAACAAGGGGCTTGTTTACCTTTCTAAAATAATCTGTATTTTTTAAAAGATTTTTAAAAAATTTTAAGTAATCTCTACACCCATTGTGGGTCTTGAACTTACAAGCCCGAGATTTAGAGTCATATGCTCTACCAACTAAGCCAGCCAGGTGCCCCTAACATAGTCTTTAAACAAAGAGTGGGAAACAATATGCGGATTTAGCAACATAGCCTCTAGGAAGATGGATTAAACAAGGTAGCACCACCTCCACAATGAAGATATTGAACTGTTACAAAACAAATCAGAGCCAAGACTCAGTTACTGCAACTGTAGGATAACGTGAACTTGATCACAAAGAATGACAAAAATGCCATACAAGAAGTGAGTTTAAAACCATCACAGGGAGGGAATTCTGGAATGATGGATTAAGACCTGTAGAATTCTGCTCTTCCATAAAACCAAAGAGAACAATAGCAAAAATAGTCAGTCAGCTCTTTTTAAAACTCTGAAAATTTAGGGTTGCCTGGGTGGCTCAGTGGGTTAAGCTTCTGCCTTCAGCTCAGGTCATGATCTCAGGGTCCTGGGATCGAGTCCCACATCGGGCTCTCTGCTAGGCAGGGAGCCTGCTTCCTCCTCTCTTTCTCTCTCTCTCTCTCTCTGCTTGCCTCTCTGCCTACTTAAGTGTGATCTCTCTCTGTCAAATAAATAAAATCTTTGAAAAAAAAAAAAAAACCTCTGAAAATTTATCAAAGGCTTACAACAATTCAAAAAGAATGACTGAACCTCAGCAATCAGGTCCAAAAGGTATAGGATATTAGACTTGAGCCAGAACAATTGTATTTTATTTTATTTACTCTTTTTTTATTTACTCTTCTAGATCAAAACTTGGCCAGCGCATTCTTAAACTAGGTGAGTTAACATACAAAAAGTATCAGCACCGGTAAGTAATACTGCCCTTTCTCCTAAAAGCAGACTTTCCCCTAATACCTAGTACAAGGCTGGGCATACAATTAACTTCTGCAGAACAACAACAATAACACAAATAAATGCATGCATGAATGAATGAGTGAATGATGGCCTGCTCTACTCTTACATGAATATGATCTGGTTGACTTATTATTCATGGAAACCTCAGTAAAATATGTCTAACACATACCATCTTGGGGCAGTTACCTAAAACTTCTGAATCTTAGCTTCTTTGTGTATAAATTGGAGTTGATAACAGTACACAGTACTGTCAGCTTTGCACAGTAGTGGTATCCTACCCAATGAGGATTATCCAAGGCATGACTATTGCTAGTTGATAAAAATAGTATTGCTGGACGCCTGGGTGGCTCAGTGGGTTAATGCCTCTGCCTTCAGCTCAGGTCATGATCTCAGGGTCCTGGGATCGAGCCCCGCATTGGGATCTCTGCTCAGCGGGGAGCCAGGTTCCCCCTGTCTCTCTGTCTGCCTCTCTGCCTACTTGTGATCTCTATCTGATAAATAAATAAAATCTTAAAAAATAGTATTGCTAATAGGTAGATAGTATTATTGGGAAGGCAATGTGAGACTGCCTAGCACAATACCTTGCATGGAATAGATTTCAGTAAATGTTTGTTAAATGAATATATGACAAGTGAAAGAACAGATCAATTCATGAGATTCTTTGTGGTGAAGGATAGCTCATGAGTACTGGGCCACCTTCTTGCCAATCCAAGGATGTACTGGCTGTTTTATTTACATTCTTTGCATTCCCTTACTAGGTATACAATTCCTCCAAGGAGTGAAGAAATGCCCTTCACGCACTTTGGAGCCAAAGGTCAGATTGGAAAACAATTACAAAGAGGGATGAATAAGAGATGAGACTGTGGGGCACCTGGGTGACTCATTTGGGTAAGTGTCTGCCTTTGGCTCAGGCCATAATCTTGGGGTCTGGGACTGAGCCCAACGATGGGCTCTGCTCAGTGGGGGCGGTCTCTCTGTCCAGTGGGGAGTCTGATTCTCCCTCTTCCTCTGTGCTTTCTTTCACAAATGAATAAATAAAATCTTAAAAAAAAAAGGAGAGAAATGAGATTGCATAAGGGGATGAGTGTGAGATATTCTCTTTGAAAAGGGGAAGAATTTAAAACAAGATAGTGGGCACTAAAGTAGAAAAATTTTAAAAATATAAATGAAACAAGATGGGATTGGGAGGGAGACAAACCATAAGTGACTCTTAATCTCACAAAAC
>NW_019154088.1:39276281-39383609 GCF_002288905.1 Enhydra lutris kenyoni | reverse complement strand
AAAAAAAAAGGGAAAAAAATATAAACATTAGAAATTCTGAAGCTTATCACAGCAACAAGATAACACAGCAGAATTATCAACTGACTCATGTAAAGTCATTTGAACTTATTTCAAAATAAGGTGATCCTGCAGTTGTACAGCCCTCAATAAGCTACAAGTGGTAGGATTAATAACAAACCAGACTTGGGACATCCTAACTGCCATTACATGGTATTCCTTTCTCTTTACCACTTTCTGAGTCATAAATACATGCCTTAAAAATGCTAACACGTATTGTTTATATATCTTAAGTATATCATAAAAACTCAAGGAAGAAAAATGTATCCCTAGTCTTATTTAGAGGTGGATACATACATTAAAGTTTAATAATAAAATGACAATAATGATCAAAGCTTAGGTATGGGGTTCACGGTGTACAAAGCAGTGTTGGAAGGTTTTAGACATTTTTAATCTTATACTCCTCACAACAACCCAGTAAGATACTACTAGTATCCTCATTTTGCAGTTAGGGAAACTGAGTCATGGAGAGATTAAATAACTTGCCCACATTTACTCAGGCTAGGGCTAAAACTCGAAGTTAGGCAGTTGAATGTCAGAATTTTTTCACAAAATTTACTATCTTGACTTAGAAAAATTGCATTATGCTTTGTTATTATGTAATAGGATTTATCTTTTTATAGTGCTTTATGAAAATAGAGGACATGGGAAGTTGTGATTGACACTGGGAAAAAATAGTCTTAAACATGAGGCCCAGAAGTGAGACTTTTACTACAAAATGTCCTCTGCAGCTAACTATGCCTCTGCCCTCATGTTCATGGTAACCTAAGAATCATAAGCAACTGCTTACACAATTGTGTATACATCTACTTTTGTATTTGATGGGGTTTGGCTTCTTTTCTACTTCAGCTCCAGGCATTCTGCTCAACAGACACCTTATGAAGAGAAATAGGTAAAGTGATAGGAGAGAAAGGCTGTCAGGAGATATAACTGTTCCTGAATCGGTCCATATTGGCTGTGTAATATGGGACCATTCCTTAAACTTGATTTACCTTTGCTTCTTTGTCTCAAAGAAGATTTAGATCTATGATACAAGACTGTATTATATACTTCAAAGTTACCAAGGGACTAGATCTGCAATGTTCTAACCGTGCAACGTAAATGATGATTATGTGATGTAATAGAGGTATGAACTACACTATGGTAATGATCATAACACTATATATATATGTATGTGTATATATAAATATATATCTCAATATGTATCAACTGCCATGTTATTCAAGATGTTGTGTGACACCTTAAACTTAAGTGATGTCATATGTCAATTAAAAAATTTTAAAAGTGCTTTGAAAGGAAAAAAAATTGAATGCATCAGACTGTGCCATAGTATGGATTCCCCTCAACCATAATGTATCACAGGTAAGAGGAACACCCATCCTGTCCCAAACAGGTCCTTCTTTAGCTTAGTTCCCTATATTTACTTACCTCTTTGTGACTTGTGCTGTTGCATCCTTCTTAGCTGGACTGTGTTATAGCTTATTGGTCACTGCTTTTCTACAGGGTCATGTGATAACTGAAAATAATTCACAGTTTCTGTTAGAAGGCCTCAATGCTCAGGCTTAACATAGAGCCTTCTACAAGATTCTGTAAATCTTGTAACAAGATTTTCTAGGAATTTCTCTTTATGTTTCTTTCTTTTCAAATTTGTTACAAATACTTGGACTTTAAGAAATTCTATCTCCTTAACACTATATGAAACTCACTGAAAATATGTTTGCTATATTTCTTATTATAAAGTCTTTCCTCTGGGGTAAAGTGGAACTATGATTTTGTTTTGTGTGTGTGTGTTTGTGTGGATTAGAAAAAAACACAGTAAGAACATAAGATTTCACATTTTATCTTTAACAAAATATATGGTTGAAGAAAGATGGACTTAATAAAATACATTAGATTAATTAATGTAATGTTCATATAATTCTATCATTAAATGAAATAGTCCAAAATTATATCAGTTCAACATAATGGTAGGTAGAGAAATTTTGGTCTGAAAAGGAAACTTCTAAGTGAAAATAATTGTGACTTGAAGCAAATAAAGTCTATCTTTTTTTGAGTGCCCATAACTGCAGCCCTAATTTTAAATGTCTCTAGACTTAAAAGACACGACTAACTCATACTTTGATTTTTTAAATGTAAGCTTTTATATTGAGAATGCAAATTTATGTGTTTTAATTCTTATCTTATTTTAGCATAGAACAAATTTAGTGGAGAATTCTTTCATCTTGGCAAAAAATAAAGGGCATTTATCTTCCTTAGTATCTAATTCTTTTGAGGCAGAAAGTGCAGTGTGAAAGAATAGTTACATGATAAAATTATGAACAAATGCTGATGTTAGTCTGAAAAGAAACAATAAAATATAACAGATTTGTTGTTATTTGCAAGTTTTTTTTTTTTTTTCTGTTGGAAACCTTTATGAGGTCAGAACTATGTCATTATAACTATTAGTTATCCAGCCATTTCTTTTGTACATTTTTGGTACACTCCTCTTACTATATCAAAACAATGATTATTTTCAGGTTTATCATGGCCAATGGGGGAAACCAGAAATAGACTAGTAAAAGTAGAACATTATCCTTATACAAGTCTGTTCTTCAAGTCATTCGTTAATTGAATATGTAATTTTTAACACTCTTGTTAGCACTGCTATTTGTTTTTTTTAAGGGGGTTAGGGTCAGAGGGAGAGGGAGAGAGAGAATCTTAAGTAAGCTCCATGCTTAGCATGGAGCCTGACTCAGGGCTTGATCTCACAACACTGAGATCATGACTTGAGCCAAAATTGAGAGTTCAACTCTTAACTGACTGAGCCATGCAGATGCCCCAGAAGTTATTGCTTTAAGGCTGATGGATAGAGTCATGGGTAGGCAATAAGGCAGGAAGAGTGTACAAAATGAAAATAGTAAGGTGACGAACATTTAAGTCCATGTTTAAAAATTATGTAAATTATTTCATGCTTCTAGAGTTTTTAAATATTCTTATCTAAATAAGCACAATTGCTAGTATGGGATTAGAATTTTCAGAATGGCAAAGCATACTTGCTACACTTTCCTGGTAGAAATACTCTAGGCATATATGTAAGGTGACTATATGGTAATTATCACACAGATGACTCTCAGTTATTCAGAAAGAAGCCAATTGGCAGTGCTTAGAAATTAGGACATTCGGGTTAAGCTAAACTGTACATTCATATTTATCTAAATAGTGTATTGATATAATTTCTTAATATGAGTTTCCTTTTTAAAAATTAAATACTGCTATAAATATTAGGGGGCATATATCACTTTGAATCAGTATTTTTGTATCCTTTAGGTAAATACTTAGTAGTGCAGTTGCTGGGTCATAGGGTAGTTCTATTTTTCACTTTTTGAGGAACCACCATAGTGCTTTCCAGAGTGGCTGCACCAGCTTGCATTCCCACCAAGAGTGTAAGAGGATTCCTCTTTATCCACATCCTCACCAACATCTGTTGTTTCTTGTGTTGTTGATATGAGCCGTTCTGGCAGGTGTGAGGTGATATCTCATAGTTTTGACTTGTATTCTCCTGATAATCAATGATGTTGACCATCTTTTCATGTGTCTATTGGCCATTTATGTGTCTTCTTTGGAAAAATGCCTATTCATGTCTCCTGCCTATTTTTAAATTGAAATTTTTTTTGGGGGGGGTGTTGAGTTTGAGAAGTTCTTTATAGATTTTGATACTAACCCTTTATCAGGTATGTCATTTGCAAATATCTTCTCCCATTCCATAGGATGCCTTTTAGTTTTGTCAATTATTTCCTTTGCTGTGCACAGCTTTTTATTTTGATGTAGTCCCAATAGTTTACTGTTTTGTTGTTGTTGTTCCCTTTCCTCAGGAGGCACATCTAGAAAGAAGTTGCTAGAGCCAATGTCAAAGAGTTATTCTCCTCTAGGATTTTTATAGTTTCATATAGCAGCATTATCTACAATACCCAAATCATGGAAATAGCCCAAATGTTATTGGTTGACTGATGAATAAAGATGTGTGAAGAATGAAATATTACTCAGCCACGAAAAAGAAAGAAATCTTGCCATTTGCAACTACATGGATGAAGCTAGAGAGTATTATGCTAAGTGAAATAAGTCAGAGAAAAATAAATACCATATGATTTCACTCATCTGTGGAATTTCAGAAACAAAACAAATGAGCAAAAGGTAAAAAGAAAGAGAGAGAGAGAGAGAGAAGCAAACCAAGAAACAGAGAATTATAGAGAACAAACTAATAGTTATCAGAGGGGAAGTGGGTGGGAGGATGAGTTAAATAGGTGATGGGAATTAAGAAGTGCACTTTTTGGGATAAGCGCCGGGTGTTGTATGGAAATGCTGAATCACTATATTGTATGCCTGAAACTAATATTACACTGTATGTTAACTAACTGGAAATTAAATAAGAACTTAAAAAAAAATAAACTTTCATGTAGAAGTAAAACAAAAGCCAATAGCATGCTTTAAAATGTCACTGCATGATTATTTACTTAAAATATTATGACCCTGGAGGCATCTGGTTGGCGCAGTTGGTTGAAAGTCTGACGATTGGGTTCGACTGGGTAGTGATCTCAGGGTTGTGAGATCAAGGCCCAGGTCTGCCTCTGTGCTCCATGCCCAGTGAGCTTGCAGTTCTCTCTCCCTCTCCTTTTGCCCCTCCTGCTCGTGCTCTCTATCTCTCAAGTAAATAAATAAATCATAAAAAAATGTTATAATGTTATGACACTGATGTAAATACATGTGGGCCTACATAATTTATTATTCATATAAATCCTCAATTAAATTTTTACTTGTTCATCTACAATGCCTTTTTTCTAAAAAGCATAATAAATTTTCTATCTCATTGAAAAAAATAAAAGAAAAAAGAAGAAGAATCAGATCTTAAAACAGATCTTAAAATTATGATGGGCAGATGACCTAATTCAATGTGGCACCTGCTTCTTGAAAATACATAATATGTTATATTTTCTAAATATTGTCTCATACACTGTAACCAATAGGCTATCACCACAACCCCATGAAACAGGTAGGGCACACAGTGTTTCTATTTTGCAGAACAGAAACTTAAGTATTGAGAGGTTAACTGATTTGCCCAAGATCACCCCTTTAATGAATGACTTAAATGTGGGAATCCTAACTCAAAGTCCTCTGTTTTCTAAAAAACTGCTCTGGACCCCTTTGTTTTTTTAACTAGGAGATAGAGTAAAAATATTTATAGTTAGCCATCATTAAGCACAGTTATTGTCATTCTAAAGTTCTGATACACTATAGTAGCATATGCATGTATCCTAGTTGATTTTATAAAAATAATGAGTTAATATGAGTGCTAATTTCTGTATTGAATATTTTCATTTGAGACTGCAGATCTGTTCTCTGCCCTTCTCTGTCCTGCATTTTTCCCCAGAAGACTATATGACCTATACAGATAACTCACTGGGTCCCCATGCCCTCTGACTTCCAGTAGGCTTAGGCCATTCTGAGACTGAAAGAAGATGGAAAGGCAGGAGGATAGAATTATAGGGTTAGCAGTTCTCTTGTTATCATTTTCTGCAATTACGTTGGGTTGATATGTCTAGTCAGAGTAGGCCACTGCTTACTCAGAGTGGCCTTTTCTACACAATTCTCCGTCCTTCCCAATTCCAGCAACCTCTCTCTTCCCTCACACACATATGACTTGGGGTGGTGACGGCTTCAGATTTATATTCTAGTTCTTGTGATCCCCCCCCGACACTTTCCTATGCCTCTGCAATTACTTGCTTTACAAATAAACCTACCTCGGATAAGCCTAATTTAAGTGTGCCATCTGTTTGCTATTAGTGCCATGGATAATATAATCTCTAAATTAAGAATTGCTTCTAAAATCATTAATTTCATTTCTGAAAGAAGATACATTCTAGAAATCACTATTAACTGAGGAAGTACTGAAGACTCCTTAAATAATTATTTGGTACAATAGAGAAATCTATGAACAAATAAAATATGCATTTTTGATTATTTAAATGAGTATCTAAGTAGATCCACTTTAAAAAATCTCAAATACTGAATACTCATTTCCAAAACAAAACTTTCCAAATATATGGCAGTATCACCTTCTTAGGCTATTGCCTTTCTTAGTCTTTCATGTTTTCCAAGAATCATTTAGATTAGGATGAGGAAAACAATGACTGCTATAAAGTGGTCCAGTCTGTGTCTGAGATTCACCTATATACAAGCAGAATCATATAGCAAAAGTTAAAATGAATAAAGTTTTACTCTGCAAATAATATCAAAATAATGGTCAATTTGATTACAAGAATGTTTCAGGGACAATGAATTATCACCGAAAATGAGCTGAGTCAAACAGACCTGGCCTAGAACACTAGTTCCAATACCTGGTGAATTCAGACAAGTCATTTAACCTGTTCCATTGTTTATAAAAGTGTAGGTAACAAGACTTACCTCACAGTGTTGTTGGGATGATCAAATAAGAATGAAATGAGTGGCAGTGCCATGTATTAGAAAGAACAGAGACTTGGAGTCAAAACAATATATGCTACTTACTAGTGGTGTTCCCTTGGGTAACTTAGTTACTTAATTTCTCTAAGCCTCAATTCATCTATCTGTTAAAAAATATGGGAAATACCTGGTTCGTAGACCCATTACAAGCACTAAATTAACACATCTACATAATTATCTATGTTTCTCTTTATATTCTTCTCAGTTGGAAGAAAGATGATATTGTAGAAAGATGGCATTCTTGGGAACCAAGAATTCACTTGAATATATGGTAAAATAGGGTTTGAACTCAGTCTGTAGGACTCTAGAATACATGGGACTTATGTATTCAAGGACTTTATTTCCCAAGAAGGCTGAATCTCATATTGGCTAAACATGTAGACTCTGATGTCAACCCATCTGATATGAGACCTGACTCCAACATTTACTGTGTATGTGACATGTTCTTAAGCAAATTACATAATTTCAATTTCCCTGCTTGAAAATGACTACAGAAATGGGACTTATCTCTTAGGATTATTGTGAAAATTAAATAACAGAATGTCTCTAAAGCATTTGCTGTAGTGCTTGGCATATTGAGTTAGTGCTCCATGTAATATATGTATAATGAGGAAAGATGAAATTCAGAAAATTAATAAAGAGGAACACATATCTGTTTTGACTCTTAAGAATGTTATCTTTCTTTAATATCATCTTTCTTCCAACTAAGAAGAATACAGAAAGAAGCATATGTAATTATGTAAAGTTAACTATGAACTTCAGGTTAGTAGAAATATTTTAGTAAACAACGTATTTGGGACAATATAAAAAGACCAAAACCAATAATCATTTCAGACCTAACACTGTGTACCTACACACATACATGCAAACACAATTAAATTTAGATTTGTTCAGATTTAGATTCCATAAAGAAGAAAGGATTTTTCAATTCCCAGTAGAAAATTTCTATTTATCCTTGAGAGTCCCTCTGGAAACATTATCATTCCCCACAGCTCTTGTGGGAGACACAAATTGGTGATAAACCTGATGTCTCTGAAGCCAGGTTCTGACTCAATGTGAGATGACTTTCATTGCAGAATAAAGATAATTCAGTTCTGAAATTCCATTTCTGGATATATATTTTATAACATTTCTTTTAAAAGTGATGTTTTGAGAAGTTTGAAAATGGCTAATTGTGAAATAAATCTATCTCTATGAGTTCTAAAATTCAGGGACTCTTCATTTAGGTAATGTTTATACTTAAAATGAAATGCAGAATGGTATCTTTCCTTCTTAAGCTTTCTTCCAATTACAGTTTACCCCCTTCCCTTTATTGCTCTGTGAGTAGCTGCTCTTTAGCAATCTGAGTTATCAATCTTTAGTAGACATCTTTTACAATTTTGGTCAACCTGCTTTCATTTCCTGTGGCTTCTTTGGTGTAGGGTTCTACGTCTTTGTACTTGAGTTATTTCCTACCAAATCTATTACTATTCTTCTAGAATTTTTTAAAAAGTCTCCCCCTTACATTTGTTAAAAGATATGGTTTTGATCTTTGCTGACTGCGTTTCTAGGTCATGATTCTGGTTTTAACTACTGCTTCATGATTTATGGGAGTGTAGATCTTGCTATGTTCTACACACACCTTCTCCAGGGACTAATAAATGTCAAGTCTCTAGGGCAGCTGAGTATAGCTGAGTGCTACAATGTGGAGCCTGATTACCAGAACTGGAATTGGTTGTACTATCAAGAGAAATCAGGTTACAGTTTAATGGGAAAGATAAATGATTGAATATTTAAAAAAATTGATGTTTGATTATAAAGGCTTTGGAGAGTGAACCCTTGACAAGAATAGCACCTGTGCTCTATCATTTTTAATTTGAGATTTTCAAATACACCTTTTAGCTGACCTAGTCTCCTAAGAATCCTGAATGACACTACATATTGTCATCTACAAAATAAACAATACCTTGTATATTTTGATTAACAAAACAATATATTTTCTATTAAAAAAAAGGTTAAGAACAGTTGTAGAGATACTTATGCAGAGACCAACCCACTCCTAAGTATTTAACTAGGTGTCCTATCAAGTTAAAAATGTCTGGCAAGTCTTTGAGCTAGTTTAATTGGGTCAAGCACAATTGTGGCTTTAATACTAAAAAGTTTTGGAACACTGAAAAGAAATAAAATAAAATAAAAAGGAAAAAAACATGGAAAATGTTATGTAGATTACTTGGCTTTTATGAATATTGTCTCCAACATTAAATATTATAGGTATTGATCTTTTATAGATCAGGAAAGGGCTGCAGTGATTAAATAGTGTTTTAACATTTGAAAGCCATAGACTATGGCTCCAATTCTCTCACCTTCTTTTAAATTAGCTAGATAGCATTGGGTAGCTGGTCACTACACACATTCTGCAAGTGCCTTTCTGTATGAAACTTTACAGAACCTTGCAAAAGGAAAATTCAGTCATAGTCAAATTGCATAAAACACTCAAGAGTGAATAACTTTGCTAAACGTATCTTATCACAGGCTTCTAATCAAAATTCAATCAAGGATATTTACCAGGACGTTTATAATATTGTGAAGCTAATATTGACATGCTATAACCTAGAAGTACAAATATAAATATTAAATCCTATCCCTGGTGATGCCTATCATTCTCCTTGTAAGATATGAGGCACTCTGATACTCTCTAGACTCATCTAAATGTGGAATAAACTATGAGTTTCTTGAGCAGAAAAAAATCTTTCTCTATTTAGAAAAACTAACAATAACAGCTGATCTTTATGTAGCACCTGCTGTGTTCTAGACACTATTCTAGGTGCCTTGCATATGTTGACTCGAAATACTCATGAAGCTTTGAGGAATTTTTATTACTATTAGCATCAGCCCATGTTTTACTGATGGGGGAATTGAAGCACTGATGAAGGAAGTGAATTCCAAGGAATTTGCTAAAGACACACTGATGATTAAGTGCCAGAATCCAGCTGGGATAACCCTGGCATCTGTGTGTTTAACCACTGCAAAATCCAGGGCCTGCTTCTCAGGAGTTCACTTAATTTTGGTTGAATTAAAATAAGTAATTTAGTGTTTTGTAATTATAGTTTACAGAAATCTTGCTTCTGAATCCAGAGGAATAATTTCAAAGCTACAATGTGGAGATACTTCTTTTTCCTTCTGTTTAAGAGCCTTTCTTCTCTCAAGTTTATACAGTTTCCTCTATCAGCTTTGAAAATCCTATTCTTGAATGATAATTTCTAGAATTGGTTTGCTGTATGAAGATCATTATATTTTACCATTACTTGCTTTCAAATGCTTCATCGTTCAACTGTGTTAACTTCTTGTGTGCCTGAAAAAGTGTTCAAAATATATTAGAGAGCACATTTCTTTAAAGGGATTATTTTTTTATTTAAAGGAATTTTATTTGATATGATAAACATGATAAAATTATTCATAAAACAAGAATGTCTGGCATCATATTATGAACTGTGTTGTACAACTGGATTGTCACATGTTATATTCCATTAAAATCAGATATAATTACATCACTGATGGACTATGTTAAGCCATAAGCCATGTTTTTATGTGCACAGTGGTATAAAACGCATTCTCTCATTGTAATAGACCAGCTATGATGGATAACATAATCCATCCTCCTCTCCTCTGTTAACAGAATTCAGCCATACTTGAAATTATTAATTGTTGTACATTCCATTAACTAAAATGCATATCTAACATATAATGAAGCTCTTGAAGCACAATAATTTAGAACTTGGTTTGAATAGGTAATTTTATAGAAAATTCTATAATTGTTCAGGATTTTACATACATTAAGAAAAATCTATTTATGATTTGGTAGCTTTAGTTTGGTCTGATTTAATATTCTCAACAAGGCAGCATTTAAAGTTCCTAACTCTTTATGGGTTTCATAATAGTTAATTATTTTCATGTTTTTACTTATTATTATTTAATATGGGAATTTTAGAAATTATAAAGTTTCCAGTGAGTTAATGAAACTTATTCAAAACCTGTGATGCAGACAATGCATCACAGAACACTACATCAAAAACTAATGATGTACTGTATGGTAACGAACATAACAATAAATAAAGACCTCTAACATAACTTGTTATTAAATATGCATAACTTTTTAAATAATAAACATTTTAATGAATATTTAGTACCTTTAATATGATGGATATTGCTTGGGAACTCTTTCATTATATTATTGTTCCACTTATATAGTGCTTTTATAATGCCAATTTTTCTCCAGATCTCAGAATAGCACTTTCAAAGACTTCCCTATATTCAATGTCTGTGACCATTTGTGTTTTTACGGTCGCTTGACCTCCACGTGCAGGGCCAGTTCCCTGGAACAATTCACTCTTGCAACCAGACTGAGAAGAATCTCCCCAGGTTTTGATACCTGGGTCTCTGTCTTTTTTCCAGTGCTTGTATCTTAGTCGTGGTAACTTTTTGAGATAGAACATTAGGCCATCTAGTAGAGACTACCTGGTTTTTGACTTTTCCTTTTGGAGGCAGTGTAGTTTAATACCAAAGAGGGCAGGTTCTGGTTGGTCAGTCTGTTCCAAATCTGCTGCACCACAAAGCCATCAGATGACAGGAGCAAGTCCCTTAGCCTCAGGGCTGCTATACAGTTATGTGTTTTGGTTTGAATGACAGCCTCATCTCCCAATATGAATGAATGCACTTGAATAATTTTGTTCTCTTGTAAATTTAATTAAGTTCAGTTCTCTAAAACATGAGGATGATGTTTGTTAACTTAAAATCTTGTTTACAGGAAAAAATATGATTACACATTAGGTACATGATATAAGCCAAACAAATGTTAGTTTCCTGTCTCTTTCCCATTTATTCTTTAATATTAATTGTTATATATTTCTGTGCATGACAATGTTCATAGTCATCGACTCATTCATCTTTTCTCCTTCCTTAAAAATCTTTCATTATCCTGCATATATACTCACAAGAGTGCCCAAAGATGTTATATGCAAGAATGTTTATTATGGTTTTATAAATAATAGCAAACAACTCAAAAATAATTTAATATTTATCAGTATGAAGTGGATTTAATAAAATATTGTAAATTTATTTTGTAGAATACTACTTAACTGTTGGAAAAAAGCATATCAATAATATGAGGAGATGTCCAGGATATAGTAACTAAAACAGGTGGAGCACATAGGATTTTTAGGGTAGTGGAAATACTTCATATGGTACTATTGTGGTGGGTACATGTCATTATACATTTGTCCAGGTCCATAGAATGTATAGCACCGAGAGTTAAGCCTAATGTAAACTATGGACTCTGAGTGGTAATGATGTGTCAATGTATTTTCTTCAACAAATGTACCACTTCGGTGGGGAACGTGGATAGTGGAGGAAGCAATGCTTGTGTGAAGCAAAAGATATATATGAAATCTCTGTATCTTCCTCTCAATTTTGTTGTGAAGCTAAAATTGCTCTAAAAATAAAGTCTATTTTATTTTATCTTATTTTACTATTTTTTTATTTTTTGGAGGGTAGGAAGGGACAGAGAGAGAGGAAAGGAGAGAATCTTAGCAGGCTCCATGTCCACTGCAGAGCCAGACATGGGGTTTGATCCCACAACCCTGACAATATGACCTGAGCCAAAATGAAGAGTTGGATGCTTAACCAGCTAATCCACCCACATTACTCCAAATGAAGTCTACTTTTAAAAAAGGAAAGCAAATGGGAGAACACTATATGTTACATGAGGAGTGTCAAAACTATTAACAGAAATTAACTCTAAGACTCAGTTCAGGACATTTACTTTTCACTTCATGTCTCCCCATCTTTTTTTAAAACCAAGTCAGTTAACTAGTTCTAACAAAAAAGCAGAATCTTTATTTCAGTCATATGTCCTTACAAATGATACTTTTCTTATTACAGATTTGGACGACTAAAATTTAGATAAAAGAAAATTAAATTTTGGCAAGGAATGTTTGGCAAGAAATGGCATTTCATTCCTTGCTAGTGAGCTATAAAGTTGATTCATTTTTAGAAAAGAATTTGGCAATATTTTTTATAGTTTAAAATATATATACAACATTTGACCCATCAAGACTATACCTAGGAATCTTGGAATAAATCCTTATGAAACTGTACAAACATATGTATGGATTTATACACATGTTTTCAGAAACAACAGAGTTTGCTTTTATCAGTTATGAAAATGAAAAATTGAAAACAAGCTAAAGGCCCATTAATAGAAGTCAGGTTAATAATTTATGGAACATGAGAAATTATGGTGCATAATAAACTGTAATGCAAGACAACAGCTACAAAATTGGCAGGTTTGTACATGCTACCCTGGAAAAATGTCCATAATAAATAATTGTGTGAAGAAAGCAAATGGAACCCAAGTTATTAGAAACAATTAATGGATAAGTACATATCAAAAATCTTACAGAATTTTATTGCATTTAAGGCCTTCTGAATAACAATAAAAAACACCTATTCTATTTTATATAAACCAAGCTCCAATTTAAATTATAGACAATTAAAATTATGATTTCCTGTTTTTTATGACTTCTCAAGTGGATTGTAAGCTTCTGGGGAAGACTTTCAATTTCCTATTTGTCTTGATCCTCCTCACATGGTGAAAACACATTATGGATTTCAAAGGATGATTCCCATGTTCACTATTCTTTTCCTAAGTGTATGGGTTCTAGAATCAGAATGCCCATCTCTTAAAGCCCACTCCAAAACTTCCTAGTGAAGTGGCCTTACATAAGTTACTTAACTTCTTTGTGCTAGAGTTTCCTTATCTATAAAAGAGGAAAAAAGTAATAACTACTTCATAGGTTGTTATATGGATTAAAGGTATTCAGAACATTACCTGTCATATTGTAAGTACTCGGTAGTTGTTAGATATCATACTAATGAGCTTTTAGAATATTGTAACTGAATTTGAAAAAAGAGTAATATGACATTCCCTGCCTACCAGATGATGCATGAAGTTGGTGTCTTTGTGTTCTATTTAAAACAAAAACCACTCTATTGTGCAAGACAAGCAAATTGTTGCTAATACTGAAAACTCTGTTTTCTTTTGGAGGTTATGGATATGCTCCTTGTCTCCTATCTTTCACTTATCCCATAATATCACAATAATCACATAATATGATAAACCCTAATATGATCATTACCGTTATTATTGGGGTTCGATCACAGATCTAACCTTCTGGGTCCTCTAGATGTTTATTCAGTCTTCAGAAATCCACCTGGTCATTTATCCACTTGAAAACTGGTCCCTGACCTTGTTTCCTTTCTGTTGACACTCCATCACTAAGCCACTTGAACTTCATTTGGTTCACCTACTCACTCCCCCTGCCCATTTCCTGACCATGATTACCACATGTTTCATTCTGATATACTTTGTATGAAGAAAAAAATATATGTATCAGGGTAGAGGACAGGTAAACAACAAAGGCTGACAATGATAATGCCAACTACTTAGCAAAAACACGGAGGGACTAACAATGCTGCTCTAGTCCCCCATTGATTAAAAAATAAATAAACCAAAATAAAAATTAAAAAAAATTAAAAACATCTAAAAACACAAAGACAAACAAAAAGGACATTTAGCAAAAGCAATTCTATTTTTTAAGCCTGTTCTATTTTTGAGTATCTCTAAAGTTTTCCTGTTTACCCTAAACAGTCCTTTCAGAGAAATTATTTCGCACTGGAAGCAAATCTACATAACTTTTCTCCAAAGGTTTATTTTATAATTTCTTATTAGCAGAAATAGCAAGAGAATGATTGTTTAGTAAAATTTTCCTTTAGGGTATCCATTGTCTGATGAAAAGAAAAAGATATTCTCCAAATAATTCCACCAAAATATTACATAACCAACTTATTCTAAATAGAATGTCTAACCAAGAGAACCTAGAGATTAATATTGGTATTTCACATTTAAATTGTCTTTAATCATCTACATTTTTTGTATGTGGCCTTATTTTTTCATGTAGCCTTATCTATTTTTAATAGCAATCTATTAAGATCAGAAGTCTAGGTTTACTATTCCCATTTACAGATGGGATAATTGAGACTCAGTGAGGTATACTGCTAGATTTCCAACAATTAACATGGTGCAAGATAGGATAAATATTCAGTGAATACACAGAAGGTTTCAAGTTCACAAGGCTTTTGATTAAATAAGGGAGGAAACTCATATATTTATTTTTTACCCCTTCCTCTAGAGATCCATTAGGCTGCATCTCTTATTTTAGAGATTATTCTTTTTCTTAAAATAATTTTTTCCCTGAAATGGTCAGAATTGTGAATACAGGTAGACTCTCAAAAATGTTCAGTACTAAAAAGCATGAACTTGAACAATGTTAATCACTTTAAATTTCACAGAGCTCATTGCTAAACGCTTTCTTTATTTTTATACTGATGATCGTGATGAGAATAATAATGAAGAATTCCTCTTCACAAACATCTGAATTGCCTCCAATATATTTGAAAAACCTTTTATTAAGAGTCCTCTCAAAAATATGTTTTTTTTTCATTTTTTAAAATTTATTTTCAGCATAACAGTATTCATTGTTTTTGTATCACACCCAGTGCTCCATGCAATCCGTGCCCTCTCTAATACCCACCACCTGGTTCCCCCAACTTCCCACACCCCCACCTCTTCAAACCCTTCAGATTATTTTTCAGAGTCCATAGTCTCTAATTGTTCACCTCCCCTTCCAATTTCCCCCAACTCCTTTCTCCTAACTCCCCATGTCCTCCATGCTATTTATTATGCTCCACAAATAAGTGAAACCATATGATAATTGACTCTCTCTGCTTGACTTATTTCACTCAGCATAATCTCTTCCAGTCCCGTCCATGTTGCTACAATAGTTGGGTATTCATCCTTTCTGATGGAGACATGATACTCCATAGTGTATATGGACCACATCTTCCTTATCCATTCGTCCGTTGAAGGGCATCTTGGTTCTTTCCACAGTTTGGCAACCGTAGCCATTGCTGCTATAAACATTGGGGTACAGATGGCCCTTCTTTTCATACATCTGTTTCTTTGGGGTAAATACCCAGTAGTGCAATTGCAGGGTCATAGGGAAGTTCTATTTTTAATTTCTTGAGGAATCTCCACACTGTTCTCCAAAGAGGCTGCACCAACTTGCATATCCACCAACAGTGTAAGAGGGTTCCCCTTTTTCCACATCCGCTCCAACACATGTTGTTTCCTGTCTTGCTAATTTTGGCCATTCTAAGTGGTGTAAGGTGATATCTCAATGTGGTTTTAATTTGAATCTCCCTGATGGCTAGTGATGATGAACATTTTTTCATGTGTCTGATAGCCATTTGTATGTCTTCATTGGAGAAGTGTCTGTTCATATCTTCTGCCCATTTTTTGATATGATTATCTGTTTTGTGTGTGTTGAGTTTGAGGAGTTCTTTATAGATCCTGGATATCAATCTTTTGTCTGTACTGTCATTTGCAAATATCTTCTCCCATTCCGTGGGTTGCCTCTTTGTTTTCTTGACTGTTTCCTTTGCTGTGCAGAAGCTTTTGATTTTGATGAAGTCCTAAAAGTTTATTTTGGCTTTTGTTTCCTTTGCCATTCCATGCTCTTGGATCAGAAGAATAAACATTGTTAAACTGTCTATACTGCCTAGAGCAATCTATACTTTTAATGCCATCCCAATCAAAATTCCACCAGTATTCTTCAAAGGGCTGGAGCAAATAATCCAAAAATTTGTATGGAACCAGAAGAGACCCCGAATCGCTAAGGAAATGTTGAAAAACAAAAATAAAACTGGGGGCATCACGTTACCCGATTTCAAGCTTTACTACAAAGCTGTGATCACCAAGACAGCATGGTACTGGCATAAAAACAGACACATAGACCAGTGGAACAGAGTAGAGAGCCCAGATATGGACCCTCAACTCTATGGTCAGTTAATCTTCAACAAAACAGGAAAAAATATACAGTGGAAAAAAGACAGTCTCTTCAATAAGTGGTGCTGGGAAAACTGGGCAGCTATATGTAGAAGAATGAAACTCGACCATTCTTTTACACTGTACACAAAGATAAACTCAAAATGGATAAAAGACCTCAACGTGAGACAGGAATCCATCAGAATCCTAGAGGAGAACATAGGCAGTAATCTCTTCGATATCAGCCACAGCAACTTCTTTCAAGATATGTCTCCAAAGGCAAAGGAAACAAAAGCCAAAAAAAAAAAAAAAAGGAATCAAAAATATGTTTTTAAAAGCAAGTTTTGCTTTTTTTCTCAGACATTATTGTTCCAAATGAGAAGAGTTTCTGCCAGGTTCCTATCATGCACACATTACTGTAAATGAACTAGTCAAAAACTTCACAAAATTGCTTTTTTACCAGTCAATGAGAACCAATTGTGAAAAAAATCCATTTTTATTTATTTTTGTTTGTTTTCTTTTTCAGGATTAGTCTTATATTCAAGATTAGTCTTATATTGTCTTCAGTCCATTTTGCCAACATAGCTATTGGAGATAGGAAACACAATATTTAAAAACTGAACAATGACTATGTCACCATAAAAAGAGAAAGTGTGTTTTTTCATCATTCTCTAGGGAAAAGAAAGGACTTACTTCTACTAGAGGGAACTGTAGTTCTCAGATATGAAGCTATGAGGCTTGCTTTGGAGCTGCAGTTATGGTGATGACTGACCAGGGTTGAGGCACCCTTTATTTTTCTATCATAGATAAACAAATTACAGTGCTTGCATGTGGATGAGAAGAAGAGGGCTGAGTAGAGAAAGAAAGGCAGAGGGGTTTAATATTTGACCTGTGCTGAAAGTACAATAAATTGAGTATCAGTGTCTGGAAGGAGATAAGCTGATCCTTAAACAACATGGGTCTGAACGATGTGGGTCCACTTGTACATGGATTTTTAATTTTTTTTCATTATGGTACTGTACATGTATCTTCTTTTTCTTATGATTTTCTTATGAACATTTTCTTTTCTCGCATTTACTTTATTGTAAGTATGTAATATATGGTACAGATAACATACACAATATGTGTTAATAGATGGTTTCTGTTATAGGTAAATTTTCTGGTCAACAGTAACCTATTAGTGTTTTAGTTTTTGGGAAATCAAGTTGTACATGGATTTTCAACTGCATGGTGGACTGGCATTCCTAACTTGTGTTGTTCAAGGGTCAAGTGTATATTTTAAATATGATTGAGATTGTGTAGCCAAAAAAGAGCAGTTAATTTAATTCACTGTTTTTAAGATTAAGTAGATAATCTTAAGGGTGCCTGGGTGGCTCAGTCACTAAGTATCTGCCTTCAGTTCAGGCCCTGATCCCAGGGTCCTGGGATCTAGCCCCTCATCAGGATCCCTGCTCCGCTGGAAGCCTGCTTCTCCTTCTCCCATGCCCCCCTGCTTGTTTCCCTCTCTCTCTGTGTCTCCCTCTGTCAAATAAATAAATAAATAAATAAATAAATGCTTAAAAAAAAAGATTAAGTAGATAAATACGATCATGTTTTTTTACATGCATGTGCATGTGGATGAGTATTTTTTCAGTGTGAAGTTATTATTGTGTGCATGTACATCACATAGCATATATTGTGTACTTGTGACAAATCCTCACTCTCAATCCCGGCTGTACCAGCTCTCTACCTTCTCCATGTTCACACCAGGTAGCTCAACATGGTTGGGGAAAAAGACAAAACTGTGTCCACTGATGTCACTTTAAATTAATGAGCACAATCTTAAGTGAGCCCCAGGCACTCTCTAGCAAGTTGAATACATTTCCTGGTATGTTCATACTCCCACTCTGAGACCACTATTGTTGCCTCCTTTCTCCTCTCTTTAATCCTCTAACACCCCCGCCTCCTCCTTACTCCCTGTATATGATCTTATCTGTTTCACTGAAAAAAATGAAAGAAATGAAATGATTTATATACATTACTAATCTACCCATATTCTTTCTCTGCCTTCCCTTCTGTTTGGGTGAGTTGCTCATTCACATCTCAGACCAGCCCTTCTTTTGGTCATACTGGCTTTCATCCTTTCAAGTACAACACTTTAGCAATGCGTTCCTGCTCTATTTGGAATCATCCAGTTTTCCACTCTGCTGACTCATTCTCATGATCATACAAATATGATGTAATATTATTCTTTTTAAAACAAATGGACAAAAATCTTGAGCATACATATACCCCCAGGCACTACTCAATCTCTGTCTGCTTTCAAGCAAAATTTATTAAAATATTTGTCTACATTTGCTATTTATAACTCCTCTCCCCTTAGTCTTTTTAAAAATATTTTATTTATTTATTTGAGAGAGAAAGAGAAAGAGAGAGCACAAGCAGGGGGAAGGGTAGAGGGAGAAGTAGTCACTCCATTGAGCAAGGAGCCTGAAACGGGGCTCAATCCCAAGACTCTGGGATCATGACCTGAGCGGAAAGCAGACCCTTAAGTGAATGAGCCACCCAGGTGCCCCTCTTTTCTGGTTATTCAACTGAACCTTCCCTAATTAGGCTTTTGTTTCCGCCAGTTTTGCCAATCTGCAAAACAGATTTTGTCAAAATCACCATTGACTATCCTGTCAATTTTCAGTATTTATTTGATCTATTAGTTCTCATTTTAGTGATGTATTGGCTTCATCACTTTCTCCTTCTTGATACATGACCCTACAGGACTTTCTCTTCATTCTCTTCCCACTTCACTGGCATTCCTTCTCAGTCTCATTTACGAATTCACTATCTTCTGAATATTGGCATGTCCCAGAGTTCAGTTGTCAACACTTCCTTTATACCCTCACTCTTTTGGTGATCTCTCCACATAGTTTTAAATACCATTTATTCCAAGAGCTCCTAGATCTAGACCTCTAACCTGAACTTCAGCATCACATTTCCAGTTGTCCATTCAACCTCACACAGGTGTCTAATTACTCATTTCAATCTCAACATATTCCTAAACAGACTCCTTATTCCATAACTCTTCCCCATCTTCTCTTCCCACAGCCTTCATCTCAGTAAACAGAACTCTCACAGATGCCTTGAAACATTCTTACACATATTTAGGGACAACTTTGAGGCCTCCTTGACTCTTCTTTTTTTTTTTTTAAATCATACTCATGAATCTATTAACAAATCCTACAGTCAACATCTTTGAAGCACATATAGAATCTGACCATTTCTACAACACCTTCTGTGACTATCTTGGTCTAAAATGCTATCATTTCTCTTCCTACTCCTGCCCATTTCTGTCCTTGCTTCTGCCCTAAAACACTATCATTTCTCTCCTTGCTTCTGTCCTATCTTTAAAAGCACACCAGAGGATCCTATTAAAACATATGTCAGATAATGTCGCTTCCATTTTCCAAATCTTCAAATGACTTTTCCTATTTCTCTCAGACCAAGAGTCATAGTTTTTTTTTGTTTTGGTTTTTTTTTTTGTTTTTTTTTGTTTTTTTTTTTTTTTGGTATGTATGTTTGTTTGTTTGTTTTTTGGTTGGGTTTGGCTTTAGAATAGCTTATGAGTCCTTTCTGGAACTTCTCTTCTCATATTCTACGATCTATTCCACACTCTCTGAGCTCTAGAGTGCTGGATTGATTCAACAAATATTTAGTGAGCCCCTATAATGAGGTCAGCATATTTGAAATGCTGTGGGAAAAGTAGTAAACCACTTCTGGTGGCTTCCTTGCATTACTGTTAGGTTTGCTCCTGTTAGTTCTGTCTAAAACACTCTTTCACCATGTTTACCTGGATGGTTCCTTTCCTTCCTCAAGTCTGTGCTGTAGTAAGACCTGGCTCATCTTGTTTCTTTCTTCCCTTCCCACAGTAGTCTGCCCTACAATCTTAACCGTCCTTTCTTTTTCTTCATACCATTTATTACTAATTGGTGTGCTCTACATTTAATTGTTTATTTGGTTATTTTATATTTCCACAAGTGTGAACATATCAAAAGGTGTGTGGCAACAAAAGACAACAGAAGAGAGAAAAGAAAAATAAATATAACTTATTTTTAAAATCAGGGATATAAATAATATAGATGAAAAACATCAAGGCTATATTTATTGAAGTCTTTTTCATTTAAGTATTTACAGTTGATCCTTGAACAGTTGGGGACTAGGGATTCTGACTCCTTGTGCAATTGAAAATCTGCAAGGAACTTGTAACTTCCCCAAAACTTAACTACTAATAGCCTATTGTTGACTGGAAGCCTTACCAATAACATAAACAGTTAATTAACATATATTTTCTGTTTTATGTGTATTATACACTGTACTCATAATAAAATAAGCTAGGGAAAAGAAAAATCATAAGGAAGAGAAAATTCATATATAGTTGTACTATAAAAAATCTGTGTATAATTAGACCCAAACAGTTCAAACCCATTTTGTTCAAGGGCCAACTGTGCATTCTCTGTTCATATGCCAATATTAAGAAAAGAGAATACTGTGTGTGTGGCTTTTTTGGGCTCACTTATGAATAATAATTCTTCATTAACAAAGATGTTCTACTTGGCTTTTAAAAGACTGATAACAGAGTAGTGCTGAATAAAATTTTTCTGATTGTTTGATTATCAAAATATTAGCCAAATTCAAGCAAAGAGTGCACAGGCAAAATATTATCTATGATAATTAAGAATTGGAGTCCTTGCTGGGAGGATCCAAGTGGCTCTCCACTCTGTTCATGGCCAAAAGCCAACCCTAATCTAGCTATTGGCTGTGTTCATCACCCCAAAATATTTGCAGATCGTCTAATGCAATCAGAGTCTTTATTTCAATGTATATTTAGATTTCGGTTTACTTGTTACAAAATGTGATAAATACCTCTTAAATAATTTTCAGCATTTGTTGTTTAAAGTGGTTGTCTTTTCATTAGCAAAACAGAAAAGTAGAAACCATGTTTTTGAAATAGATTGTTTTTAAGGCTAACATTCATGAAGCTATCCATTTCATTGGAGTTGTATACCTGTAATTTGATAACCATCACTAACCTGGGATATGGCCCTAAAGTTTCAAAACCTAGGCTTCCTTCTAGTGTTACTAGCACAAGTAATAGTAAACTATTGTTTCATAATATTTTTTAAAAATATTTTAAAATAAAGTTTAAAAATTACATTCATGACACAACGATTGTGCCAGTAGGCTCTAACATATTAATTAGTCCTTTAGGGCTCATGGGAAAAAAGCAGCCAATTTCTCATCATAGCAATGATGATCTTTCCAAACAAGCACTCAATGTTTCTTTCCGGCTTCCAAACCCATCACTTTCTCTAGACTCTGTGCAGCCAAGGCAAACACCAACACCACATATTCTAAACTGGACCTGCAGAATACTTACTGATTTTGCTTCCTACTTCCTTCTTTTAAGAATTAGTTTACTGTATTTTCTCATAAAATTATATCAAAATTTCTCTCCTTAATACTAATCACAACCTGCTTTTAATTAGGTGAACTAGAATAAAGGTTTAGCAAATCTTTCTTTCCTACAAGACAGTATGATCCTTGAGGGGAAGAGTGAATTCTTATTCATTTATCTACTAGAATCTAGCAAAGTGGTTCTCAGCCAGAGAGGATTTTTATCCCGCAGGGGACTTCTCACAACCCTCGGGGTCATTTTCATTTACCATGACTTGCGGGGGGAGATGAAACTGGCACCTAGTGAATAGAGGCCTATAATGTTGCTAAACATTCTACAATGCACAGGACAGCTACCACAACTAATGATTATTTGGCCCAAACAGTTAATAGTGTCAAGGTTAGCAAATCTTGCTTTGACATTTGTCTATACGTGGTTTCTCCCTCTATGAAATAAGTTTATCAGGTTTGGGATATCCGAATAGTGTTGCTAAATACCAACATTTGCTTTGATTTTTTTATGTTATAAATTTCATCTTTGTAAGATTTATTTACTTATTTGAGAGAGAGAGTGTGTATGAGCAGGAGGAAGAGCAGAGGGAGAGGGAGAGAGAATCTCCAGCAGTCTCTCTGCTAAGCACGAAGCCTGATGTGGGCCTTGATCTCACAACTCTGAGAGCATGACCTGAGTTGAGATCAAGAGTCAATTGCTCAACTGACAGTCAGACAGGCACCCCTGTTATACATTTTAAATTATTATCATTTTCTTTTTATCTTAGTTTTTTATTTTTAAAAAGATTTTATTTATTTATTTGAGAGAGAGAGAACATGAGCAGGGTGAGCGGCAGAGGGAGTAGCAGACTCCCCACTGAGCAGGGATCCCAATGCAGGGCTCAATCCTAGGACTAAAGTATCAGTATGACCTGAGCCAAAAGCAGACACCCAACCAACTAAGCTACCCATGTGTCCCTTCCATCATTTCCATCCTAATAGGACTTATCAAGACTTATGACTCTAAGGTCCCAGTTTTTCTTTTGCTCTCCCACTTTCTCACCAGCTTGAGTAGAAAAGAAAGAAGAAATTAAGGAAAGATCACACAGTTTTATATTATACTGAGCTAGTTTTAAAAAAAAAAAGCACGATGGTGTTTTCTGCAATCTGTTGAGATTTAGGTCTCATCTTGTTTCCATCATGGGATATAACCTCCCGTCTCACTTGTTCGTTTGAGATTGATAATTTCATCTATTTCAGTTCCTTAAAGATTTACCAGACTGCCAGATTAAAAACTTTTTGAATAAGACATAAAAAGATTTTGAACTAAAAATACAAACTGTTTTAATAAGACTACTCTAGATGAAGAAACTCTGGAACAAGATTACAGCAAGAACATTGTGAAAGGAGACTTCGGATTTCTGATCTCAGGAAGAAAGGAGAAAGGAGGCAGGGGATGGCACTAATTATTGCTCTCAATTATGCTCTTCTTCTCCCCAAACACTTTGCCCAGATTTATCACATTACATCATTTAAAAAATTCCATGTTCTAAGAATTTGTTTCCCTAATTTACTCTATTTCTCCTCTGCACCTTGGTGCATGCTGTTATTTTTGCTGGAATATCCTTTTTTTAAAAAAAATATTTTATTTATTCATTTGATAGAGATTGGTAGGCAGAAAGGCAGGCAGAGAGGGATGGAGAAGCAGGCTCCTTGCTTGTGGAGCAGAGAACCCAATGCGGGGCTTGATCCCAGGACCCTGAGATCATGACCTGAGCCGAAGGCAGAGGCTTAACCCACTGAGCCACCCAGGCGCCTCTCCTTTTAACCTTTGTTTATTTGCCAGCTCCTACTGATCCTTCAGGATTATGCTCAGTTTATCTCTAAGAAGCCTTTCCTGATAATCCACACCTCCCAAAGGAGACATAGGTATCCTTCTTAGGCACTCTCTTAGCCCTTTGTTTTGTTTCCTAACAGAGCACTAAACACACTGAATTACAGTTATTTACTTGTTGATCTCCTCCATGGGGAGAGGGACTGTGTCTTCTCTTCAGTGTCTAAGTAATTACTTTCTGAACAGATTGATAAAAGAAACAATAAAGAATAAATGAATAAAGTCAAAGAGTTGTTGCAGTCTTTGGAGGTAATGGAAACTGAATTTGGGAGATGCCTAACACCAACTTTTTTTTTTCTTTGACCCAACCTTTTAAACCTGCATGAGAATTGAACATGCAAAGATGGAAAACGCAATCATTGTGTAAATTTTATTTTACATGGGACAAAACTTTCTTGTTTGTTCTTCTACTAAATTGTTATTTAGATAAAGTATGGTAAGAATTTCTGTTACTCATATCCCAGTATCTCTGTGAAAGGAGTGAGCAACAACAAGTGGCATATTCTACCTATGACACTGATTATTTGGCAAATTTATGCAAAATGTAAATTATAAGAAAATCACATAAAATTTGAGATTATGAGCAGATTCCCCTAAGTACATTCTCACAAAGACATTTGTATTAATTATGAAATCTAATCTCAAAGGGAACTTAGGTATCATCTAGACCTTCCTTTTTATCCTAAAAACAATATCCACAAACACTTGCATGGAAAACAAGACATATTGAATGATTAGAAACACTTACTGGAAGAGGAAGTATCTGAATAATTCTAAACATGGGAACTGTTCTTTTTTTTTTTTTAATAAAGATTTTGTTTATTTATTTATTTGACAGACAGAGATTACAAGTAGGCAGAGAGGCAGGCTGAGAGAGAGGAGGAAGCAGGCTCCTTGCTGAGCAGAGAGCCCGATGCGGGGCTCAATCCCAGGACCCTGGGATCATGACCTGAGCGGAAGGCAGAGGCTTTAACCCACTGAGCCACGCAGGCGACCCATGGGAACTGTTCTTAAGAGGATATGCAGCAACCATGGGGTAGCTCAGTATCAGGCACAGCAAATGTATTTGATTTCTTATTCTAATAGTAAACAACATCTGAGACTTACGCCAAGGAAACATAGTATAGTAGAATATGGATTGTCCTGATGGTCTGAACAGAATAGTTTAGGACCTTAGAAAAACTTGTTCCTCCTGAGTGTGGATGAGAAAAGGGGTCCAAGTGAGAGGCTGATCCCTTCCACTGACCTGTTCTTAAGCACCTAGTATAGGAGTTGTTTGTCCCAAGCTCGGCAGTGATGAGCTAAGATTAAAATATGGAAAAGCCTAAAGTGAGCGTGTGGTAAAACCAAGTGTTGTTTTTGTAAGTAATCATGCCTCCTGGAAACTCAGTCCACAACATCTCTGTACAGAGCCTAGGAGACTTCATGTGGAAAGCCTGGCCCTAACAGCAACAGTACTTTCTAAAATCTCTGAGAGTGATGTAAGCTTTTCAAAGGAATTCATCCGTCAAGGGGAATCACAAAAGTTATATATGAAAGAAAAGAAGATACCAGCTGAAGAAAACAATCCCATTTTGAAGTGGAAGAAAGAAAGGCAGTTGGGAAGACTGAAACACATAATAAATTGTTGTTTTTTTTTTATTTTTAGTTTTCACATTGAACTAGGTTTTTAGGTGGAAAAATATAATGATACCCAAATGGTGATAACTATAACTTCATTTCATGATGTTACTGCTTTAGGTAGTCAAAGAACATTTCTAATAAGATATTGCCTTAGCTTGGTTAATTTTGAAATAGGCAAAGAAAGTAAGGATCATGATATTGGCTATATGGTCTGATTCAGAGAATATCAGTGGTTGATGCAAGTAAATTTTGATGTCAGCAGAGCAGAATATATTATCACCTAGGACTTGGCCACATAAGGGAAGAAATCTAGGAAATAGAGTTTATATGAAATTTGTTTTCCCTTATGGGAAAAGTATATATTCCTTCATAAAACAAATGTTCTTTTTACTGGCATAAAAGGCAATATAAACATTTAGCCACATTGGGTAAAGTGAAGTCTATAATGCTATCTTAAAATCGATGGTATTTTTCCAGACATTTTCTAAACTGTAATAGGAAATATTACAGGATTTTTCTATTAAAAAAGTGTTCTGAAGTTGAACTTATCAAAACAAGAACAAAATTTTCAATAGCAGTATGAAAGTTGCAGCTTTTTGTGTAACTGAAAGAGGAGTGAGACTTACAGTTTCAACTCCAACATGTCATTATTCCAATCCTTTCTAACAGAAAATCAAAAAACTTTTCTTGGGCATGTTAGAGAATTCAGGTTTCAGGATAAACTATTGTCTAAATCTGGACACACAAGTGAGTATGAAGAGTCATAGTTAATATATACTTGCCTGGAGAAACAAACAAACAAACAAGCCAGTAGGAATACTTATATGGTGTAACCTTGGCATATTTCTGGAGGCTAAGTATGCACTAGCATCATAGTTAGAAACTCTGGGGACCACAGTTTTATAAGGTCTTTCATATTTTCATGGGCTTTCTTTTCAGAAACCCTATAATATTCTTATGGTGAGGATCTGACAAAGATAACTTCTTAGCTCTGGCAGGGGTAAGGAAAGAGTAATCATGAAGAATCAGAAGAAAATATGTTCTATATAATGTGTTATATGTTATATAATGTGTTCTATGTAGTAAAGGTCTACTCTTCAGAGGGAAAACAGTTTGCCAGAGCTCTAGCTCACCTGGGGAAGAGGATTCCCACTCACTTCAGCCTCCTCTAGGCTTCCTAACTCACCTAAGGAGAAATATATCTATACCACCACAAAAAATCAAAGCCAAGAGACACAGGCCCACTGAAAGACTGAGATTTAATCATAAAGCTATAGAATGCTTCTCCTGTCCACACTGTAACACTACATCAACATGGTATCAGTGTAAGAGTGGATTATAGAGCAAAGAATGGAAAGGCATAGACTTTCTCTGAGGAGGAGTACACTGGAAGCACAAATTCAAGAATGGGGACCAAAGTAAGAATACTATGAACATTTAAATCTTCTGGTTCCAAACATCAAACATTAAACACAGCTCAGCTCCTATCTAGTAAATATACATTTTTACACTGACAGTCTATTTATTTCACTTCCCATTATCCAATCCATGTCTTTATTTCAACAACAACAGAATTATAAGGCATCCCTAACAAAGGCATTGCAAGGCATCACAAAGAATACACAGAGTCTGAGAGACAAAGCAAACATCAAAATTAGACAAATATGATACAGATGTTGGAATTACCAGACAGGGAACTTATAATAACAATGATTAATATGTTAATGGCTATAATGTAAAAAGCAGGTAATATGAAAAAAAATCATGGGTCTGAAAGCAGAAAGATGTAGATTCTAAGAGATTGCAAAGGAACAAGATACATTTCAAAAAAAGTAACAGAAAACCTTTGATAGATTTATCAGAAGACTGGACACAACTAAGGAAAGAAGAAGTGAGCTTGAAGATGCGCCCATAGAAACTTCCCACACTGGCATGCATACAGAAAAAGAAAAAAAAAAAAAGGAGAAAAACCCTAGAATACAATATGCAAGAAATATGCGATAATTTTAAAAAAGTATAACATATACATAATAATAATAAAAAGATACAATGAAGCAGAAAAAATATTTAAAACAGTAAGCAAAAGTGAACATCTAGCAAAATAAATACCAAAAAAATCTGATTGTTTGTATATAGTATTTAGCTGCAGAAAACCATAAACAAAGAAAATCTTAAAAGAAGGCAGAGAAATCAAAAATGTTCCTTATATAGTAACAAGTATAAGAATTATAGTGGGCTTATAGTCAGAAACCATGCAAACAAGAGATAAGAGATGTGGGTGAACTATTTAGTGTTGAAAGAATCCTACCCCATACACCACATAGAATTATATATCCAGTAAAATAATCCAAAAATAGAGAAAAAAAGACTAAGATAAACAAAACTGCAGAATACTTCCCATTCCTGCAAGAAATGTTCAAGAAAAATGTTTCAGGGAGAAAGAAATTATATAGGTCAGCAACATGGTTCTCCATAAGGAGAAGAAGAATGTCAAAGAAGAAATATATGAAGGTAAAGTAAAATCTTTTATTTTTCTCATTCTTAATTGATCTGATAACTTCTTCTTCAAAATATTAATGGTAACAATATCTTGGATGATTATAGGATATGGATAAGGGACATGAATGACAGCAATGTCAAAAATAGTGGGAGGGAGAAACTGGGAATATTCTGTTATAATTTACCTGCACTATATGTGCAATACTCTAGCACTATGTGAATGTAGATTTAGACTAGTTGTAAATGTATATTGGAAACTCTTGTGAAACACTAAAAGATTCCTTTGAAGTATAATTGATATGATAAAAAATGAGAGAGATGGAATTATATAAAATACTCAAACCCAGAGAAGACAGAAGAGGGGATGGGAGGAAGAAACAAAGAGGAAATACAGTTAATAGAAAACACAAATGTGTTAGATCTTAATCTGATTCTGTTAATAAACATCTAAATATGAACGACCTAAATATACCAATTAAATGACAGAGATTGTCAGCCTATAACCATACAAGACTCAACTATATGGTGTATACAAAAAACTTCTTTAATTAAAGACTTTTTTTTTAAAGATTTTATTTATTTATTTGACAGAGAGAGAGATCACAAGTAGGCAGAGAGGCAGGGGGAAGCAGGCTCCCCGCTGAGCAGAGAGCTGGACTCGGGGCTCGATCCCAGGACCCTGAGATCATGACCCAAGCTGAAGGCAGTGGCTTAACCCACTGAGCCACTCAGGTGCCCCAAGACTTTTTTTTTTTTTTTAAAGATTTTATTTATTTATTTGACAGACCAACATCACAAGTAGGCAGAAAGGCAGGCAGAGAGAGGAAGGGAAGCAGGCTCCCTGCTGAGCAGAGAGCCCAACTTGGGGCTCCATCCCAGGACCCCAGGATCATGACCTGAGCTGAAAGCAGATACTTTAACCCACTAAGTCACCCAGGGGCCCCTAAATAAAGACTTTAAGATAAACTTCTAGCTGAGTTTTCAACCAGATACCAACTCACATCCAAGTCAATAAACTGGAGATCAATCTGAAGACTGGTGGAACAAATTCCACAACTAAATATAGAGAAGAAGCTGTATCTGAAAGTTTAGAAAGTTCAGAAAAGTGGAGAGAGGCTGCCCATAGGAAGCAGGGAGATGTACATGTAGAGAGGACAGAGAAACAGGCCCTGTACAGGAAACTTACACAGGGAAAATGAATCCCCATAATGTTTGGCTTTAAAAATCAGAGGGGCTGAATTCCTTTTTTTTTTTTTTTTTTTTTTTAAGACCAGTGGGACTTGGAGCTCAGAGCTTTAACAGTCAGCTGACTGAGCACTAGGCAAGTCAGGAGGGTGAATGATAGCTGAGTTGCCACCCTTAAGGAGACAACAGGCTGCACAAAGAGGCAACATATAAAGGGCAGTTTATACAATGGCAGGGTTAAACAGGAGACAGATCTGTTCATACTGATTTTGGAGCATATTGTGGGATTTCCCTAAAAATAAGGGAGCTTCCAAGTGCCATTTTCCTTCCCTGCCCCCAGAGTAAACACAGAGCAACCTGTGGGAGGTAGTACTGCACAGACATTTGCTACTTAATCTGCTAGCAGTGTGCCTTGCCCACAAGTTCTCCTGAGGACTTGCCCACTCCAAGCCTTCTAGCTTTGGCCCTTCACTCAGGGAAAATTCTGTCTTAGCCTTATGCACACCATGCCCTGCTGCTGGGTGCATGGTTGCCATGTGCCACACCCAGCTGTATCACCACACTCAGCTGTGCACCCATAGCTACAGTAACAAAATAGACCCAACTTGGCTAGCCTCACACCCCTGGCTGCCCCAGCACACAGATCTTAGCCCCCACAATTCTTCAGGGGATCTAGCTTAGGACTAGTGGCTCAGTGAAAATTTTACTAACACTACTAACCCACACCCAAATTCCTCGGTGGACACACCCACTCAGAGCTGGCCTGCCTGGGTCCCACTAACACCACAGGGAACAAGCACAGCCCCCAACATGCAAAGTCAGTGCAGATGACTGCACTGAAAGGAAAAGTGACCAGATACAATAACAAGGCCTAAGCAACACACAGGAGACTCTCCTGAAGTGCTAGATTTTGATGAACAGAGAACACTGCACTGCAGGGCACTCCAGAACCTGTTCTTCATAAAGTCACTACTTCTAGGAGCAGAAGACATTGCCAACTTTCTTAACACACAGCAACAGACACAGAGAGGCACATAAAAGGAGGGGAGGGAGAAATTTATCCCAAATGAAACAACAGGACAAGACTTTGGTCACAGATCTAAGCAAAACAGGTATAAGTAACATGCCTGATAGAAAATGTAAAGCAATGATCTTAAGGATTACTCTTTTGAACAAAAGAGAGGAAAAAGAATTATGCAAAAAGAGAATAGACTTAGAAAACTCGGTGACCCCATCAAATGTAATAATATTCATATTATAGGAATCCCAGAAGAAGAAAAAGAAGAGACAGGAAAGGGGACAGAAAATTTATTTGAAGAAATAATAGCTGAAAACTTTCCTAATCTGGGGAAGGAAACAGATATCCAGATCCAGGAGGCACAGAGAACTCCCATTAAAATCAGCAAAAGCAGACCCAAGCCAACACATATGGTAATTAAATTGGCAAAATATAGTGATAAAGAAATATTTTAAGAGCAGCAAGACAAAAGAAGTCAGTAACTTACAAGGGAAAACTCATTAAGGCAGAAGACTTTTCAGCAGAAATTTTGCGAGCCAGAAAGAGTGGCATGATATATTCAAAGTGCAAATAGGAAAAATCTATAGCCAAGAACACTCCATCCATCAAGGCAATCATTCAGAATGGAAGAAAAGAATTTCCCAAATAAGCCAAAATTAAGAAGTTTGTGAACAGTTAACCAGCCCTGCAAGAAATATTAAAAAGAACTCTTTGAATGGAAATGAGACCCAAAATGAGAGTCTTAGAGATGTGAAACACAAAAGCAGTAAAAATGAATATTTCTGTTAAAAAATCAGTCAAGAAATTCACAAAAAATATATAAAATATAATAACGTATACCTAAAACATGTGGAGGAAAGGAAAAAAAAATGGGTTCAAACTACATGTAGAAGAGGTTAGATAAAAACCTAACGGTAACATATATCAAATCCACTAAGCAATACGCAAGGAATAAAAAGAAAGAAATGTATCCCATTTCAAAGGGATACATACACCCCTATGTTTATAGTAGCATTATTTATAATAGCTAAGATATGGAAGCAGCTTAAGCATCCATCAATTGAAGAATGGATAAAGTAGCGGTATACAATTCAGTATTACTCAGACATAAAAAAAATGAAATCTTGCCATTTACAATGATGTGGATGGAGCTAAAGAGTATTATGCTAAGCAAAATGAGTCAGTCAAAGAAAGACAACTACCATAATGATTTCAGTCCTCGTATGTGGCATTTAAGAAACAAAACAAATGATGGGGCGCCTGGGTGGCTCAGTGGGTTAAAGCCTCTGCTTTCAGCTCAGGTCATGATCCCAGCAGGGTCCTGGGATCGAGCCCCAAGTCGGGCTCTCTGCCCTGCAGGGAGCCTGCTTCCTCCTCCTCTCTCTCTGCCTGCCTCTCTGCCTACTTGTGATTTCTCTCTCTCTGTCAAATAAATAAAATCTTAAAAAAAAAAAAGAAACAAAACAAATGAACAAAGGGAAAAAAAGAGAGAAAACTACAAACCAAGAAACAGACTCTTAACTATAGAGAACAAACTGATGGTTTACAGAGAGGATGGGTAGAGGGATGGGTGAAATAGGTGATGAGATTAAGGAGTGCACGTGTCATGATGAGCACCAGGTGATATATGGAATTGTTGAATCATCATATTGTATACCTGAAACTAACATAACATGGTATGTTAACTGACTGGATTTAAAATAAAAATTAAAGAAATGTAAATGTAAAGACTTTGATAGATTAAAAGTAAATGAAGTAGCAATATTATGTTTTGGAGAAAGCAGAATTGAGAACAAGGAAATTTATTTGTAATAAAGAGAGGCAGTACATACTAATGAAGGGTTCGGTTTTCCAAGAAGACAAAAACAATACTAAACATGTATGTTTCTAACAAGAAGTTGTCAAAATATATGAAACAAAACCTGATAAAACTGAGAGGAGAAACAGGAAAAACTACTATTATAGCTGGATGCTTCAATAATCCTCTTTCAGAAATTATTAGATCAAGCAATCAAAAAATTAGCAGGGATATAATTGACCTAATCAATACTATCAACCAACTTGATCTAATTGATAGTCATACAATACTCCATCCCACAACAGCAGATTACACATTCTTCTCAGACTAGAAGGAATATTCATCAAGATAGACAACATCCTAGATATTAATAGGTACATTAACAAATTTAAAATAATAGAAATCACAGAAAGTATAGTTATAGACCATAATGAAATTAAACTGGGTATCAATAACAGGGAAATATATAGCAGGAAATGCAATTCATGAGGAAAGATCTAAAAACAATAACCTAAGCTGCCTGTTTAGGAAACCAGAGAAAGAAAAGCAATTTAGGCATAAAGCAAGCAGAAGGAAAGAAATAATGAATATTAGAGTAGAAAGCAATAAGGTTTACAGCAGAAAACTACAGAAACAAAAACTGTTGTTCATTGCCTGTAAGAATGCAAAATAGTACAGCCAATTTAGTAGTCAGTTTGGCAAATTCTTACAAAACTAAACATACTCTTACCATATGATCCAACAACTGTGATCCTCAGTATTTACCAAAGGAGTTGAAAATTCATGGCCACATGAGTTTATAGTAACTTAAATTATAACTGCCAAAACTTTGAAACAATCAAGACATCCTTTAGTAGGTAAATAGATAAATAAACTATGGTACATCCAAACAAATATTATTCAGTGCTAAAAACAGATGAGCTATGAAGACGTGAAATAAGGAAAGAGGACGTACATTACTAATATTAGCAAAGAAAGAGCAGTTATCACTACTCATGCCATGTACATTAAAAGCTAAAAAATAATAAATGAACAACTCTGTTCTCATAAATTTGATACCTTTGATTAAATGGACTAATTTACTGAAAGAAAAAGACCAACAAAATTTATACAAGAAGAGATAAATCATCTGAATAGGCTCGTATCTATTAAAATAATTGAATTAATAATAACTTTCCCAAACCAAATGCACTAGGCCCCTTTGAATATTCTAGTGAATTCTACCAAACAATTAAGGAAGAAAATATACCAATTCTTTAAATGTCTTCCAAAAAAAAAAAAAATTGAAACAGAGATAGTACTTCCTAACTCATTTTATGAGGTCATTATTATTATCTCAGTACTAAAATAGAATAAAGTCTTTACAGGAAAGGAAAACTATAATGATGCTTATGAATATAAATACAAAAATCCTCAATTATTATTAGCAAATAGACTATCGCAATGTATAGAAACAATTATACATCATGGCCAAGGGGGATTTATTACAGTTATGCAAATTTTTCAGCAGGCTGTAGAAGAAAATGTATATGATTATATAAATTCATGCAGAAAAAAAAAATGAAAAAGCCCTATATCTATTCATGATTTTGACTACCAGAAAAATAGGAATAGACAGGATCTTAAACTTGATCAAGAACATCTGTAAAAAACGTATGGCTAACATCAAACTTTATGGTGAGTAAACACTTGCCCCGGAAGATCAGATAAAGGTAAGAATGTCCTCACTCAGCATTCCTGTCGAACATTATATGTAAAGTCCTAGCTAGTTCAATAACACAAGAAAAAGAAATAGTTGTTATTAAAAATGGAAAGGAATTGTTGTCCTATTCACAGATGACATGATTATATATGTAGAAACCCTAAATATTTATTCTAGAAATAACACAAACAAAAACCATCTTGGAATTAATAAACAACATTAGCAAGATCATAGGATGAAAATGTTAACATGTACAAGTCAATTGCTTTGTTGTAACCATCAGCAATGAACAACTGAAATTAGAAACTGAATAAAAACCACTTGAATACCATGAAGAAAATTAAATAGGTATATGTCTAATACAATATGTATAGGATCAATATGCTAAAAACTAGAAAACACAGATGAAGGAAATCAGAGTATCTCAATAAATTGAGATATACTCCACATATGTGGATTAAAGAACTCAATATAGTTAACATGTCAGTTTTTCTCAATATGATCTATACCATCTTTTATTTTTTTTAAAGTAAATCCTATGCCAGTATGAGACTTGAACTCAATACCCTGAGATCAAAAGTAGCATGCTCTACTGACTGAATCAGCCAAGTGTTCCTTCCTCACTTGCTCTATAGACTCAATTTAAGCCATACCAAATTCAAGCAAGAGGTATAAATATTAACAAACTACTTCTAACATTTATATATTAAAGGAAAATACTTAGAGTAGCCAGCACAGGTATAAATATTAACAAACTACTTCTAACATTTACATATTAAAGGAAAATACTTAGAGTAGCCAGCACAATACTGAAGAACAAATTTGGATGATGAACACTTCATGTATTAGTTTTCTCTTGCTGTTATAACAAATTTTCACAATCTGGGGGGCCTAAAGTAATGTACAGTTGACCTTTGAACAATGTAGGTTTGAACTATGCAGGTCCGCTCATATGCAGACTTTTTACAGTACAATATTGTAAGTGCATTTTTCTTCTTTATGATTTCCTTAATAACATTTTATTTTCTCCAGCTTACTTTCTTTAAGAATATAATATATAACACATATGACACAGAAAATATGTGTTAATTGACTGTTTCTCTTATCAGTAAGGCTTCTGGTCAACAGTAGGCTGTGGTTAAGCTTTTGGTGAATCAAAAGTTATATGCAGGTTTTTGACTCCATGTGAGGTAGCACCCTAACCCCTGCTTTGTTCAAAGGTCAACTGTGTTTATGTTGTCTTAGAGTTCTGGAGGTCAGTAGTCCCAAATGGGTCTTGTTGGGCTAACATCAAGCTGTGTTCCTTTTGAAGACTCCAGGGGGAAATGCATTTCTTTGCTTTATCCAGCTTGTAGTAAATGCCTGAATCCTTAGGTTGTGGCCTTTTCTTTTTTGAAAGCCAGCAATTTTTGGTCAAGTCATTCACATGCTGCATCACTCTGACACTACCACTTCAGTCTCCCTCTTACAGCTACAAAGACCCTTGGAATAACATTAGGGACTCCAGATACTATAGGACAATCTCCTCAATTTAAGTTCACCTAATTTGTGACTTTTTTGTTAGCGAACTGCAGATGTCTTTGCCTTTTTTTGTTGTTGTTGTTAACAGCTTTATTAAAGCATAATTAAGATTTTAAAATGTCACGTATTTATATAAACTGATGAATTTGGATATATGCATATAACTGTGATACCATCATCATGATTAAAAGAATAAACAGGGGCACCTGGGTGGCTCAATGGGTTAAGCCTCTGCCTTCGGCTCAGGTCATGATCTCAGTGTCCTGGGATGGAGCCCCGCATCGGGCTCTCTGCTCAGCGGGGAGCCTGCTTCCCTCTCTCTCTGCCTGCCTCTCTGCCTACTTGTGATCTCTCTGTCAAATAAATAAATAAAATCTTTTAAAAAAAAAAGAATAAACATATTCATCATCTCCAAAAATTTTCTTGAGTCTCTATGTTTTCTTTGTATGTTTATTTTGTTATAGTAAGAACACATAATATGAAATATAATGTCCTAACTAGTTTTTAAGTGTGTAATACTATATTGTTAACTACAAGTACTATGTTATATAGCAAATCCCTAGAACTTATTCATCCTGTGTAATTGTGACTTTATACTTATTGAACAATTTCTCATTTCCCCCTCACTATCTTCTGCTTCTTTTAAGTTTGACTATTTTGTATACTGCATATAAGTAGAATCATGCAGTAATTGTCCTGTGATATACTTTTTCTTATTTCACTTAGCATGATGTCTTCCAGATCTATTCATGATTATCACAAATGGCATTAACCTTTTATAAGGCTGAATAATATTACATTGTACGTATATACAACATTTTCTTTATCCAATAATCTATCAGTGAACATTTGGGTTGTTTGCTTATCTTGGATATTGTGAACAATGCTTCAATGAGCATGAGAGTACAGATTTCTCTTCAACATCCTGATTTCAATACTTTTGAATATATATCCAGAAGTGGGATTACTGGATAATATGATAGTTCTATTTTTAATTTTTTGAGAAGCTTCCATACTATTTTCTAACATTTGTTATTGCTTGTCTTTTTGAAGACAGCCATTTTAACAGATGTGAGATGATAGCTCATTGTGGCTCTGATTTTCATTTCCTGATGATCAGTGATCCTGAGCACTTTTTCTTGTGTCTCTTAGCCATCTGTATGTCTTTTTTAGAAAAATAGCTATTCTCTCTCTTTTTTTTTTTTAAGATTCTATTTATCTATTTGAGAGAGAGAGAGCACAAAAGTAGGAAGAAGGGCAGAGGGGGAAGCAGGCTCTCCACTGAGCAGGAAGCCTGACTGGGGGCTCAATCCCAGGACCTTGGGATCATGAACCCAGCTGAAGGCAGATACTTAGCTGATTGAGCTACCCATGTGCCCTGAAAAATATCTATTCAGATCTCCTGCCATTTTAAAGATAGAATTGCTTGTTGTTGCTGTTGTTGTTTTTTTGCTATTTAATTATGTGCATTCTTTATGTATTTTTGATACTAAATCTGTTACTCAATAAAGTAAAATCAATAAGTTGAACTTTATTAAGAATTTCTGTTCTGTAAACAATACTATAAAGAAAATGAAAAAGTATACCATAGACTGGAAGTAAATAATCTGCAAAACACATATCTGATAAAGGAAAAAGGGACTAATATTTAAAATATAAAGAACTCTTAAAACTCAACAATAAGAAAATAAGTAAAAATGATTTAAAAAGTCTAAGTAGGGGCACCTGGGTGGCTCAGTGGGTTAAGCCTCTGCCTTTGGCTCAGGTCGTGATCTCAGGGTCCTGGAATCGAGCCCCGTATTGGGCTCTCTGCTCAGTGGGAAGCCTGCTTCCTCCTCTCTCTCTCTCTGCTTGCCTCTCTGCCTACTTGTGATCTCTCTGTCAAATAAATAAAATATTTAAAAAAGAGAGAAAGTATTAAAAAATAAAAAAGATAAAAAGTCTAAGTAATTACTTCAATATAGAAATTATATAGGTGGGGCGCCTGCGTGGCTGGTTCATTAAGCACCTGCCTTTGGCTCAGGTCGTGGTCTCAGGGTCCTGGGAGTGAGCCCCACATTGGGCTCCCTGCTCAGCGGGAAGCCTGCTTCTCCCTCTCCCACTCCCTCTGCTTGTGTTCCCTCTCTTGCTGTCTCTCTCTGTCAAATAAATAAAACCATTAAAAAAAAGAGAAATTATATAGTGGGAAGAAAAGGTGGAAAATAAGCATACGAAAAGATGCTCAATATCATTTGTCACGATAGAATTGCAAATTCAAGCAATGAGGTACCCTTGTACAAATGTTAGATTGGCTCAAATCTCCAATTCTATCAATACCAATTGCTGGCAAGAATGCAGAGCAACAGAAATATACATTCATTGCCTATGAGGATACAAAATAGTACAGTCTAAAACAGTCTGAAACTTTGTAAAGCTAAATATGGTATTATGAACTAGCAGTTGCACTCCTTGGTTTTTACCCAGGTTATTTGAAAACTTATTTCCACACAAGGACCTGCATACAAGTGTTTAAATCAGCTGTATTCAAAACTTCCCCAAACTAGAAGCAATAAAGATGTCCTTTAGTAGGTGACTGGATTACCAAACTGTTATATGTTCATATCATGTACTGTTATTTAGTGATTAAAAAATGAGCTATCATCCCCCAAAATACATGGAAGTATCTTTTATGCATATTGTTTAGTTAATGCTAGTATGAACAAGATACTTAATATATGATTCCAATTATATGATATCCTGGATAAGCAAAAATAGACAATAAACAGATCGGTATTTGTCAGGAATTGGACTGGTGAAGATGTAGGGTGGTTTGAATAGGTGAAACACAGGATTATTTCAGATAATGAAACTGTTCTGTATGATACTGTAATGTTGAGTAAATGACACCATACATTTGTCAACCCCTTTGGAATCTCGTAGCACAAAATGTGAGCCTCATTATATACAAATTAAAAAAAATTGGGAATTGAATGATAAAAGGATAGAATGCAGAATTGGCAAAACAATCTAATCATTTGAAACACTCATGTGAAACAACCTCAGCGAAGGGGTGGAAAATAGGCTGCACACCTAATAACTCTGTAAATGAATGGATTTCAAAAGGACTAAATGTAAGAGCAACAGTACAGTAACACTGCACTCTAATAATGAACTGTTTCCTCCTGGGGAACATGTCAACAACTATGAACTGCTTTTGTTAGTTTCTAGAGGCGGCCATAATAAGTATCACAAACTGTAGCTTCACAATTTCACCTACAGAAATTTACTGTCTCACAGTTGTGGAGACCAGAAATCTGAGACTGTGATAAACTTAGGGCTATGTTCCCTCTGAAGGCAGTAGGGAAGGTTCTGCTCTAGGTGTCTCTCCTAGGTCCTGGTAGTTCCTTAGCTTGTAGCCAGGAGATATTTACTGCACTCTTAACATGGTGTTTGTTGAAGGAGATCATTGAGAGGAGGTGTTCAGAGTTGACTGACAAGCTGGACCTTGGCAGTCAGAGGCTTCTCATTGTCTCCCCTGTCCTTTGAATGTATGCCCTGCCCATCACTCCTATAGTGGGTGTTTCTTTAAGCACAAAGCCTTGAGAGAACAATGTGTTGTTGAGACTATCTGAATTTTTACAATTCTAGTAGGCAGGTTTAGAGATCTACTCATCTTGTGGCTGCTCAATACAAGCTTGGTAAGTAAGTCTCCTTGTTTCCTGCCACCTACCAATTTGGAGTAGGCTCTTTCTTCAAACTCTCCATACCCTCTGTCTATAGCGGTCAGTTGATTTCACTGGAGAAGCTTCTGAGGCTTTAAACAGACAGTGATCTCTTTATGTGTTTATCTGTACCCAGATTTTCCCCTTTTGTAAGAATCCTACTCACATTGAGTTAGGCGACCACCTGAGTGGGGGGTTCATTTTGGTTTGATTTGAAAAATGAAAATTATTACACAAATTTAACCGAGGAACTTTCTGCAAAATTTCTGATCAATGCTTCTCAAAATTTGTCATAGTACTCAATAAGAGAAGCCTAAGAAATCATCAGAATCCAGAGGAACCTAAGGGGACATGACAAATATACTGCGTCACCATGGATGGGATTTCAGAACATAAAAAGGATGTTATGTAAAAACTAAGAAAATCTGAATAAAGCATAGAATTTTAATTAATAATATATCAAAATTAGTTAATTTTACATAACTAAAGTACCATAGTAATTTAAGTTGCTAATGATAGGGGAAATTGTGTATGTAATACATGGAAACTTCTCTACTACCTTAATAATATTTCTGTAAATCTAAAATTATTCTAAAATAAAAAAATACTAATCATTTTTTAAAGGAATGAATTGTTTGCCTTAGGCCCATAACCTACTCTTTCATTCTAAATCCTTTTTCTCTAAGGCAATTAAAGATAGTTGCCTTGGGGCGCCTGTGTGGCTCAGTGGGTTAAGCCGCTGCCTTTGGCTCAGGTCATGATCTCAGGGTCCTGGGATCGAGTCCCGCATCGGGCTCTCTGCTCAGCAGGGAGCCTGCTTCCCTCTCTCCCTCTCCGCCTGCCTCTTTGTCTACTTGTGATCTCTCTCTGTCAAATAAATAAATAAAATCTTTAAAAAAAAAAAAAAAGATAGTTGCCTTATATATTTTTACAACCTAGCTACTATTTAGGAAATATAAATTCATGATTTCCATCTTTGTAACTTTATTAAATTTGAAAGGTAATGTTATTTGTTCTCCTTAGATGCAGTTTCTATTTTGTAGTGAAATAACTTCCCTATTATTTCAAAAAAGTGGATTTTGTCCTTGTTTTTTTGCTAACTAGTTATCTGACTTAGACAAATCACTTAACACTGAGGAAGTGATTTGCAGACTTTTCACTTACCTTTTAATACTGCTTTATTTAAATCCTATACATATATACATTCACATTGTATATACTAAAAATTAACTAGTGTCATATATTTTTGCCTTCACAAAATCATCATAATTGATAAAAATTCAGCTAATGTAAAGAATCTTGGAATTTTATTTATTTTAAATAATGTGGAATTTCCCATGCAAGGGAGTCCTCAAATCCCAAACAAGAAACGATAGTACTAAATGACCTCAAGTTCAATAGTTCACTAAATATATGATTGTATTTAAATTCATGAATCCCAGTATAGTCAAATACCTTTCTAAAGTGTCTGGGTTGCCGAGGGGCTTTTAACTTTGTGACTCTGATATTTATTCATCTGGCTGTTGATGTAGTCAACAGAGGTACGCATCTCTTCATGCTGAGGACTGTGGTAGGTGCTAGGGATATAAAGGTAAAAGGACACAGTTCAGCCCTGTGGTCAAAGTTTATACATATAACAATAACAATAACAATAATAATAATAATACATGTATGCACAGTCATTTGATTCCTGCATGATTATTTAGAAGTTTCTAAAGTCATTAAGAAAACAATTTAGGAAACTATATTTGCAATGAGCAGGGGGAAAAAAAAACACCTTTTCCATGAGTAGTGAATTTTTTTTTTCTTTATGCCAGCAGGATATCATGTAAGTGATATTTTTAGGAGTGGGGCTGAAAGAAAAAATATGTGTAAGTAAACAAAAAATTCTCAAGCCAAAAGGGAAAAGCAGACAGCATGCATGCATCAAACCTTCTGTTTTATCTTTGTGAGACACAGCTTCCCAAGACACAGTCCTCTCCTTCAATAACCCTTTTATAAAGTAAATGTTTAACAAATATTCTCTTATGATAGTAAAAGAGTAACCTTTAAATTGCTCTCCTATGTATAATGAATTTAAACATGATTAGAATTTCTACCGGATTCCAAAGTAGGATTTCTCTTTTGTTGTTATCTGGACCCAGGTGTTACCAATTGAAGTCCTGGTTATTTTTTCTCTGATTAGTTGATCTAGTTTTTTGTTTTTTGTTTTTTTTTTCTTTTCAAAGAATCCTCATTCATTTATTTGACAGATAGAGATCACAAGCAGATGGAGAGGCAGACAGAGAGAGAGAGAGGAGGAAGCAGGCTCCCAGCCGAGCAAAGAGCCTGATGTGGGACTCGATCCCAGGACTCTGAGATCATGGCCCAAGCCGAAGGCAGCGGCCCAACCCACTGAGCCACCCAGGCGCCCCAGTTGATCTAGTTTTAATTAAATGCACTATTAATATGTAAAATTAAGTGCTTTAATTTTCTCAAGACATTAAAAGAAAAATACTATTTTCTATTAAAGTAATTAGATATATTTATTATAATATAATCCTTTTGACTTGAAAATATTTTGGTATATTTACAGCATTAACTGTAGCAACATCATTATGTTCTAATAATAGTAAGAAGAATGATCACTTTCTAGATATTTCTGTTTTTATTTTTAAATTAATAGCTCAATAAAATTGTATCTTGTTTGGTTTCACAGTTGTGTCAGTTTTACTATAGTGAATTAATAGCTAGAATTTTTCATCTAAGTAGGCAAAACTTCCAAAATACAATTGCTTTTAATCTCATAAAGACATTTTACAAAAATTGGATGAATTATCTTCCTTTACATTTCTGCATCTAAATTGATCATATGTCAATTATATATAGCTAAATATATGCATAACATAAAACTTACATTTTTGATATCATAATATGCCAAAATATTCAAACACATATATTTATTAATCTTATCATAGAACATTACTATGACCAAGAACCACACATAATATTATTTGAATATCCTATCTTCCAAAGAGAAATTAAGGAGTTGATCCCGTTTACAATTGCACCCAACACCATAAGATACCTAGGAATAAGTCTAACCAAAGAGGCAAAGAATCTGTACTCAGAAAACTATAAAGTACTCATGAAAGACATTGAAGAAGACACAAAGAAATGGAAAAATGTTCCATGCTCATGGTTTGGAAGAATAAATATTGTGAAAGTGTCTATGCCACCTAAAGCAATCTACATGTTTAATGCAATCCCTATCAAAATACCATCAATTTTTTTTCAAAGAAATAGAACAAATAATCCTAAAATTTATATGGAACCAGAAAAAGACCCTGAATAGCCATAGGAAAGTTGGAAAAGAAGGCCAAAGTTGGTGGCATCACAATTCCAGGCTTCAAGCTCTATTACAAAACTGTCTTCATCAAGACAGTATGGTACTGGCACAAAAACAGACACATAGATTGATGGAACAGAACAGAGAGCTCAGAAATGGACCTTCAACTTTATGGTCAACTGATCTTCGACAAAGCAGGAAAGAATGTCCAATGGAAAAAAAAATAGTCTTTTCAAAAAATGGTGTTGGGAAAATTGGAGATCCACATGCAGAAGAATGAAACTGGATCATTTCCTTACATCACACTCACAAATAGACTCAAAATGGATGAAAGACCTCAATGTGAGAGAAGATTCCATCAAAATCCTTGAGGAAAATGCAGGCAGCAACCTCTTTGACCTCAGCTGCAGCAACTTCTTCCTAGAAACATCACCAAAGACAAAGGAAGCAAGGGCAAAAATGAGCTATTTGGACTTCATCAAGATCAAAAGCTTTTGCACAGCAAAGGAAACAGTCAACAAAACCAAAAGACAACCAACAGAATGGGAGAAGATATTCACAAATGATATATTAGAAGAAGGGCTAGTATCCAAAATTTAGAAAGAGCTTATCAAACTCAATAAAAAAAAACCAAGTAATCCAATCAAGAAATGGGCAGAAGACATGAACAGACATTTCTGCAAAGAAGACATCCAGATGGTCAACAGACACAGGAAAAAGTACTCCACATCACCCAGCATCACGGAAATACAAATAGAAACCACAATGAGATACCACCTCACACCAGTCAGAATGGTTAAAATTAACAAGTCAAGAAATGATAGATATTGGTGAGGATGCCGAGAAAGGGGAACCCTCCTACACTGTTGGTGGGAATGCAAGCTGGTTCAGCCACTCTGGAAAACAGCATGGAGGTTCCTCAAAAAGTTGAAAATAGAGCTACCCTACAACCTAGCAATCACACTACTAGGTATTTACCCTAAAAATATAAATGTAGTGATCCAAAGAGGCATGTACACCTGAATGTTTATTGCAGCAATGTCCACAATAGCCAAACTATGGAAAGGACCTAGATGTCCATCAACAGATGAATGGATAAAGAAGAAGTGGTATATCTTTTCAATGGAATACTATGCAGCCACCAAAAGAAATGAAATCTTGCCATTTGCAATGACATGGATAGAACTAGAGGATATCACGCTAAGCAAAATAAGTCAATCAGAGAAAGACAATTATCATATGATCTCTCTGATATGAGGAATGTGAGAGACAGGATGGAGGATCATGGGGGGTAGGAAGGGAAAAAATGAAACAAGATGGGATTGGGAGGGAGACAAACCATAAGAGACTCTTAATCTCAGGAAACAGACTGAAGGTTGCTGGAGGGTGGGAGGGAGGTATAGGGTGGCTGGGTTATGGACATTGGGGAGGGTATGGGCTATGGTGAGTGCTGTGAATTGTGTAAGACTGATGATTCACAGACCTGTACCCCTGAAACAAATAATACTTTATATGTTAAAAAAAAAAACCCCTTATCTTCCAAACACCTTATTTTCTCAAAATACATAAGAAAAAAATATAGCATGGTAGAAAACTGAGTTCCAACTTATAGAGATTTTTATTTTTATTTATTTATTTATTTTAATTTTTATTTATTTGACAGACAGAGAACCCAAGTAGGCAGAGAGGCAGACAGAGAGAGAGGGGGAAGCAGGCCCCTGGCTGAGCAGAGAGCCCAATGTGGGGCTTGATCCCAGGACCCCGAGATCATGACCTGAGCCAAAGGCAGAGGCTTAACACACTGAGCCATCCAGGTGCCCCAAGATTTTTATTTTTAACATAGAAAAATATGTCACAGGTGGTGGGTATTATGGAGGCAACGTATTGCATGGAGCACTGGTTGTGGTACATAAACAATGAATTCTGATACACTGAAAAGAAATTTAAAAAAAAGAAAAATATGTCATTGGAAAGAAAACAAGGCAGTTAATTAAACAAGGTAGTTAATTAAAAAATTACCACTCAGCAAATCTCATGTTCTAGCCATACACTTTTTCACCGAATAAGTTAACTACACTGAATATATTCCTTACTCCATGACCTTAACCTTGAGGACTAACAGGGGTCAAAATAAATGTGACTATATTGTCCATTTGTCTACCTAAAAGAACCTGAAGATAAAATTTTGCATAACCCCTGTACTGGTAGGAATTTCATAGATATTTATTAATGTGATAGTAATCACTTTCTTCTATTTTAAACCTTCATTTTAATTTTTCAGGAATGTGTTCATAAATTTTAAACTGATTTAACAACCTAATCAGTGAATTTGAATAAAGTCTTCATAAGAATTAAAAAAAAAATTCTCTTATCGAATTTATTCTCTTCCTGTGTTTCATTACTATCTTCAAAGTTCACATGGTGCTGGCCTTTGTTCTCACTCCCTTGTTACTCTAACCTGTCTCCCATTCCAATTTGGTCATTCAATCCAGGTGTATACACTCCCTGACAAGATCCATCATACCATTTTTAGAGGAAAAAACTCTCTGCTTCATTCATTTTCTATGAAACCTGGTTTAATGCTTTCTTATTTTGGAAGAAATCTCTTGTTTATCTCTGGACAAAATGTTCTGCTCTTGAAATTTTTTTTCCCTCTCCTTTACACATGAACTTTTTATTCTGCCTCACAGACTTGCAGGATGAACTAGTGTCTCTTATAATTCAGTCCCTTGAAAAGCAAACACTACTCAATCTTTAAAAAAGAAAGCAGTATTTAGCAGTGTGAAGTCTCTCTGATTCCCATATCAAGAAAATCATCTATGTAAAATGATTGTAGAAAATATGGAATGCTGTGTTTTCTTTGGGGACATAGTGAGGGATTTCAGTAGAAGAATGGTCAATGTTTCATTGTTTCATTTCATTTGAAAATTCTTGAACCTTTAAAATTTATGACTGCAGCTATATACAATAGATTGTGAGTAAAACAGATGCACTTTCAGTGCCCATAAAGGTGAGAAATATGCCCCCCCCAACAAGCATACATATTTTCTCTGCTGGGTTTCATTGAAAGCTGAATTTTTGTGAAAAAAAAAAAAAATAGCAGTCTAGAATTATGATTTCAATAATATAAAACTTTGCAGGCAATTTTAGGTGAATTTGCTCCTCTGTACATTTTATTGATTATTTGTCCAATTATCTGCAGAGATTAATAAGATGGTAAAAAGAATTAATATATCTAATTTAATAATTTTGAGGACATGAAAATAAAATGTCCATAATAACTAGCATGGATTTTTGTTATTTTCTTTTTACTTTCTCTTCTGGATATTCTCTTTGTAACTTTCTACAGAACTATTTAGACCAGGTATGCAGATCATTCTAACAACTTCACTGAAGAGAAATAAAGGTTTTACTTCCATTGTAGTCTGAAGGATCTATCTGCTCATCATACTATAAACAGATATCTGCTATCAAAACAAAGTTTCCTCTGAGAATAATGTTTTTCTGACTTTGATTTTTAAAACATTTTTTATAACCTTTGTCCACTCATCTGTTCAGTTGGTTTTAAATAATTTTCAGGAAAATGTTTCCAAGTTTCCCTGTATTACATAATGACACTATTCTTTTTCTGAAAAGAGCACAAATTTAAGTTACTTATTTTGATAACAAATATAATCTCCAGAGGATCGTATAGCACTTAATTTTATATTTATGTGTAATTATATATTTGTTAATAAGTAGATAGATTTATTGTTCTCAAGACTTAATATACCATCCAGTGGAAAGTTAATTTTTTCTTCATTGATTAATTTCCCTACTACAATCCACATAAAGTAAAATCCAAAATCTTTAATACATTTAAAAATCTTTCCCATATATTACTGGGCATATAGTTGACCCATGCTGAATAAATGTAAATGAATAGGAGAATATATCAAAGAAACCCTTATCCAATCTATTGGAAGAGACATGAAGATAGGCAATCTGATGAAGAATTGTAGGCAAGAGAGAGGAGTCAAGAAGGCAGAGGAGTAGCAGACTGAGATGACATCAAGTCACAGGAGTTCAGCTAGATAGTTATCAAACCATTCTGAATACCTACAAACCCAACAGGAGGTCCACCATTTTCATTCCCGTCCTCCTGAACTCTATGGAAAAGTGTTCAGGGAACAAAAGTTCCTGAGAGTGAACTTGAGCGGATTACTTAGCCTGGCCTCTGACAATGGCAGTACAATTACTCCTCAGGAAAAGATATTTGAGAATCACTACAACAGACTCCTCCCCCAGAAGATCAGCAAGAACATCCAGCCAAGACCAAGCTCACTGATCCAGGAAAACAGCAGAATTCCAGAGAAGGAGAAAGAAAGGCATGGAATTCCTGGATTTCTCCCCATGATTCTTTAGTCTTGCAAAGTTAATTAATTTTTTTTAATTTTATTTTTTCTTTATTCTAATTTTTTTTAACTTTTACTCTTTCCCCTTTTAATGTTTTTTAACTAGTTGATTTTAACAATACCTTTCTTAAAAAAAAACTTTTTAAACCTTCAGTATTATAGCCATATACTATCCTTCACTGTATCTAACTTTATTTTTTGTATACATATAGGGTTTTTTATTATAAAAATTTTTGGAAAAAAAATTTTTGGGATACAATTTCTTCCAATAGACAAAAATATACCCTAAATCTAGCACAGGGCTTTGTTCTAGTCTCCAGCCTGAGCAAATTCTTTCCACTTTCTTTTTCTTTCCTTTTCCAACCAACTTATTCTATCAATTACTTTTTTAGAATTTTTAAAAATTTTCATCTTTATAGTCATATTCCATTCCTTCATTGTGTTTACTCTTATTTTAGTATATATATAAGTTTTTCCTTCTTTAAAATTTTGGGAGGTAGTTTCTTCTAAGAAACCAAAATACACTGACTCTGTTCTATTTGCCAGTATTTTATATATATATATAATATATATAAAATATATTATATATATATATATATTTTTTTTAATTCTTTTTACCCCATTTTTTTTCCTCCCAATATGGGCGCTCTTCTGATTTGGTTATCATACATTTTTCTGCAGTCTTTGCCACTATTTAGTATTTCATTCATATATTCTTTTTTTTAAATGATTTTATTTATTTTATTTATTTATTTGACAGACAGAGATCACAAGTAGAGAGAGGCAAGCAGAGAGAGAGGAGGAAAAAGGCTCCCTGCCGAGCAGAGAGCCTGATGTGGGGCTCAATCCCAGGACACCAGAATCATGGCCTGAGTTGAAGGCAGAGGCTTTAACCCACTGAGTCACCCAGGTGCCCCTCATTCATATATTCTTATCTGGGTAAAATAACAAGGTGGAAAAACTCACAAAAGAAAAGAACAAGAGGCAGGACCAAAGGCTAGGGACCTAATCAATATGGACATTGATAATATGTCAGATCTAGAGTTCAGAATGACGATTCTCAAGGTGCTAGCTGGGCTCGAAAAAGGCATGGAAGATATTAGAGAAACCCTATCTGGAGAAATATAAGCCCTTTCTGGAGAAATAAAAGAACTAAAATCTAACCAAGTTGAAATAAAAAAAGCTATTAATGAGGTGCAATAAAAAATGGGGACTCTTACTGCTAGGATAAATGAGCTAGAAGAAAGAATTAGTGATATAGAAGACCAAATGACAGAGAATAAAGAAGCTGAGAAAAAGACAGACAAACTACTGGACCATGAGGGGATAATTCGAAAGATACGTGATCCCATAAGATGAAACAATATTAGAATAATTGGGATTCCAGAAGAAGAAGAAAGAGAGGAGGGCAGAAGGTATATTGGAGTGAATTATAGTGGAGAATTTCCCTGATATGACAAAGTGAACAAAAATCAAAATCCAGGAGGTACAGAGAACCACACTCAAATCAATAAAAATAGGTCCATACCCCATCATCTAATAGTAAAACTTACAAGTTTAATGACAAAGAGAAAATCCTGAGACAAGCTCAGGACAAGAAGCCTGTAATATACAATGGTAAAAATATTAGATTTGCAGCAGACTTATCCACAGAGACCTGGTGGGCCAGAAAGAACTGGCATGATATATTCAGAGCACTAAATGACAAAAACATGCAGCTAAGAATACTATATCTAGCTAGACTATCATTCAAAATAGAAGGAGAGACAAAAAGCTTCCCAGACAAACAAAAACTAAAAGAATTTGCAGACACCAAACCAGCCTTACAGGAAATATTGAAAGGGGTCCTCTAAGCAAAGAGAGAGCCTAAAAGTAGTAGACAAGAAAGGAACAAAGACAATATACAGTAACAGTCACATTTCAGGCAACACAATGGTACTAAATTCATATTTTTCAGTAGTCACCCTGAATGTAAATGGGCCAAATGCCCCGATCAAAAGACACAGGGTATCAGAATGGGGGAAAAAAAAGACCCATCAATATGCTGTCTATAAGAAACTCATTTTAGACTCAAAGACACCTCCAGATTTAAAGTGAGAGGATGGAAAACAATGTACCCTGCTAATGGACATCAAAAGAAAGCTGGGGTGGCAATGCTTATATCAGATAAATAAGATTTCAAGCCAAAAACTATAATAAGAGATGAGGAAGGACACTATATCATACTTAAAGGTTCTGTTCAAGAAGAAGTTCTAACAATTTTAGATATCTATGCCCCTAACATGGGAACAGCCAACTGTATAAACCAATTAATGACAAAATCAAAGAAACACATCAACAATAATACAATAATAGTAGGGGACTTTAACACCCCCTCACTGAAATGGACAGATCATCCATGCAAAAGATCAACAAGGAAATAAAGGCCTTAAAGGACACACTGGACCAGATGGACATCACAGATATATTCAGAACATTCTATCCCAAAGCAACAGAATACACATTCTTCTCTAGTGCACATGGAACATTCTCCAGAATAGATCACATCCTGGGACACAAATCCGGTCTCAACTGGTACCAAAAGATTGAGATCACTCCCTGCATATTTTCAGACCACAATGCTCTGAAGCTAGAACTCAATCACAAGAGGAAAGTTGGAAAGAACTCAAATACATGGAGGCTAAAGAGCATCCTACTAAAGAATGAATGGGTCAACCAGGAAATCAAAGAAGAATTGAAAAAATTCATGGAAACAAATGATAATGAAAACAACTGTTCATAATATGTGGGACACAGCAAATGCAGTCCTGAGAGGAAAGTATGTAGCAATACAAGCCTTTCTGAAGAAACAAGAAAGGTCTCAAATACTCAACCTAACCCTACACCTAAAGAAGCTGGAGAAAGAACAGCAAAGAAAGCCTAAACCCAGCAGGAGAAGAGAAATAATAAAGATCAGAGCAGAAATCAATGAAATACAAACAAACAAACAAACAAAAAAACAAAACCCAAAAAACACAGTAGAACAGATTAACAAAGCTAGGAGCTGGTTCTTTGAAAGAATTAATAAGATTGATAAAGCCCTGGCCAGACTTATCAAAAAGAAAAGAGAAAGGTCCCAAATTAATAAAATCATGAATGACAGAGGGGAGATCACAACCAACACCAAAGAAATACAAACAATTATAAGAACATATTATAAGCAACCATATGCCAGCAAATTTGACAACCTGGAAGAAATGGATGCATTCCTAGAGCTATATAAACTACCAAAACTGAACCAGGAAGAAATAGGAAACCTGAACAGATCCATAACCAGTAAGAAGATTGAAGCAGTCATCAAAAATCTCCCAACAAACAAGAGCCAGTGCCAGTTGGCTTCCATGAGGAATTCTACCAAACATTGAAAGAAGAATTAATACCTGTTCTCCTGAAAATGTTCCAAAAATTAGAAATGGAAGGAAAACTTCCAAACTAATTTTCTGAGGCCAGCTTTACTTTGATCCCAAAACCAGACAAAGACCCCATCAAAAAAAGAGAATTACAGACCAATATCTTTGATGAACACAGATGTGAAAATTCTCACCAAAATACTAGCCAAAAGGATCCAACAGTACATTAAAAGGATTATTCACCACAACCAAGTGGGATTTATCCCAGGACTGCAAGGTTGGTTCAACATCTGCAAATCAGTGTGATGAAATACATTAATAAAAGAAAAAACAAGAACCTTATGATACTCTCAATAGATGCTGAAAAAGCATTTGACAAAGTACAGCATCCTTTCTTGATCAAAACTCTTCAACATGCAGGGATAGAGGGGACATACCTCAATATCATCAAAGCCATCTATGAAAAACCCACAGCAAATATCATTCTCAATGGAGGAAAAACTGACAACTTTTCCGCTAAGGTCAGGAACATGGGAGGGATGCCCACTATTACCACTATTATTCAACACAGCATAGCACTAGAAGTCCTAGCCTCAGTAATCAAATAACAAAAGGAAATTAAAGGCATCCAATTCAGCAAAGAAGAAGAAGTCAAACTCTTACTCTTTGCAGATGATATGATATTTTATGTGGAAAACCCAAAACACTCCACTCCAAATCTGCCAGAACTTGTACAGGAATTCAGTAAAGTGTCAGGATATAAAAATCAATGCACGGAAATCAGTTGCATTTCTGTACACCAACAAGAGAGAAGAAAGAGAAATTAAGGAATCATTCCCATTTACAATTGCACCCAAAACCATAAGATACCTAGGAATAAACCCAACCAAAGAGGCAAAGAATCTGTACTCAGAAAACTATAAAGTACTCATGAAAGAAATTGAGGAAGACACAAAGAAATGGAAAAATGTTCCATTCTTATGGATTGGAAGAATAAATATTGTGAAAATATTTATGCTACCTGAAGCAATCTGCATGTTTAATGCAGTCCCTATCAAAATACCATCAACTTTTTCCAAAGAAAAGGAGCAAATAATCCTAAAATTTATATGAAACCAGAAATGACCTCAAATAGCCACAGGAATGTTGAAAAAGAAGGGCCAACATTGGGGGAATCACAATTCCAGACTTCAAGCTCTATTACAAAGCTTTCATCATCAAGACAGTATGGTACTGGCACAAAAACAGACACATAGATTGATGGAACAGAACAGAGAGCCCAGAAATAGACCCTCAACTCTATGGTCAACTAATCTTTGACAAAGCAGGAAAGAATGTCCAGTGGAAAAAAGACAGTCTCTTCAACAAATAGTATTGGGGAAATTGGACAGCCACATGCAGAAAAATGAAACTGGACTATTTCCTTACACCAAACAAACAAATAGACTCCAAATGGATGAAAGACCTCAGTGTGAGAAAGAAATCCACCAATTTCTTTGGAGAACACAGGCAGTAATCTTTGAGACCTCAGCTGGAGCAACTTCTTCCTAGAAATATTGCTAAAGGCAAGGGAAGTGAGGGCAAAAATGAACTACTGGGACTTCATCAAGATCAAAAGCTTTTGCACAGCAAAGGAAACAGTCAAAGAACCAAAAGACAACTGACAGAATGGGAGAAGATACTTGCAAACGACATATCAGATAAAGGGCTAGTATCCAAAAATCTAGAAATAACTTATTGAACTCAACACCCAAAGAACAAATAATCCAATCAAGAAATGGGCAGAAGACATGAACAGATAAGAAGACATCCAGATGGCCAACAGACACATGAGAAGTGCTCCACATCACTCGGCATCAGGGAGATACAAATAGAAACCACAATGAGATACCACCTCACACCAGTCAGAATGGCTAAAATTAACAAGACAGGAAATGACAAGTGTTGGAGAGGATATGGAGGAAGGGGAACCCTCCTACACTGTTGGTGGGATGCAAGCTGGTGCAACCACTCTGGAAAACAGCATGGAGGCTCCTCAAAAAGTTGAAAATAGAGCTACCCTATGACCCAGCAATTGCACTACTGGGTATTTACCCTAAAGATACAAATGTAGTGATCTGAAGGGGTACGTGCACCTGAATGTTTATAGCAGCAATGTCCACAATAGCCAAACTATGGAAAGAACCTAGATGTCCTTCAGCAGATGAATGGATAAAGAAGATTTGGTATATATATACAATGGAATACTACGCAGCCATCAAAAGAAATGAAATCTTGACATTTGCAATGATGTAGATGGAACTAGAGGGTATTATGCTGAGCGAAATAAGTCAATCAGAGAAAGACAATTATCATATGATCTCCCTGATATGAGGAATTTGAGAGGCAAAGTGGGGGTTGGGGGGTAGGGAAGGAAAAAAATGAAAAAAGATGGGATTGGGAGGGAGACAAACCGTAAGAGACTCTTAATCTCACAAAACAAACTGAGGGTTGCCAGGGGGTGGGGGGTATGGAGATGGTGGTTGGGTTATGGACATTGAGGAGGGTATGTACTATGGTGAGTGCTGTGAATTGTGCACGTCTGATGATTCACAGAACTGTACCCCTGGGACAAATAATACATTATATGTTAATTAAAAAAAAGAATTGTAGGCAACACTATCTCCGTAATTCGACAAAAAAGATTAAGATTTAGGCAGAAATATTATAACAATAGTGGGTTCATCTTAGAAGCAGTGTGGCATCAGTACTTTAGATCCCTGTAAGAGTCACCATTTGAGGACCAGAATTAATAAAGTGATCATCTAGCTTATTATTTTTGTGTTTTAGATAGGAAAATTGAATTCAGGAAGGTTATATGAAAGAATTCAAGGTCAAATAACTAATTATTGGCAACTCTGAGACGATAATTTACAACTCTTGACACTTACCTTGATCTTTTTATTTTTCTAACTTGATCTTTTAAATTACCTAACAATGACAACTTAGTTTACATTTTAAATACAGAAGATTTTTTTATAATAAGGAAATGTAGAATATGATTAACCATAAAATTCACAGTCATCTATGGTTTGCATTAAGCATACTTACAACCTGATAAAGCATACTTACAACCACAATAACTACTGGTAGATTAATTCCTTGGTTTCTTATTCTGTGCTCCTTTTGCTACTCAGAATCATTTTGGTGCTTCAAAAACTAGTTATAAATCTATTAGCTTCAGCTGTGAATACACATTGAAGAAAGCAAAAATTTCTGAAGGTGTGAAAATAGCACTGAACTCATACTCAAACTGAACAAGGTGTGACTCATTAAAGAAATGTCAACTACCTGTTCTAACTATACTAAATGTGAAGCCAATTTATGACATGGAGTAACAAAGATATATAATTTTGTGAAAAGAGTTTCTGTCAGACCTAATTTTCACCAAAAAGGGGGAAGTAACAGGCTAATAATTTGTTGATTCTGGTAAGTTTTTAGATTATGCTATTTTTGACATTCTAATTAACATTTTAAAATAATCAACTTTGACATAGACAATACCTAAGACATTTTGCTTTAGCTTTGGGATGTAATTATGAAGTATTAAGTGATATGTTTTTCCTATTGATCATTTCTTCTTATCTTTCATACCATCTTGACCAAAAGACAAAATTGAAAAGAAGGAACCAGTAACATACTGCCCTTAGATAAAGACTGGTGGAGTAGAAAACAAGTGAATAATAAAAAAAAGAATTATCAGATTTTTATTGTTAAGACACTTTTTGTCTAAGCAATAATTATTGAAAAATATATGATGATGAAATTTTTTTTTTCCCCAGTTGAGAGAAGATCCCCCAGGCTACAGGGGAAGAAAGCAATACTGAAGGGAAGTGTTATGGTCTGAATTGTGTACCCTCAATATACATACATAGAAATCTTAACCTCTAGTACCTCATAATGTGACTATATTTACAATAAGAACTTTAAGGCAATAATTAAGGTAAAATGAGTCATATGAATGTGCCTTAATCTACTATGACTGGTGTCTTTATAAGAAAAGACTAGGGCATAGACAGGCACAGAGAGAAGACCATGTGAAGACAGAGAAGACAGCTATCTATTAGCCAAGGAGAGAAGTCTCCAGAAGAAAACAACCCTGCCAACATCTTGATCTCAGATTTCTAGCCTCCAGAGTTTGTTTGTTTGTTTGTTTGTTGTTGTCTGTCTCTCTGTATGAATGTATGTATGTATTAACTAGAGGGTATTATGCTGAGCGAAATAAGTCAATCAGAGAAAGACAATTATCATATGATCTCCCTGATATGAGGAATTTGAGAGGCAAAGTGGGGGTTGGGGGGTAGGGAAGGAAAAAAATGAAAAAAGATGGGATTGGGAGGGAGACAAACCGTAAGAGACTCTTAATCTCACAAAACAAACTGAGGGTTGCCAGGGGGTGGGGGGTATGGAGATGGTGGTTGGGTTATGGACATTGAGGAGGGTATGTACTATGGTGAGTGCTGTGAATTGTGCACGTCTGATGATTCACAGAACTGTACCCCTGGGACAAATAATACATTATATGTTAATTAAAAAAAAGAATTGTAGGCAACACTATCTCCGTAATTCGACAAAAAAGATTAAGATTTAGGCAGAAATATTATAACAATAGTGGGTTCATCTTAGAAGCAGTGTGGCATCAGTACTTTAGATCCCTGTAAGAGTCACCATTTGAGGACCAGAATTAATAAAGTGATCATCTAGCTTATTATTTTTGTGTTTTAGATAGGAAAATTGAATTCAGGAAGGTTATATGAAAGAATTCAAGGTCAAATAACTAATTATTGGCAACTCTGAGACGATAATTTACAACTCTTGACACTTACCTTGATCTTTTTATTTTTCTAACTTGATCTTTTAAATTACCTAACAATGACAACTTAGTTTACATTTTAAATACAGAAGATTTTTTTATAATAAGGAAATGTAGAATATGATTAACCATAAAATTCACAGTCATCTATGGTTTGCATTAAGCATACTTACAACCTGATAAAGCATACTTACAACCACAATAACTACTGGTAGATTAATTCCTTGGTTTCTTATTCTGTGCTCCTTTTGCTACTCAGAATCATTTTGGTGCTTCAAAAACTAGTTATAAATCTATTAGCTTCAGCTGTGAATACACATTGAAGAAAGCAAAAATTTCTGAAGGTGTGAAAATAGCACTGAACTCATACTCAAACTGAACAAGGTGTGACTCATTAAAGAAATGTCAACTACCTGTTCTAACTATACTAAATGTGAAGCCAATTTATGACATGGAGTAACAAAGATATATAATTTTGTGAAAAGAGTTTCTGTCAGACCTAATTTTCACCAAAAAGGGGGAAGTAACAGGCTAATAATTTGTTGATTCTGGTAAGTTTTTAGATTATGCTATTTTTGACATTCTAATTAACATTTTAAAATAATCAACTTTGACATAGACAATACCTAAGACATTTTGCTTTAGCTTTGGGATGTAATTATGAAGTATTAAGTGATATGTTTTTCCTATTGATCATTTCTTCTTATCTTTCATACCATCTTGACCAAAAGACAAAATTGAAAAGAAGGAACCAGTAACATACTGCCCTTAGATAAAGACTGGTGGAGTAGAAAACAAGTGAATAATAAAAAAAAGAATTATCAGATTTTTATTGTTAAGACACTTTTTGTCTAAGCAATAATTATTGAAAAATATATGATGATGAAATTTTTTTTTTCCCCAGTTGAGAGAAGATCCCCCAGGCTACAGGGGAAGAAAGCAATACTGAAGGGAAGTGTTATGGTCTGAATTGTGTACCCTCAATATACATACATAGAAATCTTAACCTCTAGTACCTCATAATGTGACTATATTTACAATAAGAACTTTAAGGCAATAATTAAGGTAAAATGAGTCATATGAATGTGCCTTAATCTACTATGACTGGTGTCTTTATAAGAAAAGACTAGGGCATAGACAGGCACAGAGAGAAGACCATGTGAAGACAGAGAAGACAGCTATCTATTAGCCAAGGAGAGAAGTCTCCAGAAGAAAACAACCCTGCCAACATCTTGATCTCAGATTTCTAGCCTCCAGAGTTTGTTTGTTTGTTTGTTTGTTGTTGTCTGTCTCTCTGTATGAATGTATGTATGTATTTAGAGTGTGAGGGGAAGAGGGGAAAAGGAAGAGGGAGAGATAATCTGGATAATCCCAGACTCCTGTGCTGAGCACAGACCTGATTCAGGTCTCTCTGTATGAATGTATGTATGTATGTAGAGTGTGAGGGGAAGAGGGGAAAAGGAAGAGGGAGAGATAATCTGGATAATCCCAGACTCCTGTGCTGAGCACAGACCTGATGCAGGTCTCTATCCAGGATCCCAAGACCATGTCCTGAGCTGAAATCAAGAGTCACATGCTTAGCTAACATGAGCTAACTCATGTTAGAGCTAACTCTCTAGAGCTAGTAACTCTAGAGAGTCACTCAGGTACCTCCTCTAGAGTTTTGAGAAAATAAATTTCTGTTGTATAATCCACTCAGTCTGTGATAGTTTATAGGGTATCCCTGGTAAACCAATACAGGAATTGAATGATTTAGGTGCTTGTTTGAGTTGCAAAATTAAAAAAGAGTCTTCTGACGTGCTTGTCCTCCCACTTATATTAGCCCTATAGGTAAGGATATTCTGACAATCAAAGAGATGTCTCTGGCCTCTTTCTGTCATTAGCAAGATACAAATCTTGTAGGAGTTCACCACGTGCACATGGTAGATCTAGTGAAGTCATTTTCCTTGTTCCTTAGTAGATACAAATGTAAGTTATAAAATACCTGGCAAATCTGAAAGGGTCTCATAATTATGATGGAAATTTCATAATAAATGGAAGAAACTTTAAGATAGTTGACAGAGGGGTACCTGCGTGGCTCAGTGGTTTAAAGTCTCTGCCTTCAGCTCAGGTCATGATCCCAGGGTCCTGGGATCAAGCCCCGCATCGGTCTCTCTGCTCAGTGGGGAGCCTGCTTCCCTTCCTCTCTCTCTGTCTGCCTTTCTGCCTACCTGTGATCTCTGTCAAATAAATAAATAAAATCTTTAAAAAAAAAAAAGATAGTTGACAGAATATGAAGGGAGACTCCTTTCTTCTGTGGGGTTGATGCCGGTACGCAGGGTTGATTGTGTCAAGACCATGTGTTATTGAACATCTCACCAAATGCCAAAGGTAATCTGATGATAACCAGAAACTAATGTCATGTTGCTTCATGAATGTACTGAAACATTAAAAACTCTTCCTAGAGGTAGTGATGATTTTGAGAATACTGTGGAGTAACTGAACTTACCCTCATTGCCAAGATTTTTGGCTAAGAAAGAATAGGTTTGTCAGTTTAGTATTTCAAGAAAGCAGGCACTGCAGGGCACACAAGAAATAAATTAGGGTAATGTTGACAAAATAAAAATGAAAGGAGGTGCAGAAATAGCAAAGAAAGCCTTTAGACTGTGATGTAGGTCTGATATCTGTTAAAGGAGAGGAGGGAGAAAGAAGGATTGGGTACTAAGAGTTTCTGACTACTGATAGTTCTGAGAGACATGCAGCCATCTTAACAGGCTCTGGTACAGAGATGGTGCAAAGAGGAGTCTTGCATTGGATAGAAATGGCCAGGCCATAGTAATCTCATTAGGCTTAATTACTAGCTGTGAACTGCCCCAAGCAAACATAGCATTGGCATGAATGCAGCAGCAAATCTCAATGAGGCTGCAGCTGATGGCTGTTAGCTAAATGTACACCTTGTAGCCCTTGCTGTCTTGAAGGGAGATCTGGGTAGCATACCTTGATGGCTAATACAAAGAGTATCTGTTTTAGATAAAATTTATTAATTAAAAATATGAAGAATTCTTTATGTTTTACTCATCTGAGTTCTGTGGTCTCAGAATATTTACTCTGCTGTTTTTGACATTATATCTAAAATAGTTATTATTTAAATTATTTTCAGAAGTTACTAAACTCGACATGTAAGGAACTAGTGATGCTTACAAATGGTCACATATTGCTGCTGTTCCTTTCATCACTGAAGGGGTATAGCTCCCCTTCTCTTGAATCTGCAGTGGTATTGTGACTTGTTTTGATCAATAGGATGCAGCAAAAGTGATTTGTGCCTGAGCTTCAAGAGACCAGTAGCTTCTACTCTTGTTCAAGATCATCGCTGAGCAAGCCCAAGTTAGCCTGTTAGAAAAATCCCTTGAAGAGAGTCAAGGCATCCCAGTCAGTAGCTTTATACCTGTCAGTTATGAGAAGGATGCTTAGATCATTTGGCTCGAGCAGAGCCACCTGCTCTGTCACATGCATGAACCCAAGCAAGACTAGAAAAATTGCTCAGCTGAATTTAGTTCAAATTGCCATCATACAATCATGAATTTATGAGTCTTGGTGTTTTAAATCCACTAAATTTAGGTGGTTTGTTGCACAACAAAAGATAACCTACCCACATACAGACACACACACACACACACACACACACACACACACACACACAGACGATATTCCATGTGCAATAATAATTTGTTCAGAATAATTTGAAAAAAATAATTTGAAAAATTAATTTATAATTTTAAAAACAATTTGAAAAAAACTCATGTAATGTTTTTCAGTGAAGTGTGAGCTGTTGTCACATTTAGAAATATTGAACTAATGAAAAATTTGGTGAAAATTTGCTGTGAATAAATTTATATTTAAATTTAAAATTTCTATACTTAAATTTAGAAATATTTAAAACTACAATGAGCTATCCCCTCACACCTAACAAAATGGCTAAAAGTGACAACACAAGAAACAACAAATATTGATGAGAATGTGGAGAATGAAACTGTCATATATTCTTGATGGGAATGCAAACTGGTGCAGCCACTGTGGAAAGCAGTATGGAGTTTTCTCAAAAAGTTAAAAATAGAACAACCCTATGATCCAGTAGTTGCACAAATGAGTATTAACCCCCCAAAATATAAAAACATTAATTCAGAGGGATACATGCACCCCTATGTTTATTGCAGCATTATTTATGATAGCCATATTATAGAAGCAGCCCAAGTGTCCATCGACTGATGAGTGGATAAAGATATGGTACACACACACACACACACACACACAGGAATATTATTTAGCCATAAAAAAGAATGAAATCTTGCCATTTGCAACAACATGGATGGAGCTAGAGAGTATTATGCTAAGTTAAATAAGTCAGAGAAAGACATATAATATGATTACACTCTTATGTGGAATTCCATAAACAAAACAAAGGGGCAAAGGAAAAAGGAAAAAAGAGAGACAAAAACCAAGAAACACTCTTAACTATAGAGAACAAACTGATGGTTGCCAGAAAGCACGTGGGTGGGGGAATGGGAAAAATAGGTGAAGGGGATTGAAGAGAACACTTACCATGATGAGCGCTTCGTAATGTACAGAACTGTTGAGTCACAATATTCAACACCTGAAACTAATATAATATTTTATGTTAACTATACTGGAATTAAAATAAAAACTTAATAAAAATAATTTAAAAATTTAGAATTATTTTATTAATAAAAATATCTGGCAAGTTATTATCTAAGTTACATCTACAATTGACAAAATAAAACAATAATATATAAATAAAATATAACAGACTATAATAAAATACAACAAAGAACATATTGACCCTATTTGTCAAGGTTGGGGAAAAACACTGAAGGAGTACAGTTATAGGGACCAAGAAATTCCCTAATAAGAGTAAAGACATGCAAATTGGCTGTGACAAATCAGGCTGTAGGGTAAGTGCCTGACATTAAGCTTTTTGATTGTAGTATAAATTTTGATACCTCTTTCCTTTGGCATTTTATGGAGTTAGTGATTGTATAATATTTCTTTGCATGGATATAGTGGTTTGTCTAAGCCATTTTCATACTGCTGGCTATTTAAGTTGGCTCCAGTTTTGACATACATAATATTTGAATACATAACTAATATTCCACAGACCATACTTTTACTAAGTAACTCAAGTGACATTTCCCTAAGTATGGTCTGTGGAATAATAGTGTTATGTGAAAGAATCATTAAGTGATTTCTGTGTGTTTTGGGGATGTAATAGAAATGAATACATTTGAATGCTGAGACTTTATGCTACTGAAGATTTGCAAAGCATATTAGTTTTTTACAAGCTCTGAGGAGTACTATGGTAGAGAATTTTGTTTGAAATAGTAGCTCAGGAAGTTCCTGACATATTTAATCAAAGAGATTTTTCATTGTGGCTCTCTACCAATAATTCTGAGTATATTTATGTTCACATAAACACAGTTTGAGGACTACTTATCTCTAACATTGGATGGTACTACATCCTAAAGAAAGTCCTCCATAAATATTGTTTCTCACAGTCAAGTTTTTGAAATTTCTTGAGTGGAAAAAGTTCCAGATCAGATTCTGACAGAATCTTTAAATGAAGCAGTTTGAAGTTGGGATTAACTCTCCTTGTGACAACAGTGTGCCCAGCACAATTATCACCTAATTGGAAGGGAGGTTGTAGCCTTCACACTGGAAAAATTATTTGGCTGAGTATGAAATTCTTAGAACAAATTTACTTAATTTTTTTGTATTCATTGTTGCTTTAATTTTAGGCATTCACCAACACAGAAGAAAGCCAGAGCTTGTACTGGTTTGTATTCATTTATGAGAAACCTAGTTTTACTTTCTTCATTTTTTTTTCTCATCAAATGCATGTAGATTTTTGTTTCCAAAAATCTTGTTGTATGTACTGAGCAAATGGTAAATTATCTTGTTCTGTATATTTGTATCATTTCAGATCAAGAATATGTATTTTGTTTTATATTTAATTACTGCTTTTGTTCCTATTCTACCTTTTTTCCTCAGGAATGCTTATCATGAAGCTTCCAATTTTGTGGTGACAAATCTATCAGCTATCACCTTCCCACTCATTAATTTTATACCTTTGTTCTTTTCTGCTTAGTTATAGGAAAAAGAAAATTTCTTTAAACTTATCTTCCTTATAACTGCTCTATAGGCATTCCATTCCTTACAATCTCCAGGGCAGCATTTAATTCTCAAAATGAAATATGGTTTTCATGTGATTGCTATGTTACATTATGTTCCATCTCTCTTTTCATCTTGGTTTGTGTTATTCTATCAACTTTTTGAACTTGGACTGTTATGTCCTTTTGCTTGTTTCTTTTGTTCCAGAAATTGAGAACTCTTGCCTTCTACTAAGGATTTAGTAGAAGTTTTCTTTTTTAGTTCTCATTATTTTTTCAAGTGACTTGCATAGCTACCCTATTTTATTGAACCCTCCATGCCATCAACTGTGAGACACTTTGTCTTTGTATGACTAAGGAAGAAAAAAAGTCAATTAAATTATAAAATTTCTTAATACATTTATTGTAATCTGAATCCCAGTTTCAAACATCTCAAAATATATGTATTATTACATATCATATCATATCATATATCATATTCTAATACATATCAAAATGATATGTATTAGAATAAATAAAACACAATATACTGTTTTTCTGTAATGTCAGGATATTCCTTAGTTTTTTTCCAAATACCCCCCCAAGACCCATGTATTATTTGTTTTTATATATTTTGCAGAAAAATAAAATTTATGGTAACTCTAGCAACAAAAACGTGTGCAGATCTCCTGTACCTCTCTGTTCACAATACACCTGGTGCCAGTGCTAAGTAATGGAGTGCTCATACATCCTAACTCTAGGTCTTCACACTTACTGTTCTTTCTAGCTAGAATGCATTTTTCTAAAAAATAGGAACCTGATGGTGCCTTCCCTCATCTCCTTCCATGCATTGTTCAAACGTCACATTCTCAACATGGGCTCCCCTAAATACCTCTTAAAATTTCAACATTCTATACTCCCAGATCTTTGTCTCTGCTTATTCTCCATAGCACTATTTACTTTCTATATATTGTCTGTTTCCTTAGAAAGAATTTAAGTTCCACTTGTTTTATCTGATGTGTTTACTACTGTATGCTCTATACATATCATACAATAATGCCTAGCACTTGTTCATTAAATGTGTTTTTAAAAAATAAATAAATATTAGGTCCAACTATCTTTGTTATCAAGTGAGAAAACTAAGGACCAGAATTTTGGACAATGAGTAACATAAGTGGGATTCCAACACAATACAGTCTGAGCTCAACGTCTATGCTCTTAATTGCTCCTCAGACTTGTCATTAATAATGGTTTAGGCAACCTTCTCTAATCTTTGAATTTAGAATGACAGGTAGATCTTGAAATGTATTTGGTTATTTTCTTAATTTTCTAAAACTTGAGATGTGGATCAATACTCCTGGTGGTTAAGGACGTTCTACCAGGAGCAAATAACTCCCACACCTATTTCTCAATCCAACTTGCACTACCTCTCAGTTCAGAAAACTTCCTCTTTTATATCATCAGATGGATTCAGAAAAATTAAATCATTTTATCAACAGAAAGAGAGATTTTCTACATTTTACTTGGAAATTCTTGGTGCTTAAATGGCCTTCATTTGAGATGACTGGCTTGATGTTGAACTCCTTTGGAGTTTATATTTTCTTTGCTCTCATAATTTTATGAGTCAGGAATTTGGGAAGGGCTCAGCAAGAAAATTACTCATCTCTGTGACATTCAGTGTGGTTACTTACTGGCCTGGTAAGCAGCTGCTCTGGTTTTGGAAAACCAAGTTGCTTTTATTTTCATGTCTGAAGATTTGGTGAGGATGACTGAAACTCCTCCCATTCCATGTAGTATCAGGGCTTATTCAGAATATCTCCAGAGCTGATAGTCAGAATTCTTACATAGTCTAGCCCCACAAATCCCTACTGGTTAGGTTTTGGGCAAGTTATTTAGCTTTTCCAAACCCCAAGTCTCCTCATTTGTGAAGTAAGATCGATAATTTATCTACTATATTAGAAACTTAAAAATGATAATTTGGATAAATGTTTTTGTGTGTTTGTTTCAAGTTTTTATTTAAATTCTAGTTAGTTAGCATACAGTGTAATACTGATTTCAAGAGTAGAATTCAGTGATTCATCACATACATATAATATCCAGTGCTCATCACAAGTGCCTTTCTTAATACCCATCACCAATTTATCCCATCCCCCACCCAAGCCCACCTCTCCTCCATCAACCTTCAGTTTGTTTTCTATAGTTAAGACTCTTTTATGGTTTTCCTCCTTCTTTTTTTTCCCCCTTCCCCTATATTCATCTGTTTTGTTTCTTAAATTCCACCTATAAGTGAAATCATATGGTATTTGCTTTTCTCTGACTGACTTACTCAATTTAGCACAATACACTCTAGCTCCATCTAACTCCATCCATGCCATTGCAAATGGAAAGATTTCATTCTTTTTATGGCTGAGTGATATTCCATTGTCTACACATTTTCTTTATCCATTCATTATTTGATGAACATTTGGGCTTGTTCCATAATTTGGCTGTTATTGATGAGGCTGCTATAAATATCAGGGTGCATGTGTGTTTTCAAATCAGTATTTTTTGTATCCTTAAGTTAAATACCTAGTAGTGCAATTGCTGGGTCATAGGCTAATTCTACTTTTAACTTTTTGAGGAACCCCCATAGTGTTTTTCCAGAGTGGTTGTACTAGTTTGTATTCCCATCAACAGTTAAGATAATTTCCCTTTCTCTGCATCCTTGTCAACATCTGTTATTTTCTGTGTTGTCACTTTTAGCCATTTTGACAGGTGTGAGGTGATTTGGTACAATGCCTTGCTTATAAGTGATCTTACCTATAAGCTCTTATCGTTGACTTGAACTTTAAAGTACAGGGATTTTTGTGTGTGTGTGTGGTAAAAGAGCAAGAAATATGTCTTGGGTCAAATGAGTGTTTTGAGCCAAATCACTGCAACGACTAAGTGTCCACAGATAGACAATGGATAAGGAAGTTGTGAAGGTGCAGTATGTACACACACACACACAAACATGCACACACTGGAATATGATGTGGTCATAAGAAGGATGAGATCATGCTATTTGAGATAACATGGATGCACCTAGAAGGTATTATGCTGTGTAAAATTGATCAGACTGAGAAAGATAAATACCTTGTGATTTTATTCATATGTGGAATCTAGGGGGAAAAAAAGGATAACAAACAAAAAGCAGAATCAGGAGTATAAATACACAGAACAAATCGATGGTTGTCAAAAGAGCGGGAGGTGGGAGGATGGGCAAAAAGGGTGAAGGGAGTGGGAAATATAGGCTTCCAGTTATGGAATGAATAAGTCACAGGAATAAAAGGCACAGCGTAACGAATATAGTCCATAATGTTGTGCAGTATTCTATTGTGACAGAAGGTAGCTACACTGGTAGTGAGCATAGCATAACATATAGAGAAGTTGAATCATTATGTTGTATACCTGAAAGTAATGCAACATTGTCAACTATAATCAAATAAAAAATTAATAAGGGGGATACTTGGGTAGCTCAGTCAGTTAAGCATCCAACTCTTGATTTCAGCTCAGGTCATGATCTCAGGATCATGAGGTCAAGCCTCATGTCAGGGTCAATGCTGTCTGGAGTCTTCTCGAGATTCTTTCTCTTCCTCTGACTTTCTCCTTTCCTCTGTCCCTCACCCCACTCTCTCTCTCTCCAAACAAATGAATAAAATCTTTAAAATTTTTTTTAAAAACGGGGGCTCCTGGGTGGCTCAGTGGGTTAAGCCTCTGCCTTCGGCTCAGGTCATGGTCCCAGGGTCCTGGGATTGAGCCACCCATCAGGCTCTCTGCTCAGCGGGGAGCCTGCTTCCCCCACACCCCCCACCTCTGCCTGCCTCTCTGTCTACTTGTGATCTCTGTCTGTCAAATAAATAAATAAAATCTAAAAAAAATAATAAAATTTTTAAAAAAAAGAAAATAACATTGGGGCACCTGGGTGGCTCGGTGGGTTCATCTTCTGCCTTCAGCTCAGGTCATGGTCCCAGGGTCCTGGGATCGAGCTCCGCATCGGGCTCTCTGCTCAGCAGGGAGCCTGCTTCCCTCTCTCTCTGCCTGCCTCTCTGCCTACTTGTGATCTCTCTCTGTCAAATAAATAAATTAAATTAAATTAAATTAAAAAGGAAATAACATGGAAAATGCTTCAAAGTACATTTATTTGAAGGAAACAAAATATGAGAATGAAGTATTTAAAAAATCATTTGTGGAAAGGGTGATGATGGCATATAATAAGAGATCTTGAATTAGTAGGAAAAGTATAGCTTGACTGGTAATAACAATAGCAAATTTTAATTAAAATTAAAAGTATATTGGGTCACTGCCTAATCTGAATTTAATTTTTAAAATTTTTTCTATGCCTGCTAATGAAGTTTTTCTTTAAAACTATTACAAAATTGACTCCTTTCTTTAAAAAAGATTTTATTTATTTATTGGAGAGAGAGAGAGAGAGAGAGAGAGCATGAACAGGGGAGGCGGGGGGAGAGGCAGAGGGAGAAACAGGCTCCCCACTGATTGGGGAGCCCAATGTGGGGCTTGATCCCAGGACCCCAAAACTATGACCTGTGCCATCCAAGCACCCCTACAAAATTGGCTTATTTTAACTATCTCAGTTTTCCTAAATACAAATATGTACCATGACCTAACAATTGACATTTTACTTATGAGTCAGCATACAAATTTATACTTCATGGAATAATCTTTTAACATAATTACTGGGTCATTAATTTTGAAATTAATTTTCCAAATTCACTTCTCTAGAATGTCATCTTTATTGGATACATAGATTGGTTATCATTCCTCAGGAAAGGGATAGTTCTCTAAATACTGGAATTCATGAATCAGTGAGATGTTCTATATAAGGCAAAGGAAATTACTAATAATTGACATTATAATTGGAATTTCATACTCCTGGAAGATGGTTGCGATTCAGTAAAAGTGATTTTGGATCTTTGAAAAAAAATACACTGATATGTAGCTTAGCATGGAATTACTAGTTCAAGTTTTATCCTGAAGTCTATAATGTTACCAATTCTCTCCAGTTTTGTTAAAAACAAAACTTAGTTTGAAATATCGTTGCTCTCACTAGGTATAAAATTCTAGTAGTTTGTTATCTCCTTAGATATTCCAAATATTAGAATTTATTTCTCTGTAATTCTTTTATTTATTCAAATCTTTATTGAACATCAACCACTGAGCATTATCTGTACTATGCTCAAAGCTCTAAACAAAATTATTTTTCCCAAATTATAATGTTTCTAAAATTACATACTTATGCACACAAAAGTGTGCATAAACACGTAAACACATAATAGTAATCATTGGTAATCTTTTCAATTTTGTGAAATGCACAATTTAGTATGAACACAATGCTTTTGGATTCTTCTCATAATAGAAATGTATATATTTGAATATGTAAGCATTCAAAGTACTTTTTAACATTTTCTTGGCAAACAAACATGGATTAAAAATAGTTACTTATTGCATTATTCATAAACTTTCAGGAACATGACTAAAATTAGTGTCTATACTATTGTCAAATTAGAAAAAATTGGAATATTTTTAAGCAATAGAGAATAGCCAGATTTTATAGAAAAATTCCTATTGTATTTTACAAATTTTATTTTTGCTTATATTTTAAATGATAATAAAACATAAATCACTGTTTTTCTATATTTCAGAAATACTTTGCTTCAAGTTTCTTATTTCCCCTAATCTCATTCTATACCTTTTACACTATAATTGTTTATTTTTCTCTACAGTGATAGTAGAGCATAAAATGCCATAAGCCTTGACAGAGATCAGGACTTAATGATAACAGATATTATTTGACATGCCAAGCTAAAGTCAGGATTTAATTTACATTTAGGTTATGATCAGCAAGGTGCAGTCCTATAAGAAAGATGAGAACCATGATCAAGAAATCATACTGTTTGGATGACTGCCTGTCTTCAGAGCAGTTCATCTGGTGTGACTGGTAACTTTATGATTGGGATAATGTTACCTATGACATAATGGTACTTGGCCTAAATGAGTTTAAATGCAGGCACTGCAATTTACTAGTTAGTGATCTTGGGGCTGCTATTAGATGTCTCTATACCTCAGTTCTGTAAGGACACTTAACTCCAAGTATCTTGTGAGTATTGAAACCAATCATCCAGGGGTGCCTGGGTGGCTCAGTCAGTTAAGTGACTCCCAGGGTCCTGGGATCTAGCCCCACATTGGGCTCCCTGCTCAGTGGGGAGCCTGCTTCTCCCTCTCCCATTCCCCCTGCTTGTGTTCCCTCTCTCACTGTCTCTCTTTCTCTGTCAAATAAATAAATAAAATCTTTTTTAAAAAAGTAATCATCCATAGAGAACTCTAAGCATAATATTTGGCACAAAGTAAATACAGTAACTATTATGTTATTATTAATTTAAATATAAGTAACATGATCACTATGTTCAGTCAATAACCAGACTAGAAGAGTTTCATTAAAATAACATTCAGAAATTTGGAATTACTATTTTTACTTTTTGTTTTGAAATAATTGGAGACTCACAAGAAATTGCCAAAGAATGTAATGGGAAGTCCCTTGCACACTTGACGCAGTTTCCTCATAGTACAACAGCAACATCAGGAAATTGTCGTTGGCACATCTACAGATTTTTTCAGGTTTCATTAGCTATGTATATACTCTAGTTCCAAGCTAGGCAAGAAATCAGATGCCCACATGCAGTTGTTAGAGTCTCTGAGGGGTGTTCAAAAAAATATCTTTCCATCTAGACTGATTTCTGAACAAATTTGGAAAAAACCCAAAATATAACTAACAGGTCCTAAAATAATCATCACCTTTATTACTCATAGTAGCAAAGTTGGAGAAAGTTTTATTTTCAACGTGTTCCATTTCTGGGATGTTGGAATATTCTGTTATTATCCAGATGCTGTTACAAGAGTATGTTTGTGAAAACTGATCAGGCAAGTTACCTGTAAGTTGTACTTCAAAGATTACTTCCACATTTTCTATCTTACATTTCAATACAAAGTTTAAAAAGAACAAAAATGTGGAGACAAGACTTTGGGTGTTGGTATGTGTGGGAGGAAGCTTTAAGGAATGAGGATATAGCTCCAGGAGACTAGGGAGGAGTTTGCAGTGCAGAGTGTGGCCTTTAGTGCCTAACAGTTATACTAGCTATGAGTGTTCACTAACACCAATGCATAAAGCTTCCTTTACTGTGGGATGATCCTTATGTTTTGCTCCTAGTCATTGAGTGACTCTTGCTGAATTGATAGCTAACTGCTGGTTAGAGGTTTTAGATAATAGGGATGTTTTCACTGAAAATAGCACAAACGCAAAATTTTTGACCCATTTTTCCCCTCTTCCCTTCAATGGAGTTTTTAAAGACGTTTGATCTCTTTGAGAGAGTATGATATAGTCTTCAGGCTTTGAGTTATAAGTTAGCTGTCTTTGCAGCATTTCAGCCTACTGACCTCAAGCTTAAAAAGTTGGGCAATCTGAAAAGTTACAGAATTGAGAAATGAGCAGAAAAAAAAAAAAGGGTTTGGGGCAAAAATAAAACTACTAACATCATCACCTACTATTTTTAATGTAGACTGTATATTTTTCAACACATTGTACAAGGCTTTTTTTGACAATTAAAAACTAAGCCTTGCTAAAAAGTAAGGATATGAAGAATAATCCACAAAAATCATTCACAATAGGTCTTATACTATACATAGATGTGTTATACGAGAGATATTTGAGTTTTTTAAAAAAAAAAACTATTGAAGAAGCCTGTTTGCCTGAAGAATTATTGGCCTGACATCATCTCTTGTCCTGAATTTCTCCTTTTGATAATTCTCTATCAAAATTCCCTATTCCTCCTGGAGAAGAAATGTGCCCATGACAATGTTTATATCCCAGCTTTAAAACAGAAGACCTAGATCTTTAAATATACATATGACTTTAAGTAAATGTGTGGCATTAGCTGTTATACTTTTCTTATTCTGATTGGTTGTGTCATGGATATGTTAGTTTATTAAACAGTATTTCCACCAATAATAATATGTTTGCTGTAGCAATTGGTTTGTGATAGGTTTCTTTTGCCCTCTGTGGACACAGCTAGCACTGCCTGAGTACATCTTCACATGTTTCAATATCCAGAACAGTTTTGATCTTGTTTTTGGGACTTGTGATTTTCCAATGTAGATATCTTGTAATTTTATCAGAAATTCCTTTGTCATTACATTAATTGTTGCTTTCAAGTAAAATTCTTTGACTTATCTCCAGCTTACCCAGAAATGTTTTACATTTTAGTTCTATATATAGAAATCAGCCTTTCTTCAGAGCAGGGTAAATGGCAGTTTATTCATGGTATTTTCAAGATGAGTCAGATAAAAATCACTTTTTAATGCCTGTTCCTGTGTAAAAATCTTTGAGCAGTGATTATCACTAAGTCAGGAATCAAAAATAAGGCCTAATATCATCACCATCAACTTTAATACTGATAACACTTGCTAAACTTGGCTTTGTATACTTGTGACTCTACTACTGGTCTCATGTCTCCTCACAAAGTAAATTCCAACTCATTCAGGTGTCTCCCAGTGGGCTTGCACATAACTATATCTTTAAAAATTAAATGACTGCAATTAACTCACCACATTAGTTGTTTGTGGCCAAGGACAAGTGTTGAGAAAACTGGATATATGTGATTGATCTAGGAAGGAAAATAAAGTTACATAGCAGAATGATGGATGGGGGATGAAGTAATGGCTTGTACTATCATGACAAAGGGTGGACCTGAGTAATTACTGAATAATTGTGAAAGCTCTGGTTCCCGAGTACAAAGTCACAAAGAAGTGAAAATAAAGCAGAAAATCAAAGTGTGTGGATAACTGAAAAATAATTTTACTTTCACAATTTTACCCAGCTTAGACCTGATCTGAGAACACAAGCCCCTAGCAATATTATTGATGCTGAAAATTATTTGATATGTAATTGAATGTTATTTTTGTCTGGATAATTGAATTTTGATTCCGAAATAGTTCATGTAGAGTGCAGCAGTGAAGCAAAAATCAGATTCCAATATATTTTGCATGAATACTTTCCAGTTATAATACACAAGCGGTTCTGTGGCTCTATCACATTCTTGCATCATGGCCAGGCTGCCATAGTACATCACACATAATTGTGAATAACCAATTTAAAACACAATGCATAAAAATGAAAGTGTCTTAGTAAAGTGAACTGTAGTTCTACTAGCATTAGGTGAAATAGGTTAGTTTTATAGCTTATGAAAATAGTGAATTAATAAGCAGACACTGTATTTTGGCCATTTTATTTTATTTATATTTTTATTTTTATAATTTGGCCATTTTAAAAAGTAAGTAAAAATTCAACCTGATTAATCATTATTACTAAGATTAAGCACATGTGAATCAGTAAAAACCTCAAAATCTTATATCTGGCTGTAGATATAAAGTGTATATGATCTCTAGCAAATTAATATCTTAAAAATGTCTAAATCATAGTATTTAATGTTAAAGTTAATTCTGTGTCCTGAGAAATTATTTTGAAAAAAGAAGCTTCTTACATCTAGTTTTAATCATTTCTACACGATTCTTTTTTAATATTTTTTTGAAAATGAGTTAGAATTAATTTTTTAATTCAAATCACATATCTAATTAACACATCTTTGAAAGTGTAGCCAAAATAGAAAATAACCTTCATTCTTATGTTTACAAGGGGTCCTGGTTTCTATTATACCTAAGTTTTGCTTTAGCACTGTGTAATTTAGTCCATATTTCAAAGGTTATTAGCTTATTTGATGCCAAAAGGTCATCCATATTAGCAGTAATTGGCTTTTATAAATATTGCTCATTATGCAAATGTATTATTTACCAGCACCATTAGGCCAAAGTGGATTTGAGAACTTGGGTAATAGGTTCTCTGCATTCATTATGAGGCAAAATATTTGACAATAGATAAATTAGGAGTTCATCTTCAATATTAAAATATAATTGGGAATATGAAAAATTTGGAATATTTTCTGGCTCGTAAGTGCTAAAACAGGACTGGTTGAGAGACAGAGATAAAAATAGATTGGGTATAAATATCTGAATTCAGGAGATTCATCCTCAACTATCTATGCTCGAAGTATTTGATAACCCCTCTAACCAATCTAATATGCTACCATACTATACCAAGTCAGTATCAGCTAATTTTACTAGAACTAAGACCAAAATTTTGGTTCTGGATTCACAGAGTACATGAAGTAATTGAGGTTTTAAGTTTTAGACAAATCTAAATCTCACTTTCCTTCTCATAGACTGAGAAAGCAGTTTTTGCTTGGTTTGGATTATTTGAAAAGTTGTTCTGATATATTTGTGATGGCTTTAATTAATAATACTGTATTGAATACTGGAAATTTGCTGAGACTAGATTTCAGATGCTCCTATTCCCTCTCTCCCCCAAAGCACTGCACAAAAGGTGACTATGTAAGGAGATGATACATAAATTAAGTTTTTAGTAGTTATATCATTATGTAGAGGTATATCAAATCATCATATTGTATATGTTAAATATATATAATTTGTGTAAAAATAAATGAAACCAGCATAATAAAGAAAAGTTCTACAAGAGAGCACAGGTCTAAACAGGCCTGCAGCGGGTGGCAGTGTGGTGACTTCAGAACCAGGGATGGAAGTCGCAATGGTGGCACTGAATTATGGCAGGTACTCCTTCATTATTTCCTTTAACTAACAGTTTTTGAGCACTAGTACTGGAAATGGGAATAGAAAAATGATTAAAATACAGTCCTTGCCTTGTTTCTATTTTTATTTACCTTTTGCTTGTTGGTTGATTAATTTGTTTTACTAAATTGCTTGGACAGAGCTTGAAGAATCTGCCTCTCTCATGGGGTGCAGTCACTAATGTTTATGCTCAGTATTTTTGCAGAATCTCCCACTTTAACAACTTTTTTGCTTGGCTTCATAGAGGTGAAACTTTCCTCTGCTTAGCTTCGTGATCACCTTGTAAATGATCATAAGTTGTCTTCAAACATTTCAAACCAGGAAGGCTTTCACCTTTACCAATAGATCTTAGTGTGGGTTAAAAGCAAATTTCAAATTTTGGGCATTTTTAGAGTCTACCTTGGCTTTTAGTTTTTGCTAACCTGTCCTGTTTCCTTTGCACAAAATGCAGCTTCCTGGTAAATCAGGCATACATGGAAAGATTTCAGTTCCCTTGGAATACATGTAGCCTTGCTGTTTGCTAAGGGATGTATAGAGAGATTATCAAAATCTTATATCTGATATAAGAGATATAGAGATATCTATATAGATCTGTATAGAGAGATTATCAAGCCCCTCAATGCCTCTCTCATATCTAGGATTTCCTTTTAAATGTTTAGCCCTTCCCATTTACTTTTCACTACGATCACTTACCGAAAACTATTAGATTTTTATCTTCTACACCAGATCAAGTAAACCTCCACCATCAACAAGGCTGCTCCTTTTCAGAGCCTGATATACCCTTGGAGAGCCATTTTATTTATTTATTTTTAAAAGAAAGGAAGAATGCTGTATTTAGTGTATCCTCAGTTCTGCATTTTATGACCAAGATATTTACCAAAAGCATCAGAGAGATGGACATGTAGTAGATAGTAGATGTAGATGTGCAAAAAAATTCCTGACAAAATATGATTTTACAGGAAGACTGGAGATGGAATACTCACTCATTCAGCTAGGGCAATATTCAGGTCCAGGATGGCAGGCTTTAGAATTATGGTGGTAACAAAACAAATAAAGAGTGCCTACATGATGTGATCTGAAAACATTAAAAATGGGTGGTGAATATGATTTGGGAATTTTTAGAATAAAAAGGGTACAACCATAAATCAAAAGAGAATTCAAGAAAAACTTTGTTTCAGAGGAAAACAATACATTATATTTTAGGCATGTTAAATTTAGGATGCCAGTAGGAAAGGTCTTTATAAAAATGAGGTATAAGTACTCAGGAAAAAGTAAGAACTGGGGATAAGATTTGGAAGTCACTGTCATAAGCATTATCATTTAATCTGTGGGAAAGAATGAGTTTTTTAAGATTATAAATATATGATGTATCTATATCTATATATAGTTTCGAAGATACATATATTCTAATTTCTCTTTCAGATTCCTTCCAAATTAGAGATCGTATGAGAGGAATAACAGTGAGAGGGATGACAAACCACTTGGCAAGTTCTAACTGACAGAGAGGGAAGGAGAAAGGGAGAAAAGGGTGGAGGTCGGGTGGGGGAGAGAAAAAGAAAGAGAGAGATATCACAAGTTTAGGACAACCTGAAGAAACTTCTCCCTGAAGGTGGGAGAGGAGGAAGATGTCTTATCAAAGGAGACAGAAAAAGAATGATTAATGAGGTAGGAAATGAACTAATAAAGTCTTCTGAGAAATGAATGTGAGTGAAACTCCAAAGGGAAAGCCTGATTGTACCAAATGCTGCAGAGAAATGGCAAGCAGGATGAATGAGAAGAGGATTTTATTTATTTTTTTAAAAGGTTTTATTTATTTATTTGACAGACAGAGATCACAAGTAGACAGAGACAGGCAGAGAGAGGGGTGGGTGGGGAGCAGGCTCCCTGCTGAGCAGAGAGCCCAATGTGGGGCTCGATCCCAGGACCCTGGGATCATGACCAGAGCTGAAGGCAGAGGCTTTAACCCACTGAGCCACCCAGGCACCCCATGAGAAGAGGATTTTAGTCATTAGGTTGTCATTGGTGATCTTGCCCATATGATTCTCAGGGAACCTAAACTTATGGTAGATAATAATTTTAAGTAAGGTATTTCTATAGAAAGAGGATGTTATTTCTAATTAGATTCATGCAAAGCCATAGTTTGTAAGTATTTTTATTATTTTAACAATGAGAAGAGTTCAACAACTTTTTGACTTTATCTATTCAGTAAACAATAAGAATACCAGAACAATACAATAATCATATTAATAACCATTCTTCTAAAATTTATATTTTTTTATTGATTTGTGTACATTATTTTAAAAAGACTTTTAAATACATGAAAAACTGAACCAATTATTATATGGTTTCACTTACTTGTGGAACATAAGGAATAGCATGGAGGACATTAGGAGAAGGAAGGGAAAAATGAAGGGAGAAATTGGTGTGGGAGATGAACTATGAGAGACGATGGACTCTGGGAAAAAAACTGAGGGTTTTAGAAAGGAGGGAGGTGGGGGGATGGATGAGCCTCGTGATGGATATTGAGGGCACGGATTGCATGGAGCACTGGGTGTCATACGCAAACAATGAATCATGGAACACGACATCAAAAAGTAATGATGTACTGTATGATTAACATATAATAAAAAAAAAGACTGAACCTAAGGGCTTTGTGCATTGTGTCATTTTTATTACAACATTCCTCTCAATCTGAGATTGTCTAAGAAGAATAAAAGCCAGAAGGGAGATAAACCCCTTGCCAAGGTCATGCAGCCAATGAGTGAAGGAGCTGGGATTGAAACTCAAGTCTGTTAGACCTGGTAATCGCTCTGCTAAACCATGACTCCAGGAGCAGAGGGTGCATCCTCCTGTGGCCATACAAACTCCCTCCCATGCGTATATAAGCATATTTTTCCATTCCTACTCTCAATGCTATAATCCATACTCTTCCTACATCTTAGCTATACCTTTGTTTTCCACGGATTCCACTTTCCCCACCTCTAATTTAACTTACACTGCAGCCTCTATGATCTTTTTAAAGTAACAGTGATCTTAAATTAAAAAAAAAAAAAAAGATACTCTCGCTCAGTGTTCTTATAGTTATTTTTAAACTTTTTCTCTAGTATTATATCACATTTCTCCTTTTATAGGGTTATTATCAACCAGTCTTACTCTTTGTCCAGGGTTTGTTTCCACACAACTACATTTACACTAGATCATAAACTATGTAACACAAAGCACTATATGTTGTTCAACTTGATGTTCCTATCCCTCCCAAGTTAAAATAAAAACTCCTTGTAATATTCATTGGATTTTCTGAAGTTTGTGAGTGGCATGTATGTTTCATTACACACCTCAGTATCCAGCACTTTTCTCCTTTCAGATAAAAAGGAATTCCTAATTGGCTACCAAGGGTGCATTGGTTATCAGATAATATAGTGCAGCTTATCTCTATTCGCTCATGATAAAACAGTAAGATAGAGGAATAACACACAATCTTTGGTCAAACAAAAGTATATTTCTTGAAAAATAGGAATGACTATCCCTTAATTTTTAGATGTCCACAGATTTCCCAAGAGTGCATAATGCATGCATGTACCCATGGTGAGGGTGGGGCAGTGGGGAATACTGTAGCTTTAAACTTATACCAAGCACATACATGTAGTCCTTATGACTGAAATTCACGATAACATGGCCACAAAAAGTGGTCACTTAGGTCAATTTAAGGAAAGATCAGTCATTAAGTTATTTTTTTCTTAATGATTGGTGTTGATAAACACAGCTTTTGATTATCTGGATTTCTACTTCTTAATCAGTTTTATTGACGATGTGCACTATGTCCAAAGTAATCAACTGATTTTACTGCATCTTTACATTAACCCAAATAATCATAAATAGAAATTATACTCAAGATTCCATAATATTTCAAATAGCATTTAGAGATTATTTTGGATACTGATCTTCTCTCCCTGCAGCTAAACAACAGAAAAAGTTGTCAATCACAAATTAGGAATAAGGATAACAAATTATTGTTTGCGGTCTGATACTAGGACTACAATCACCTACAGAATATTTTTGCTTGCCTGAGTGCTAATGAAATTGCTCAAATTAGCAGGTGTTTCCTTTCTGTGCCAAGAAATCTCTCACTGAAATCTACTAAAGAATTAGAGCTTTGTAATGCGGAAAGAAATCCATAATACAAAGCACCTGGATCCAGATCTAGTTTGATTTTCAGGTTTGAGGAGGGTAGTTGGAGCATGATGGGTAAAGACAATAAATGGCTGAAAATATTGAGCAGGTGTGCATATCTCAGTTCACTTTTCATACTTAACAGGCACAAATTTCATGAATGTAAAAATTGAAATATAAAGCATTTTCAAGATTGTATTAGAATGTTAGTAATATTAATTCCAAATCAATTAGGTTGCCTGAGAGAGTATATGCACCATCTCTAATTCTTCAAATTATTCTTTTCTTAAGTTTGAAAATTCTTGGGCATCAGTGAAATGGATACTTCAACTGTATCTGTAATTGCTGTTTCATTAATTCTTTTTTTAAAAAAGAGGCACATTTGACAAAATGTTACCAATTTTCAGTGCTATTATTGACAACATAGATTCTTGTTATGTAATTTTCTGGACTTTCACTGAAGTCTTTTGCAAACATCGACAGGAAGCTAGAATTGGTATTATTGACTCCTTCTCATAGATGTGACAACAGGGGCACTGAGAGGGTCAATAACAGGGCCAAAATTCGAATTTACTTTTCTGATTCAAAGGTATAACAACATCTTTCAAACAATAGCTTTCAAATATCTATCATAACAATATCTTTCAAGAGCACAACAATCTCATGTTAAATAAAAAAAAGACTCTTCACTTGTGTTATTGTATTTTTTCGTAAGGCTATACACAAATTTTTAGGTAGATAATCTACCATTTCCTGAACATGTATTTATTGCTCAGAGTGATGCTATAAGGCTAAATCATTCTTCATGTTTGATAGATAAAAAAACTAAGACAATACTTAGTTTGGCTGTGCTTTTACTGTTTTTAATGCCACATTTCAGTGATTTACAGTAAGAAGTATCCTATTTACATTATATACTTTTAAGTGTTAGCCTCTTACTCAGAGTGAAGCAGCATCCCCTAGTTGAAACATGCAATTCTCATGAGGAGAAAGCGCAAGTTAGTTTGTGAAACATAATGTCTTCAAAAGATTTACTTATTTATTTTAAAGAGATAGAGATTATGAGTGGAAAAGGGGCAGAGGGAGAGGAAGAAAAGGAGAATCTCAAGCAGACTCCCAGATGAGCACAGAGCCTGATGTAAGGCTCCATCTCAGGACCCTGAGATCATGACCTGAGCTGAAACCAAGAGTCAGACTTGACCAACCAAGCCACCTAGATGACCCAACATAATGGCTTTTAAAGCTTCTGCTCAGAATCGACCCATGTAATAACTGCTCATATTCCATTGGCCAAAGAAAGTCACATGGTCAAGCCCAGCTTCAAATGGGTGAGGCTTCTACTCTCAGAGCTGCCACTGCAAGTGCTCCAGATGCAATTCTTTTATAGTAGGCAAACAAGTGGTGAGCATACCTGTACACAGTGTTTCACTCAGATTAATAACTGAGAGATGTGGATTTTTGATCAAGGTCTACAAACTTCATAATCATATTGCCTTTTAAAGATAGCTTATTTTATAGAACAAAATAAGATTATAAAATATGTGTTAGTTGTTCTTGACTCATACTTTTTACAATAAATGGACAGAGCTGGAATTTCAGTTATCACAAGAGTCATGCCTATATTTAATTATAAATTCCAATATTAGTTTTCTTTAATGAATTATTTCCTTTTTCTGTTTTGGCAGAAATTATATTTGCATATTTCATGTGACATAAATGAAGGTGAAAAGAAAACAGTAAGTGGTTAATATGACAGTTCTTTTCACAGTTTGCTATGTAACAAAGGTTCTATTTTTGTTGAAATAGCCAACCATGCCTTAACACAACACCAAATAATTCAATCATAGTTCTCTTTTTTTCCGGATTGTGATTGTCAAAAATCTGTATGCCAGGTCTATATGGGATGTGAAAACATAAAGATTGAAAGGATTAACCATCCATTTCAAAAGCCAATCTCCTGCGGAAGCATTGAGTGACCAAGTGTACATGAATCATGGGTTAGAAATTGGATATAATAAAAGTCAATACAATAACCTCTTTCATGTGTCAAGAACATATCACAATATTGTGAAGGAAAAGTTTGTTTCCAAATTTCCTGCTTTTCTTGTGTATCTCCCTGCAGCCATCTGGTATAATTAGGACTAATTAGTACTCTTCTCCATTGTGTACCTCTTCTGTCAAGTCTTGGCATACCACAATTTATGTGCATTTTGAAGATATCTGGATGTTGCTAGGCAAGATCAGTTAGCTAGATGCAAAGATAGAGAAAGATAGCATTCAGCTTAGTGAATTCTCTATTAAGTGGGCAGCTCAGAAACCTTGATTTATCTCTTCCTTTTTGAGGACAGAGAGGTACTACGGGTTGCTGGTTAAGAGCATGTCCTCTCAATCCAGACTTCTCTGTGTTTGAATACCAGTTATGAGATTTTCTAGTTGTGTGTCATTGTCCAAACTACTCTCTGCATCCCAGATTCTATATTTATAAAACAGGGATAATAGGATTGATTTGAGGCTTAAATGAATTCATATATCTATCTGTAATAGTTTAGAATGTTTTCTATACAGAGTTAATAGTATTTAAATAATAGCTATAATAGATATACCTGGAAGAGATTTGTATCAGAAGACAGTATACTAACCCTGTTAGTTACCTAATGCTGCATCTAAAGTCATTCTATAATTTAGTGATAATAGAATAATCATTTATTATTTCTCATGGTTCATGTGGAACTTAAGAATGGCTCAGCAGAGAGATTCTGGCTTGGAATCTCTTGTGAGTTGAATGCAGTCCAATGTCAACTGATGCTGTGGTCATATCTAGGCTGGAATGGAGCTGGAGGATCCACTTCTAATGCTGACTATACATAAGGCTAGGAGCCTCAGTTTCTCTTGAGTATCCTCACAGCATCATGGCTGACTTTCCCCAGAGGGAGGGGTTTAAAAGACCAAGGTGGAAGCTGCAATGTCTCTTATGATAGAGTATTAGAAGCCATATGCTGTCATGTGAACTGTATGTAAAGTTCTATGTAAAGGTGAGAGATCTGTGCAAGAGCAGTAATACCACAAGGTCAGGGTCACCAGGGGTGTTTTGGGGGCTAACACCTTAACTAACTTCACATGGGGGTGAGGCATTAGATGGAAAAGAAAATAGATTAATTTGCAATGTGTAATAAAACTGCATTTGGAAAAGAACTAGTATGCTCATATTAGTGTGATCACTGCATTTTCTTTTTCAGAGCATCTCTAAAGGTGAACTCTAATAATAATCAACATGCAGCTTATTGATTATGCATTTAGAATAAGGAAAATTAGATGGAAGATTAGAATATTTAGTTGCACCAGACTATAATCACCTGATACATTCAGTGTTGCAATTGGGGTTATAACTGCCCCAGAATTAAGTCTGCGAGTCAAAACACTGCCAGGCACTCTCACCCTGTTCCTGAATGGGATTTGTCAGTATTTGCTTCTGTTACTCCTCAAAAATCTCTTTGCAACAATGACTAGCCCTATGAAATGGCACTTCTCTTCATTCAAACCTTTTTTGAGGAGATATTCTATCCTTTTAGGCCAATTGCAAACATTTATTAGACCAATTGCCTAATGATCTTATACTTTAATGCTCAGAGGCCAATCCCACCAAAAATGCCTGGAAACATCTCAGTGTTTCCTCCATGTGCTGTGTATACACCCTAATGCTCTATTCCATTCTTTCCCATTTTTCTTGGCTTCACAGAATTTGTACCTCATGGCTCCTGTGGGTCTTTCAGAAAAGTCTTCTTCTTCCCAGATCTAGCTTTCACTTCCCTTGATGGGAAACTATTGATAGTCTATCCGTTTAGCCTCTCTCACCCTCTCACTCCTTCCTCTTTAGGGAAGGAAGAATGACTAAATCTCTTCCCTTTCTCCTGGAGTGAGCAGCCTGTGGTGAGTGTTTTCCTCTTTTCCTCCATGTTTGGAGGCTCTACCCCACAAGAGAAAACTGGCTGTAGACTAGGCTGGTACTGCAGGTTTGGGGGCATAAATTAACCTAATACTATTTGTTTTTTTTATAATTTGGAAACTCAATTACCTTCAAATAAAAGCCACAGTCTGAATCAGTAATAAAGATGATACTAGGTCCCTTTCTGCCTTACTTCTTGTCTTATTTCAGGATTGTATTAATTATCAGACAGGTATTAATTATCAGCTTGCTAAGTAAAATTCCCTATAGTGTTCTATTCTCTGTTATTTCTTTGGTAATTTTCTTTCTCATATTGAGGAGCTAGAAAGCAAGGGATTACAATGCTAAGACAGCAATTGCATTCCAACAGCAGTTTTTCTCATCAAAATGCCTTTATCTGTGATACATACCGTGTGTCCCTTTGGCCTCATAAAATCCTTTCACAGGCAACTTGCCTTTCATTTTCTGTTATAGAACATTATTTATTAATGTATTTATTTATTATTTATACTTTATGTCTAAAAAGGATTCCATTGCTGTTTATATTTTATGCTAGATGATAAACTCTAAATGGCTTATGAAGACATATTCTTTTCATCTTACATTACACCATAATCTTATTTGTAACTTCAGAGTCTTCCAAGTGAGCTCTATGGAATTGTGGTATAATACAATGACAAAGAGACTGCTAGTCAGAGACTTTAATTCAAGTCCCAGCTTGTGACTCTGGATAACTCACTTATTCATATATCACTTAGTTTACTTATAATTCTATCATAAAACTTTATTGTTATGAGGATAAATAAAATGTGTAAAAGAAATTTAAAATTTCCATGAAAAATTAACATAATTACAACTAAATCATTAATATTATAAAGATCTCAAATAGTTGTGATTTAAGTGGTGTTTTTGGTGGTTATGGGGAAAGTTGCCATATATTTCATTTTAGGAGATATTAATAGTAATTATTAAAATCACATTTTAAATATGTATATGTCATGGGAGAAAGACAACTTTATTTTTTTATTTTTTTTTAATATTTTATTTATTTATTTGACAGAGAGAGATCACAAGTAGGCAGAGAGGCAGGCAGAGAGAGGAGGAAGCAGGCTTCCCGCTGAGCAGAGAGCCCGATGTGGGGCTCGATCCCAGGACCCTGAGATCATGACCTGAGCCGAAGGCAGAGGCTTTAACCCACTGAGCCACCCAGGCGCCCAAGAAAGACAACTTTAATCTTTTCAAATAGGATAGTCAGACTCTTGAGAGAAGAGCGTATAGTTGTCCCTGACTACTAAGTTTTAGAAGGGATAAGGAGATTCTATGACCTAACCTTATAACTTGCTGATAGTAAATAAAAGGTTTATACATGTAAGAAACTTACTGTTAATATCAAAGAGACATTTATACTACATAGAACTAGAAGAATGAGAATACTAAGCATATTCATTGCTGATAGTTATAGTTTGTATTTTATGTTATCTAATTCCAAGGTAATTGCAGATTCTTATTTTTTTAAGATTTTGTTTACTTATTTGAGAGAGACAGAGAGAGAGAAGATGAGCAGTGGGGAGGGGTAGAGGGTGTGAGAGAAAGAAGCAGACTCCCTGCTGAGCAGGCAGTCAGAAGCCAGGGTCCCTCCCAGGACGGGCAGAGATCATGACCTGAGATGAAGGCAGACGCTTAACCAACTGAACCACCCAGCCCCCCAGAAGATTCTTGATATGTACATCCACTACCTCTGTTTGATTGGTCTTATAGTGTTTTACCCATCTTCTCATTGCAATTCTATCTCTAAATATTTTTGCCTGTCTCCCATTTTCATTGAGAGGTAACAGACTTGTGACCCAAGGACAGAATCTGGCCCAGAATGATGTTTGGTTTGGCATACAGAGTACTCACTTTTTTTTTTTTTTAAAGCCAACATGTAAAATCTGAACATTTTATATAATAATCCATATTACTAGATTCTATTGAAAAATTAAAAATGAGAAGTATTATAACATTGAGCTCTCATTTCTGCATGGCTGAAATAAACTGGAGCCAACTTTCCTCCTTTGGATAAGGTACAATCTCATTCACCGGAGCCAGCTCCTCCCACACACCCTGCTTTCTGTCATCTCCACCTTTTTTCCCTCAGTTGTGTATTATCTGCCTGATTCCTGAAGCATTTACACTTTCGACCTGATAGAATTTTTGTTCATTTGTAGTCTTGATCTTTTAAGTATTTTTCTGTTTGAACTTTGTTTATGATCCTTGAAATAATTATTTGCAAGTGGTCCTTCTTATTTAAATCTTGATTGATGAAACTTTAACATGACCATTTTATTCTTAAAATTTAGAATTCTTATTATTGTTATTTTATGGGTTCCTTGTCTGTATGAAGGACACACACAGTGAGAAAAAACATCCATTAGATCAGCACAGCTTGATAGGAGGAATTTATACCTGAGAAATTGGAAGGACAGAGGTGTTTTTGAGAAAACCAAATTGATATCATGAACATGGAGTGCTTACTATCATGTCAGGTAATTACAAATTTGCTTATCTTGTGCTTACCCTTTTTAATGTGGCTATTCTGTCTTTTTACCAAAGCTATCTTACAAAGTGGCTGGCATTTAAAAAAAAACAAACAAAAACTAAGACACAAAATTTCATCCTTGAAATGAATTCTGTGGATAGTATCTGGACATTTTTCAGACAAATTATTTTTAAATTATGGGAGAAAATTTAGCAAGTTGTGCTCAAAGTATTCTTATTTTTCAGAACAGTTTTTTAGGTGGATTCCTTAGAGTTACTGAAAAGGTCCTGCTGTTACAATTTCTTTGTTGAATCCACACATCTGTTTGTTCAAAAAACAGGCTTTGAGGGGCGCCTGGGTGGCTCAGTGGGTTAAGCCTCTGCCTTCGGCTCAGGTCATGATCTCAGGGTCCTGGGATCAAGCCCCACATCGGGCTCTCTGCTTGGCAGGGAGCCTGCTTCCACCTCTCTCTCTGCCTGCCTCTCTGCCTACTTGTGATCTGTCTCTGTCAAAGAAATAAATAAAATCTTAAAAAAAAAAAAAAAAACAGGCTTTGAAACATCCTAGTAGTGATTTGGATTTAAGTGATATCCTGATAAATAAATCTAAATCTAGTTTAGGTTTTTGGGATGGATGGAGCCTGTACCTTAATTAGGCATAAGGTGAGTGTTCCAGTGACACCTCTCTCATTTGGGATCTTTTTGGAATGAACTCTGAGGAATCTCACTCTTGTAGAATAAGGAACACTGCTTCAGCATCTGGGAAGAAGCTGTCTTGTTATCTTTAGGGAATATCATTACTCCTGATGTGCACAAATGAGAAGCCTCCTAACATATGCATTGCAACCTTGGATCCTTGTTTTTGCCTGAGTTTTGTTAAAATATAGAGATCTGCTTATTTTTTAATTAACTAGGATTTGGTTTGGGATTCCTAAATTTTAGTTGAGGATACATAATACTCTTTCATGTGTTTCACACATCTGGTGTAGAAATGCATTCTGCCTTACATTTTAGACCTATATTCTATTTCTATCTGAAAATTCTTTATAGTCTCATCAAAAGTTCATTCTTTATCTGATCTCTATCTTCTGCTTCAGCAGAATAAAATGGTGATTTTATTACCGTAAGATCTTAAAGAAGCATGTTGCTTCTCTCAAAAATGGAACAATTGAACACACTTCTATTTATATTTTGAGAAAAGACAGTCTTGACAAGATATGCACATAGGTTTTACTTATAAGGAAAAGGTAAAAGGGAGATACCATAACTTGTCTTTTTATTATCCACTATTAATTTATAGAGCAAAATTCTGAGTTAAATGCTCAGTTCTCTTAATTATTAATGGAACACCATTAAGAAACATTAATTCTGTAACAAAAATCTCTTGGGAATTGGTTATATGGTCCTGAACACCTATGAGTGTCTTCAACATTTTTGAGGCTATTTTTCAATAGCTCACTAACATGATATTGATTAGGAAAGAGTATAAATCAGATGAATTAAGTTGTCCAGTTAAGTGATTATGCATAATAATATGAGGAGATAGAATCATAGTTCATTTATTTTTAATAATAATCTTAAACTATTACCTATTTTGTATGCTTATAGAACATTACTAAATGTTAGCAAGTAATCTCTATTAAATATTTGTCCACAAAAATCTGATCTGTTTGATAAAGGTATTGGCAGTGTATCATAATGTTTTTATAGAACTCTTTTTTGCTCACTCTGTCTACAGCACAGGTTCAATTGTTGCTTGTTCCTTCTCTCACAAAACCTTCAAAATCCTTACTTTAAATAAAATCTTAATTTAAAATAACCAGTTTAGAGATATGTTTTCTGATTGAATCTAGCCAAGCCATCTTATAGATATTTCATCTCTAGTACCACCTATCAGTTTCTTGATAGTCCTTTGGATTGCCTGTTACCAGAGTGTTACTCATTCTTGATTACACTGCTTTCATCTTAGAAAAGCACCTTTCATGGCCTCCCGTGCTTGGGTGTGTGAAAATGAATTAAAGAAGCCTTATTTAAAATGGAGTCCAGACATCCTGAACGGGGAGCTCTTACACATTACACCTTGCTACAGTTTGCAGACCGTAGCAGGAGAAAGCATACTCTGCATTTCCCATCAGGAAAAAGCTTCCTTTCCTACCCTACCAGGAAGAAGGAAGATTTTTTCCTTGCCCAACAACAACCCAGCCAATGAGAACTGCCGCATCCCTGAACTCTCACTCTCTTCCAATGGACTTTCATTATAAGCAGTCCCTACAACTTCCTTCTTTTCTCTGTAAAAGAATACTCTTCTCTTTTGTTTCCAGACTTGCCTATGATTCAATAGTTTGCATATTCTGAATTGCAATTTCTCTGCTATGCCCAGATAAACTCATTGTGCTGGTAAACTAACTGGCTATTTTATTTTTAAGGTTAACAAATGTTTTCTATCTGATTAACTCATTTTTCCAACAGTAGTAATGAGATTTTCCTTTTATCTCAAAATGGAGAAATATTCATTCAAAGTTCTGTATCAGGAGATTTACAATAGTTTTACACTAGCATGCTTATATTCTTTTTAATGATGCAGCAAATCTTTTTTTTTTTTTTATTTTATTTGTTTGACACGGAAAGAGAGATCACAAGCAGGCAGAGAGGCAGGCAGAGAGAGAGGAGGGAGCAGGCTCCCTGCTGAGCAGAGAGCCTGATGCGGGGCTGGATCCCAGGACCCTGAGATCATGACCTGAGCTGAAGGCAGAGGCTTAACCCACTGAGCCACCCAAGCGTCCCGATGATGCAGCAAATCTTACCACATAAGATTAAGACATAAGTTTAAGTAGATTAAACTTGAAAATATATATATGTAACTTGATAAATTATAAAACAATAGTTAATTATATTATTCAGCTATCTTATGACTCTGGTTGATATATCATATATATTATACAAAACTTACACTTTGCTTTTTCTTTTATTCAGCCTTTAAAATGTTTAGGACCTTCTGAAGGCTATTTCACATATGGTTACAGACTATTTTCAGTAATGATATAGTAACTCTGAGAAATACTTGATTTCTAATAAAAAGGTTCTTTAATTTTCAAACACAGCAATACAAGGCTGATGTATCAGTTTAAGTACCTGGGACCAGGAGACAAATCTGGATAACAAGCAGCATGTTTTCTTCAAAATCACCTGTCCTCCTGAAGACAAAATTTGATATTAGGTCATGTTCATTAGAGTGTTGTTGTTTTTGTTGTTTTTTCCACTTTTTAGACTGAGTTCTCTCTTCAGGAATCTTAAGTAATTTATGCAAATAGGCTTTCTTTGGGCCTGCACCAGTTATTCCCAAATATGTCTGAACAAACTGCAAATAAAGCTTAGACTGTAAGAAAGACACCTGCTATATTATGTAGTTGTAGAAATACATTTCATTTACTGACATGGTTCACATGACCACAATATTTAATGGCCATATCAGATATCATTGATTATCAACACATTCCTATTTAACTTTAGAGTTATTCACAAATCTCATCATTATAAGTAGCTAACACTTTTTTTTTTTTTAACTTGCCTACATAGTGTACTATTTCCAAAGTGGAGAGACTAGAACAAGACTTACAGATAGTTTTATAGCTTGTTATATATTTTCCTTCTTTTGTTTATTGAAAATATTAAGTAATATCTAAATTCAAGGCATTGAATTATGAGCTGGGTATATAGTGGTTGGCAAACTAGACATGTTCCATACATTTACGGTGTCAAGTATGCAAATGTAGAAAATCACTGAATAATTAGTTATACAAATACAAATAATTATAAACTGTAATAGAGTTACAAAGAGAAAATCAGGGAGAGAGTTAATTTAGACTTGGCAATCCAAGAAGTCCTTAAACTGAGATTTAAAGCGTTTGTCTGTCTGTCAGGAAGAGAGCCAAGAAAGAACTGCTGCAGTAAATGTTTGGGATGCATTTTAACAGACTGTGGGTCACCGTTGCTGTAAGGTAGTGAACAAGGCACTGAAGGCACAAGAAGAGGTGGGCAAGATGTTATGTGGTATGTGGTTTATAAGCTATTATGTTTATTAATCTGTTATCCTAAGTATAGTGGGAAACAACTGGCTGGTTTTAAGCATGGGGACAGGTAACAATTTTATTTATTTATTTTTTTAAAGATCACTTTGACTTGTGAATGATAAATAGAGGGAGGGGAGACTGAAAGTAGAGAAGCCAATTAAACATTTATAAGCCTAGGCAGGTGGTGGAAGTGAGTGGTTCTATATTAGTGAAATGGAAATTGACAAAATGCAGATACTAGAATGATGTTTTGGAATAGAATTGATAGAGTCTGATGATGACAAGGCATTAAAGCTTTCTTTCAAATCTATGGCTTGAGCGAATAGAGAGTAGGAAAAGTCAATATGCAAATTTCATGAATATGGATTATCTCATTTTAAGTTGAGAATTAGAACTTACCTATAAGTTTATTTCTTTCTTGGAATATGATTAATCAATTGTGCATTTATTCAAAAACACTTATTAGCATAACATGTGTGCCAGGCATTTTATTAATTACTGAAGATATAAAAATGAATAAGATATGGTCCTTGCTTCAGAAGCCATAATTATTCTGCAAGAGATTGACAAATAAACAATTATGTGCAAGCAAATTCTGCTCATGAATATTTATGAGACAATCCAAACAAATTATTAGCAAAACAAATTCATTGATGTACAAAAATGATAGCACATCATGACCTAGTTGGTTTTGTCCTAGGAATTCAAAGGTCAGTTAACATTAGAAAATATGGAATGTATTAAAAGAGAAAACATGTCCCAATGAGAGCTTAAAAAAGATTGTAATAAAATTCAATGCTCTTTCATGATTAAAACTCTCTTATTTGATAAAAAGAGAAGAAAATTTCTTTCACCTACTAAGAACATCTACCAAAAACCTAAAGCATATGTAATTTTTAATGGAGGAATTTTAGAAGCATTCTCTTAGGTTTAGGGAAAAGAAAAGGATGCCCTGTCTTACTTTTTTTTAGCACGACACTGGAGACCCTATGCAGTACAGGAGGATAAGAAAAAACTAAATTCCACAAGAATAAGAAAAAGAAAAAAGCAAAACAAAATAGGATCCAATGTTATTGTGTATCAGGTTGTATTAAGCTTTTAGACCTAACATAAAAATACCAAAGTCCCATGGGTTTAACACCAAAAAATGTTTGCTTCTCAACAATATAATATTGAATTCAGTATGTCAAGAGCTGTGAAGGATCTGGTATTTTACCCTACTTGCAAGCTATATATTAGAGATACCCATCAGAGATAATGGACTTTATTACACAGGGCAGCCAGTAGCCTGTACCTTGTTTGCTTTGTTCCCTTTGCCAAGTTCTCACAGGACAACTTAGAGGACCAGTTTATATCTCACACTCAGTGGACTGCTTTACAGGAGCGGGACCCTGTGATTAAAGAACCTAAATATTTTATACTAGGAAGTAAGTATGTCTGCCTGTGCAATGGAGCCAAACTATCTCTATTCTCCAGTGTTGTTTGCTATTTAAACTCCTTTGAAAAGATAGTCCAAAGTCAGCAAGTACCTCTCTTTACAAAATGGACAGAAGCAAGAGAAACCAATGGATAATTGTCTCCCAACATAGTAAAACCATTCTCCTCATCTCGTTCTTAAGGATTCACTCTCTTCCATTTCCCATGCACCACCTCATTACCAAGTCAGAGGAAGAAAGACTATGGAGAAATCACACCCATGCAAAAACGCTTCACCCCAGAAGTATAAATAATACTTCCTCTCATAGTCCGTTGTGTATGCCAAACCCCCCAAAATAGAAATATATGAACTATTTGATGAATATATTGTATCTGCTATAATTTCAAGTCAATATTACACAAAGTTTTAAACAACCCATTAATTAGTTGATTAACTAATTTTAGAATTTAATGTGGAAATGCAAAGGCCTAATGAGAACAAAGATTCTCCCAAAGAAGAATAAGGTGGGAGATATTTTATCACATATTATCAGATTTTAGTACCTATTAAAGCCTAAAATAACAGCCATTAAATATTAGCACAGATAAGGCAAAATGGAGACTCCAGAAATACTTAAGCATGCCAGAAATTTGATATATGACAGATGACTATGGGAAAAGAAAGTCTGTTCGTTAAATGGTGGTGATACTATAAACAAGCTCTATAGAAAAAATTAAGTTTGTTTCTTAATTAAAAATGAAAAAGCATACTTTTTTTTTTACTTTTTTTGGATTTATTATGTTCTTAAATATAAAGGGAAATTGAAACAGAAAAAAATAATGAAGAATAATTTCATGACCTCATGGTGGGTAGGAATTTATTAATTCCAAAAGGTGCTAACTATAGAAGAAAAGTTGGCTAAATTAGAACACATTAAAAATTAAAAATGCTCTTCTCCACAGGGCACCACAAAGACACTGAAAACCTAAGCCACAAGGCAGGAGAAAATATGTACAATGCATAAAATTGATAAATATTTGGTATTAGCATATATAAATAACTCATAAATCAACAGAAAAAAATTTAAACAAACCTTTAGAAAAATCTGCAAAACATATGAAGAGGCATTTTACAGAAGAGGAAATAACTTCTTAGTGAGCATATGAAAAAATACATATATTTTTTAGATAGAAAGAAAGCATAAGAGCGTGGAAGGGCAAAGAGAGAGAGAGAATCTTAAGCAGACTCCATGCTTAGTGGGGAGCCCAGTGTGGGGCTCCATCTCATGACTCTGGGTTCATGATCTGGACTGAAATCAAGAGTCAGATATTTAACCAACTGAGCCACCCAGGTGCCCCTTAAAAATTTTTAATTGTATTAGTGTATCAATGTAAATTAATATAACAGATTCCTATTCTCATGGCCCAGCTTGACAAAAATTTTTAAGTCTGAAAATACCAAGTGTTGATAATAATGTAAAATAATAGGAACTTGTTTGGTATATGTGTGAATTGAATTAGGTCAATAACATTTTAAAACAATTACTCAGGTGCCTCCTTAGCGCAGTAGGCAGCGCGTCAGTCTCATAAAACAATTACTCATTACCTAAACGTGGACTTACACTAAGACTCAAAAAATTTACTTCTTGCCATAAACTAGAGAAAATTCTGCAAATGAGAATATTCTGCATACAGAACATCCTGTACCAAGAGGCATGCATAAGAATTACCATGTTTGTAATACTAAAAACCAAAGGGTGTGAGTAAAATCTTCATTGACAAGAAGTTAAAGAATGTTTCCTGTCTGACTACCTTCAAACTAAGACATTGGTTTTTCCTGCCTTCAGATGTGAACTGGCACAATGGATTGTCTTGTGCTTCAAGTTTGCCATCCTTTAGACTGGAACAGTATCATCCACCCTTCTGGATCTCCAACTTGCTAATTCACTCTGAGGATCATGAGACTTAACTTGTCAGCCTCCATAATCACATAAGCCAATTCCTTTCTCTCTCTTTCTCTCTTTGGTTTGTTTTTCTGGACAATCCTGACTAATACATTTATTAAAGTTATCTCTTTCATGCTATTGGAGAACTAATAAGTTGTGAGGAATTACTACATCAGAATTAGGTAAAAGGGGGAGGACCAGAAATTTTAACCCAGATTTGGGATTATTTGATGTTGCTGGAAGGGGTAATTGAGAGGACAAGACAAAAGGAAAAGTGAAACTATTAAAAGGAGTTAAAGAGGGGGGAAAAATTATGTTCAAAGAGGAGCTCAACCTAGAGTTCTATACTATGTGAAAATATCCTTTGGGAATTCATTGAAAGAAAGATAATTTCAGATAAGTAAAAACTGAGAAAAGTATTACCATTAGATACTTATTACCAAAAATAATGGTGTTCTTCAGGTAAAGATGGAAGTTCAGAAATTCAAAAAGGAGTGAAATAAAACAAGTAAACATGAATAAATACTGAATAAGTAATAATGAAATATCTTGAGTTTTAATCATTCATTTTAAACATTCACAGAACGGGGCTCCTGTGTGGCTCAGTGGATTAAGCCTCTGTCTTCGGCTCAGGTCATGGTATCAGGGTCCTGGGATTGTGACGCACATTGGATTCTGCTCAGCAGGGATCCTGCTTCCCCCTCTCTCTCTGCCTGCCTCTCTGCCTACTTGTGATCTCTCTCACCGTCAAATAAATAAATAAAATCTTTAAAAAAAATTAAACATTCATAGAATTGAAATACATGGAAATAATATCAAATAATTCAAATGGAGATAAATCAGTTTACACTCTTTTAATGTTCTTTGAATCATCTGGAAAGAGAACAAATTACTAATTAATACTAGATTTTAATAAATCAGGAAAGTAGGTTATAATTGCAAAGGTAATAATTACAGAAATTAAAAGAAAAGAGTACATCAAGCTAACTGGAAAAAATGGAATAAGAAAAAAATACTACAAAAGGTGGCAAGAAAAAAGAGAAATTTAAGAGAGGAGGGATGAAAAGAAAGCATACACAAAAACATTATATTTAAACCCAAATATATCTGTGACCATAATGCATAGAAATTGGTTAAAGGAGACTTAAAAGACAAACTTTGTCAGACCCGATTGTTAAAATCCCCAATATGTGCTACTTACATGAGACACATCTAACATATAAATTTACAGAAAATATATAAGCAAAAGATAAGAAAAAAAAAGTACCAAGTATAAACAACTAATATAAGAGAGCTGGAGTAACTATATTAACGTCAACCAAGTAGAATTTAAGAAACAGGGACACCTGGGAGGCTCAGATGGTTGAGCAACTGCCTCTGGCTCCAGTCATGATCCCAGGGTCTTGGGTTCAAGCTCCATGTTGGGCTCCCTGTTCAGCAGGGAGTACTGCCTTTCCCTGTCCCTCTGCCACTCCCCCCGCCCCACCACTCATGCTCTCTATTCCTTGCTCTCTCTCTCAAGTAAATAAATAAAATCTTAAAAAAAAAAGAGGACACTTAACTGTAATAAAATAATGGTAAAATTACCAAGAAATATAAAATTATTATTATTATTATTATTATTATTATTATTATTTTTTAGAGAGAGAGTGAGAGCAGGTTGGGAGGAACAGAGAGAGAGGAAGAGAAAATCTTTTTTTTAAATTAACATATAATGTGTTATTTGTCTCAGGGGTACAGGTCTGTGAATCATTAGTCTTACACAATTCACAGCACTTATCATAACACATACACTCCCCAATTTCCATCACACAGTCACCCCATACCTCCCACCCCCAGCAACCTTAAGTTTGTTTCTTGAGATTAAGAGTCTCTTATGGTTTGTCTCACTCCTGATCCCTTCCCTTCTATCCCCCTCTACAACTCCCTGCTCTGCCTCTCAAATTCCTCATATCAGAGAAATCATATGATAATTGTCTTTCTTTGATTGACTTATTTTCCTTAGCATATTATCCTCTAGTTCCATCCACGTTGTTGCAAAGGGCTAGATTTCGGGATTTTTGATAATTGCATAGTATTCCATTGAATATAAATACCACTTCTTCTTTATCCATTTATCTGTTGATGGACATCTATGTTCTTTCCATAGTTTGGCTATTGTGGACATTGCTGCTATAAACATTCAGGTGCACGTGCCCCTTCAGAAATCACTACATTTATATCTTTAGGGTAAATACCCAGTAGTGTGATTGCTGGACCATAGGGTAGCTCTATTTTCAACTTTTTTTTTAAAATATGTCTTTTAATTTATTTATTTGACAGGGAGAGAGATACAAGCAGAGGGAGCTGGAGAGGGAGAAGCAGGCTTCCCACTGAGCAGAGAACCTGCTTGATCCCAGGACCCTGGGATCATGATCTGAGCCGAAGGCAGATGCTTAATGACTGAGCAACCCAGGTGCCCCTATTCTCAACTTTTAAAGGAACCTCCATACTGTTTTCCAGAGTGGCTGCACCAGCTTGCATTCCCACCAACAGTGTAGGAGGGTTCCCCTTTCTCTACATCCTTGCCAACATCTGTCATTTCTTGACTTGTTAATTTTAGCTATTCTGACTGGTATGAGGTGGTATCTCATTGTGGTTTTGATTTGTATTTCCCTGATGCCGAGTGATGTTGAACACTTTTTCATGTGTCTGTTGGCCATCTGGATGCCTTCTTTGCAGAAATGTCTGTTCATGTCTTCTGCCCATTTCTTAATTGGATTATTTGTTCTTTGGGTGTTGAGTTCAATAAGTTATTTCTAGATTTTGGATACTAGCCCTTTATCTGATATGTTGTTTGCAAATACCTTCTCCCATTCTGCCGGTTGTCTTTTGGTTTTGTTGAGTGTTTCCTTTGCTGTTCAAAAGCTTTTGATCTTGATGAAGTCCAAATAGTTCATTTTTGCCCTTGCTTCCCTTGCCTTTGGTGATGTTTCTAGGAAGAAGTTGCTATGGCTGGGGTCTCAGAGGTTGCTGCTTGTGTTCTCCTCAAGGATTTTGATGGATTCCTGTCTCACATTGAGGTCTTTCATCCATTTGGAGTCCATTTTTGTGTGTGGTGTAAGGAAATGGTCCAGTTTCATTCTTCTGCATGTGGCTGTCCAATTTTCCCAGCCCCATTTGTTGAAGATACTGTCTTTTTTCCATTGGACATTCTTTCCTGCTTTGTCAAAGATTAGTTGACCATAGAGTTGAGGGTCCATTTCTGGGCTCTCTGTTCTGTTCCATTGATCTATGTGTGTGTTTTGTGCCAGTACCATACTTTTTTGATGATTACAGCTTTGTAATAGAGCTTAAAGCCTGGAATTGTGATGTCACCAGCTTTGGTTTTCTTTTTTGACATTCCTGTGTCTATTCGAGGTCTTTTCTGGTTCCATATGAATTTTAGGATTTTTTGCTCCATTTCTTTGAAAAAAAAAAAAACTGATGGTATTATGATAGAGATTACATTAAATGTGTAGATTGCTTTGGATGGCATAGATATTTTCACAATATTTGTTCTTCCAATCCATGAACATGGAACGTTTTTCAATTTCTTTGTGTCTTCCTTAATTTCTTTCATGAGTATTTTAGTTTTCTGAGTACAGATTCTTTGACTCTTGATTAGGTTTATTCCTAGGTATCTTAGGGTTTTGGGTGCAATTGTAAATGGGATTTACTCCTTAATTTCTCTTTCTTCTGTCTTGTTGTTGGTGTAAAGAAATGCAACTGATTTCTGTGCATTGATTTTATATCCTGACACTTTACTCAATTCCTGTATGAGTTCCAGAAGTTTTGGAGTGTAATCTTGGATTTTCCACGTAAAGTATCATATCATCTGCAAAGAGTGAGAGTCTGACTTCCTCTGTTCTAATTTGGATGCCTTTTATTTCTTTTTGTTGTCTGATTGCTGAGGCTAGGACTTCTAGTACTATGTTGAATAATAGTGGTGATAGTGGACATCCCTGCCATATTCCTGACCTTAGGGGAAAAACTCTCAGTTTTTCCCCATTGAGAATGATATTCGATGGTAGTTTTTCATAGATGGTTTTATGGTATTGAGATATGTACGCTCTATCCCTACATTGTGAAGAGTTTTGATCAAGAAAGAACTCTGTGCTTTGTCAAATGCTTTTTCAGCATCTATTGAAAGTATCATATGATTCTTGTTCTTTCTTTTATTTATGTATTGTATCACATTGATTCATTTGCAGATATTGAATTCCTTGAGGAATTCCTTGAATTCTTTGCAGCCTGGGAATAAATCCCACTTTGTCATGGTGAATAATCCTCTTAATATAATGTTAGATTCTGTTGGCCTGTATTTGATGAGAATTTTCGCATCCATGTTCATCAAGGATAGTGGTCTCTAATTCTCCTTTTTGATGGGGTCTTTGTCTGGTTTTGGGATCAAGGTAATGCTGGCCTCATAAAATGAGTTTGGAAGTTTTCCTTCCATTTCTATTTTTTGGAACAGTTTCAGGAGAACAGGTATTAATTCTTCTTTCAATGTTTGGTAGAATTCCCCTGGGAAGCTGTCTGGCTCTGGGCTCTTGTTTGTTGGGAGATTTTTGACAACCGCTTCAATGTCCTTACTGGTTATGGGTCTATTCAGGTTTTATATTTCTTCCTGGTTTGGTTTTGGTAGTTTATATAGCTCTAGGAATGCATCCATTTCTTCCAGATTGTCAAATATGCTGGCATATAGTTGCTCATAATATGTTCTTATAATTGTTTGTATTTCTTTGGTGTTGGTTGTGATCTCTTCACTGTCATTCATGATTTTATTAATTTGGGTCCTTTCTCTTTTCTTTTTGATAAGTCTGGCCAGGGCTTTATCAATCTTATTAATTCATTCAAAGAACAAGCTCCTAGCTTCATTGATCTGTTCTACTTTTCTTTTGGTTTTTATTCCATTGATTTTTGCTAATTTTGCTCTGATATTTAGTATTGATTTTTGCTCTGATATTTAGTATTGATTTTTGCTATTTTTGCTCTGATATTTAGTATTTCTCTTCTCCTACTGGGTTTAGGCTTTCTTTGCTGTTCTTTCTCCAGCTCCTTTAGTTGTAGGGTTAGGTTATGTACTTGAGACCTTTCTTGTTTCTTCAGAAAGGCTTGTATTGCTATATACTTTCCTCTCAGGACTGCCTTTCCTGTGTCCCACAGATTTTGAAGAGTTGTATTTTCATTTTCATTTGTTTCCATGATTTTTTTTCAATTCTTCTTTAATTTCCTGGTTGGCCCATTCATTCTTTAGTAGGATGCTTTTTAGCCTCCATGTATTTGAGTTCTTTCCAATTTTCCTCTTGTGATTGAGTTCTAGTTTCAAAGCATTGTGGTCTGAAATTATGCAGGGAATGATCCCAGTCTTTTAGTACTGGTTGAGACCTGATTAGTGACCCAGAATGTGATCTATTCTGGAGAATGTTCCAAGTGCACTAGAGAAGAATGTGTATTCTGTTGCTTTGGGATGGAATGTTCTGAATATATCAGTGATGTCTATCTGGTCAGAGTATCATTTAAGGCTTTTATTTCCTTGTTGATCTTTTGCTTAGATGATCTGTCCATTTCAGTAGGGGGGCTTTGTTAAAGTTCCATACTATTATTGCATTATTGTATGTGTTTCTTTGTTTCTGGTAATTGGTTTATGTCACTGGCTCTTCCCATGTTAGGGACATTGGTATTTAAAATTGTTTCATCTTGTTGCACAAACCCTTTGAGTGTGATATAGTATCTTTCCTCATCTCTTATTATAGTCTTTGGCTTAAAATCTAATTTATCTGATATAAAGTTTGCCACACCAGCTTTCTTTTCATGTCCATTAGCACGGCAAATTGTTTTCCACCCACTCACTTTAAATCTGGAGGTGTCTTTGGGTCTAAAATGAGTCTCTTGCAGATAGCATATTGATGGGTCTTATTTTTTTTTTTAATCCATTCTGATACCCTGTGTCTTTTGATAGGGGCTTTTATCCTATTTACATTCAGGGTAACTATTGAAAGATATGATTTTAGTGCCATTATATTACATGTAAGGTGACTGTTACTGTATATTGTCCCTCTATGTTAGTATTAGGACCTCTCTTTGCTTAGAGGACCTTTTCAATATTTCCTGTAGAGCTGGTTTGGTGTTTGCAAATTCTTTTAGTTTTATTTCTCCTTCTATTTTCAGTGACAACTAGCTGGCTATAGTATTCCTGGCTGCATATTTTTTCTTGTTTAGTGCTCTGAGTACATCATGCCAGTCCTTTCTGGCCCACTAAGTCTCTGTGGATAGGTCTGCTGCCAATCTAATATTTCTATCATTCTAGAAATATTACAGACCTCTTTTCCTGAGCTGCTTTCAGGACTTTCTCTTTGTCTCTGAGACTTCTAAGTTTTACTATTAGATGATGGGGTGTTGACTTATTTTTATTTATTTTGAGGGGGGTTCTCTGTGTCTCCTGGATTTTGATGCTTGTTTCCTTCCCCAAATTAGAGAAGTTCTCCACTATAATATGCTCCAATATACCTTCTGCCCCTTTCTCTTTCTTCTTATTCTGGGATCCCAATTATTCTAATATTGTTCTGTCTTATGGTATCACTTATCTCTCAAAATCTCCCCTTGTGTTCCAGTAGTTGTTTATCTCTCTTTTTCTCAGCTTCTTTATTCTTCATCATTTGATCGTCTATATCTAATTCTATAACTATTTCTCTCTTCTGACTCATTTATCCTAGCAGTAAGAGCCTCCATTTTTTTTATTGCACCTCATTAATAGTTTTTTTTCATTTCAACTTGGTTAGATTTTAGTTCTTTTATTTCTTCAGAAAGGGATTCTCTAGTATCCTCTATGCTTTTTTCAAGCCTAGCTAGTATCTTTATAATTGTCATTCTGAACTCTAGTTCCAACATCTTACAAATGCCTGTATTGATTAGGTCCCTAGCAGTCAGTACTGCCTCTTGGGTTTTTTGTTTGTTTGTTTGTTTGTTTGTTTTTTGAGGTTGTCATTTTGTCCAGAGAAAAATAGATGAATGAGATAACAAAATACTTAAAGGGTAACAATAACCCCAGAAGAATATAAACTAAACCAATCAGAAGAGACCCAAAACCAGAAGGAAAAGAAAGAAAGAAAAAAAAATGTATATGTATATACACACACACATATATATGATCAGGCTGGTGAATAAAACAGAGCCACAAACTTGATTTTGGGTGTATTTTGGTCTGTTAGAAGAAACTGTCTCCCAAAATTTTAAAGAAAGAAAAACTTATATATATTTATAAAAACAAAGGTAAATATGATGAAGGGATGGAATATGACTGTAAGGATAAAAATTTAAAAAGATTTTAAAAAAGGAATTGATAATGTAAGAATTTGGGTGAAAAAAGAAAGAAAATAAAATTTAAAAAATAGAGAGAATATGATCAGGCAGGAGACTAGAACAAAGCCATACACTAGATTTAGGGTATATTTTGGTCTGTTAGAAGAAATTGTATCCCAAAACTTTATAGAAAGAATAACATATATATACAAAAAATAAGGTTAAATACAATGAAGGGATAGAATATGACTATAAAAATGAAAATTTAAAAAGATATTTAAAAAGGTATTGCTAAGTTAAGATGTTGATTAAAGCAGTAAAGAGGAAAAATTCAAAAAAAGAAAAAGAAAAAAATAAAGATAAAATTTAATTTTGAAAGACTAAAGAATCATGGGGTGGGGGGGAAGCCATGAATCTATGTTCTGTATTCGCCTAGCACTGGAGTTTTCCATTTCTCATTAATCAGTAAACTTGGTCTTGGTCGGATGTTCTTCCTGACCTTCTGGGGAGGGGCCTGTTGCAGTGATTCACAAATGTCTTTGCCCCAGGTGGAATTGTACTGCCCTTGCCAGGGGCCAGGCTAAGTAATCTGCTTGGGTTCACTTTTGGTAGCTTTTGTTTCCTGATTGCTTTCCATACAGCTTTGGAGGAGGAGAATGAGAATGGCGGCCTCCCAATCTCTGACCTGTAGGAGCCAAGAGCTCCAGTCCCCCCCTGTTCAGTGAACCCTCAGAGAAACGCAGTCAGTCACTCCTGTCTCCCTGGTCTCTGGCCTCAGTCTCAGCTCACCCAGCCTGTGACGGAGTGTTTCTACCTCTGGCACACAGCTCCATTTGGAGTCTCCAAACCCAGCAGATTCCTGTGCTGTGCTTCCGTGCCACTCTGCCCAGTGGAGGAAAGTAAGTCTCCCAGATCTGCCACTTGTCAGGCCCTTGCTCGAAGAGCAGTGGCCCACTTTGCCTAAGATCATGGTTTATGGCAACCCTAAGCAAAAAGCCCCCTCTTTGGCTCTGTTTTTGTAGCTGGCTTCCCTGCTCTGATACTTGGGAGCTCTGCTGCACTCAGGCACACCCAGGCTTTCTGTGGCCCTGAGGGACCTGAGAACGTACTGTCCCAGACAAGGCTCCAATCCCCCCCCTCCAGCAACTGGAGTGACATCCCTCAATGGAGCTGACTTCTAAATGTTCTGATTTTGTGCTCCACTGCTCTGTCACTTGCCAGAAGCCAGCTGACAGAGGCTCCCTCCCTCCATGGTCTATCTTCCCATATATCACCTTGGATTTACTTCTTCACACATCCTACTTTCCAAAAAGTGGTTGCTTTTCTGTTCATAGAATTGCTGCTATTCTTTTCTTTGATCTCCTTTTGAATTTGTAGGTGTTCAGAATGGTTTAATAACTATCTAGCTGAATTCCTGGGATCAGACGAAATTTAGGTCTTCTACTCCTCCACCATTTTGCTCCTCCCCCCAGGGAGAGAAAATCTTAAGCTAGACATGGGGCCCAATGAGGGGCTTATTCTTATGACCCTGAGATCATGACCTGAGCCAAAATTAGGAGTTAGACATGTAACTGACTGAGCCAGCCAGGCACCCCAAGAGATATAAAAATTCTAAAAACTGTATTTAGTTAATAACATAGGGTCAAAATTTATGAAGTGAAAATCAACAGAACAACAGAGAGAAATGTAAAAATCACAATTGCCAAGGGAGATTTTTAATAGAGTTCTCTGAGTAACTGAGATAAGTAGTTAAGTAAGTAAATAAAAATAGATTGTATGAACAATGTGTTTATTCTAGTAATATATTTAAAAGGAGAAAAAAATAAATTAAACAATCAAGGTATTTTACTATATTCACAAGATAAAGAAGAAAAATTAAATGTTTATCTCAGATTAAGAAAAATGTAGTACAATTTAACATTCATTTATGATAAAAATTCTTTGCAAATTAAGAATAGATGGATCCTTTATAAATCTTATAAAAGATATCTACAAAAATCATACAATACACATCATACTTGTTGAAAATCTTTTTTTTTATTATTTTTTAAAGATTTTATTTATTTATTTGACAGAGAGAGATCACAAGTAGATGGAGAGGCAGGCAGAGAGAGAGGGAAGCAGGATCTCCGCCGAGCAGAGAACCCGATACGTGACTCAATCCCAGGACCCTGAGATCATGACCTGAGCCGAAGGCAGTGGCTTAACCCACTGAGCCACCCAGGCGCCCACTTGTTGAAAATCTTAAAGTGTTTTTTTAGAGGTCAGAAACAAAACAAGGATACCTGCTATCACCCTTTGCATTCACCATTATACTGGAGACTCTTGGCAATTAATTAAAGCAGTAAAAAGAAACTACAGGTAATAAGCAGTGAAAAGAGGAAATAAAACTATCATTATTTTATGCTTATGTATATAGAAGATCAAAACAATATTCAGACATAATGTTAGAATTAATAAGTGAGTTCACCCTAAAAAATTAGATGCACTCATGCTAAATGTAGTGGATTGCTCAATTACGATGGCTAAAGCAGAAATATGTGTTCTTCTACGATTTGACACTATCCATCCATCTTTGGATGTCATAAGTGAAATTCACACTTTACCCTTTTTCACCCTGCTTTGTGCCTGGGAAGGCCCAAGTTTCGAGACTGCATCAGTAAGTTACCCTGTCCCATACATCCCAATTACGTTAACCAATGGTAAACACCAGTAGAAAATCAGAGGGTGGAAAGAGATTGAAGTTTAGGTACTCATTCTCCCAAATCTATGTGTATTTCTCCATCTCCTTCTCTTCTCAGAAAGGCAGTGGCTGCTTTTCTCTATTGAAGACCTTGGCTACTATAATGACATCTGTCTCCCTGAAAAACTATGTGAGTTATTTTCTTTGGACAGTTATTTCCATTATGATATGTTGAATTTGAAATGTGACTTTATCAAGCAGGTAATTAGATATATGGCTTTGAATCTCAGTTATGACATAAGAAGTATAGAAAAAAATATGAGCATCGTCAGTTTAATGACGGTAGCTAAAGTCAGTGAAGTGATGGAGGACACTCACAGAGAGTATATGCAATGAGAACAGAAGGCTAATGAGTTTCCTTGGGGGAAAAACTCATGGGGTGTTTAAGTGATAGTCTCGGGAGGCACAACATTGCAAGGGAGATTAAAAAGGCATGAACACAGCAGAAGAAGAAGAACCAGTGCTGACGGATGCCAAAGAACATTTCTAAACTTGTAGGGTTATATGTATTATAAAATTTTTTAAGATCAAGAAAGATAGGAACTCAAAGATATTCAATAAATTTAAAAGTAAGGAAGAACTAGTGAGCTTGGTAAGAACAATTTCAATGAGGGGCGCCTGGATGGCTTATTCGGTTAAGCATTTGTCTCTGGCTCAGGTCACGGTCCTGGGGTCCTGGGATTGAGCCCCTGCATTGGGTTTCCTGCTTGGCAGGGAACCTGCCTCTCCCTCTGCATGCTGCTCTGCCTGCTTGTGTTCTCACTATCTATCTGCCAAGTAAATAAATTTGAAAAAACAACAACAACAATAATTTCAATGAGTTGGGGAGCTAGAATATTGCCAGGTGAACCAGGGAGACCCTGGACCCTGCAGCCTCAACCCAACCAGACCCAAAAGAGTTGCTGAAGGTTCTTGGTCTTGTAATGAGAATGAATTCAAGGACATACATACAGCACAGTGGATGAGCAACACAAGTGGGAAAGTTTATTGAAGTGAAACGCAAACTCTTGAGAGTGGGGGAGCTCAAGAGAGATAGAAAGCTGTGTATCTGGAGGTTGGGTTTCTATCTTTCATTGACAGTTGTTAACTAGAGGGCACAATATTCGTTACCTCAGGTGGGAAGTGGGGTTACACACTTTTTCTTCCTAATTTTGTTATTCCTGTCATGGAACTTGCCATTTGGGGCCTGTCTTGTTCGATCCGGCTTCTTGTGGAGTGCTGCTGCCAAGACAGGACTCTGACTTTCCTGATAACTGCCCATAACTCCCTCACTGCTGACCTCCTGGTATCCTGTTATAACCCAACTAGCTGCCTACTCTAGCAAAAACACAGATTTCTAACAGTTGTCAAGAGCAAATAGATGGCAAAGAAGTAAAAACTAGGCATGTTTATTTCATGAGTCTTCTTTGTGAACGGGAAGAGAAAAGAGGATTGAAAGATTTATTGGGGATGAAAGGAGGATAAAGAATATGTGGGGGAGAAAAATTAATTTACCTTCACCCTTCTAGTTTTTTAGCAGAGACCCTCTGTAATAAAAGACAGATTGATAGGAGAAAAGCAAGCAAGTCTAATGACATATATACATCCTATATACAGGGAGACACCCAGAAAAACTAAGTTATAACCCCAAATAGCTCAAGCCACCACATTAAATACCATCCTCAGTTGAAGATAAAAGATGCTGGAAGGTGGCAGAGCCATTGGTCTATATTTTGACTTTCAACTTCCTTCCCTGTTCTTTACTATTTTTTTATTACTTAGATTTCTGAGTTTATTTGAAAACCCCTTGCCAAAACAGTTTAAGAGTGTATTTGTTATCTCTAAATTTTTGGCAAAGTAGTCCTAAATTCCCATCCTAAGCTAGAAAAGGCAGGAGAGGAAAAAAAATTCTATAATCCTTCCACAAATTCTATCATTTATAACTGTGGAAACCAATATCTCCTTTTATGAACTGAACTCTTAAGTTGTACCTATAATCCACCTGTAATCTAATGATTCATTATAACAGAAATCAGGCATCTATGGTGTTAGAAAGAAAACTATTCTGACACTTGTTGAAATGGTAAGGAAGACTTTCTTCAAGACTATTGCAATAGGGGACACCTCTACTGCAATAAGGAAGAAAAAGATTGTCTAAAACTCCAAATACGGCAAAGACAACTGGATATTTATAGCCAAGGAGCAGAGGAAGGGGGTCAGTGAATGGAAAATCATTTAAGAGAAGATTTCAAGGGGATTCTTGCCAAACAGACAACAGGATTCTTGCTGAAGTCCACCAGGGTGATCAAATATCAAGGGTAGAAGATAAGGAATTTGAGCAGGTATTAAGGGTATCAGATATCAAGGCTGGAGGGATTCTTGCTAAACCGACTAAGTTTCCTTTGTTGAAGGCAGGCTGAAGTTGAAGCCTAGATGCAAAAAAGGCTTCAAAGGAGCCTAACTAAAGTTTGGTCAGGAGGAAGTTTTATCATTGATTGATTATGTAAGATAAACTTGTTGGGTTGGGGCACCTGGGTGGCCCAGTTGGTTAAGCGTCTGACCCTTGGTTTTGAGCTGGGTCATGATCTCAGGGTCTTGAAATTGGGCCCCATGTGGGGCTCCATGCTCAGTAGAGAGTCTGGTTGAGATTCGCTGCAGAGATTCTCTCTCTCTCCCTCTACTCCTACCCATGCTTGCCCCTGTGTGCAAATACATTCTCCCTGTCTCTAAAATAAATAAATAAATAAAATCTTTAGGATGAACTTGTTGGGTTGACTTGAATCTGATAAAACATATTTGCTAATGGAAACCAGACAGTACTTTTTGTCTGTTTTTTTTAATGATTGAACAATGTAAAAAATTATCTTATGTATTAAGAACTCTAGCATTACGCTGGAGGGAGTTTATCTTATCAAAGAAACCAGAAAATACAACAAATTAATGTAACTTCTAATTCAATTGCCTTTTATTATTTACTAGGCTGAACAGAGCTATGTGAAAAATCATTAGGAAATACATTGTCTCCAGTAAGAAATTTCCTCTGTCATACTAGTTACTTAAATAAGCTATTTGCACATGAACTTGTCCAGGGAAATATTTAGTCAAGCTATAACATTCTTGCTTGCCTATTGTTTATTGTTACAAAAAATAAAACAGAAATAAACAAGAAAGTAAGTCACAAAAGAAAAAAATAAAAACTCCAGTCAACTAAAATGAGCTTTTCTTATTCTTTTAAGATGTTATTCTTTCTAATATACTGTTCAGTGGTATGGAATATGCAAATCAGCTCTTTAAATAATTTCATATTGACATGCATATCCCACTGTTTAAAATCAATGAGAAAGAAGACCTCAAAACAAAGTAGCCACAGAGCTTAATAGTTTTTTTTCCTATTTTTCTAGTTCTATTACAGTATCTACATGTTTTATAATGTATTTATTTGCCTGACAAATGCTAAAAGCACAGAAATGAGTTATAGATTTTTTTTAAAGCATTGTAAGGTAGACATCATTGCTCTTAAATTTTTTTTTCATATGTTATCCACTAACTGCTCTTAAATAGGAAGATAATAAGAACTTAATTAATCTTTCCAACTCTGATTAAGGAAAAAAACTATTCATTAAAGTCAGATTAGCTCTGACATCTGTAAGTATTTTGCTGCTTTGTCATATTTTCAATCATTTATGTACTTCATTGTAAGCAAAGTAGCTAGTAAAAAATATTAAGGGATATTTTACAGGAAACCCTGTAGAATCTGTCAGCTTTTTATATTTTCCAAGTTGAAAAAAAAAAATCCCCTCTGGTACTTTCTATTTCTTTTCTTCATGGAGACTACATTGCATCTCATAGAATTAAACCAGATGGGTGGTAAAAGGAATTTATCACCAAGTTTAACTAGTGCATTTCATCAAAATCTTTTAATTTATACATGAAAATTTTATGATGTGTTACTTCTTCAAACTCTTATGTAAATTAGCATGGGCCCTGAGGCCCAAAGTTTGAAAAAAGTTAGGTCAGACTTAAAAAGCACCAGGCTGTGGAGAGATAAGAACCATAAAGTAAAGCCAAAGCATTAATCTATACTCATACTTTCAGCTGGCATGAAGTGTACTGGCTCATAAATGGTCATGATTATGCACAGAGATATGTAAAGAAGATTGTAGACTGAGAAAAGATAACAAAATAATAATCTTATCTGAATAACTAGCCTAAAGCCTTCTTAATCTTTATTGTCACAGCTTTTTCAAGTAAGAAGATAATTTAAGTAGTTAACGTCTTTTTCCAGTTCCCCCAACTTGGTCTTTTCTCTCTGTTGCTAGTCACTGACTTTTTCTCTTCCTCTAAGTTTCCTTGTAGTCACTTCTGGAATTAATATTTATAGCCCTGATGGCATGAGTGTTCTGATGACATTCAATGTTCAATCTTCATTTTATTGCAGGGTGCAGCTTTAGAGGGTGTGGAGAGTGTCAGGGCAGAGTTGATTCTGCCAGGAATTGCTATTCATAGACGTTCTTTAAAAATAGGATGTGAGAAGGACATTAATAATAAAATGCATTGTTTCGTTCATATTTGACAATACTGTGACTGGTATTACCATTCCAGGGTTTGGGGTGTGGCTGAAAACCAGGAGCCTTTTGTAGCAGCTTTTTCTACCCTGTTAGAATGTTAAAGAGAGCCCTTTGGTCTGCAGCTGCTGATACATTTCACTAAGTCTGATGCAGCTTGGAACTGTTGCCTCTTTCTTTTTCAGAAATTAATTCAGAATATGGAAGGCTTTTGGAATGAGCCTATGTGGGTGAATACATGCTAATAATGTATCAGTGAGAAGCCTCTGGTTATAAGCAACAGGATATGACTATTTTCAGGCTACATTAAAATAAATTTATTACCAGGACATTAGAAATCACATTTTTTTTTTTTTAATTCTGATCATCTGTATAGTGATGAGGATAACCCAGATTGAAAGTCAGGAATTGATGACGAGTCTCTTTCACATCAGTGTTGTAAAGACAGATGTTCAATGGCCTGTTGTCTTTTCGCCATGATGCCTGAGGCTCAAATTCTAGGAAGGGAGAGAATTTGATTGACCTTTTTAGAGGAAGAGCTCTACCAGAACACACTGGGATTGTGAAGGCTGTTAATTCAGGATTAAGTGATACCAAAAGAAAATAAAAGGTATTATCCTTGGGCTATTGGTCTTATTACATTACTGCTACTGGTCTTTGAATAATATAGTCAATTGTTTAAGATGTGCTTTCGGATTCTGGTTTCCAAGGACTCTCCAAAACATATCAAGCATTGTACCTAATCCAACCAAAAATACTACCAAATCTGGAAAAGAACACATTCTTACATGGGAAAAGGAGTAAAATGCACTTAAGAAATATGGGACGCCTGGGTGGCTCAGTTGGTTAAGCAGCTGCCTTCGGCTCAGGTCGTGATCCTAGCGTCCTGGGATCGAGTCCCACATCGGGCTCCTTGCTTGGCGGGGAGCCTGCTTCTCCCTCTGCCTCTGCCTGCCTTTCTGTCTGCCTGTGCTCGCTCTCTCTCCCTCTCTCTCTGACAAATAAATAATAAAATCTTAAAAAAAAAAAAAAAAGAAATAATACAGTGGGGGCACCTGTGTGGCTCACTGGGTTAAAAAGCCTCTGCCTTCAACTCAGGTCTGGGATTGAGGGAGTCTGCTTTCTTCACTCTGTCTCTGCCTGCCTCTCTGCCTACTTGTGATCTCCGTCTGTCAAATGGATAAATAAAATCTTTGAAAAAAAAAAAAAAGAAATAATACAGTGAACAAGCATTGAAATCTAAACTGACTTTTTCCAGTGTGAGATAAATATTATGATATAAAAATACTGAAAGGGATTTTGAGGGCCTATATTTTAAATAACATTCCCAAATATTGAGATACCTAATGCATATCATTTTGAAAATGCCTAAACACTTGTGCGAAAATAAACTATTTATTGGACTCCTAAAATTTTTAAAGACAAAGCTGTATGCATTTTGACATTTCCCATTTAAAACTGGGTAGTGTTGGGTGCCTGGGTGGCTCAGTCGGTTAAGTGTCTGCCTTTGGCCCAGGTCATGATCCCAGGGTCCTGGGATGGAGTCCTACATCGGGCTCCTTGCTCAGCGCGAAGGCTGCTTCTCCCTTTCTCTCTCCCTGCTGCCTCCCCTGCCTGTGTGCCCTCTGCACCATGTCTCTCTCTCTCTCTAATAAGCAAGTAAAATCTTTTTTTTTTTTAAAGATTTTATTTAATTATTTGTCAGAGAGAGAGGGAGAGAGAGCAAGCACAGGCAGACAGAATGGCAGGCAGAGGCAGAAGGAGAAGCAGGCTCCCTGATGAGCAAGGAGCCGGATGTGGGACTCGATCCCAAGACGCTGGGATCATGACCTGAGCCGAAGGCAGCTGCTTAACCAACTGAGCCACCCAGGCGTCCCTAAGCAAGTAAAATCTTAAAAATAAGTAAATAAATAAATAAATTTATTTTGAAAAATAGGACACTGCTACACAATGGTTATTTGTGCCATTGCAATCATGGAACTAGCATATCTTTCCACTGTGACTCTGTTTTTCTGTGATGAGAATGTATGTAGTGTTATGCTGCTGAATTAAGATTTTTTCTTCTTTATTTTTATAGCTACCAAATGTCCATAAAGAATCTTCTTAAATGCTCTAATAGAATAAATACTAATAAAAATAATAACGGTAATGAATAACATATGTAATGTTGGCTGTATGCCAAATTTTGAAAGTATTGTTGCAGGATTTTTTTCTCTATCCGTGCCCAAGGTTCTCGGTTACACTGCTTCAAAGAATGAAGGGGTAGACCAGATAGAGTGGTGGACAGTGAAGAAAGGTTTATTGAGTGATAACAAAGTAATAGTACAAAGTTCCCAAGGAGGGAGGGGACCCAAGAGGATTGCCACCAAAGTTTTAAGTCTAGGGGTTTTTATGGGCTTGTTGGTGGGCTGTTTTAATTTGATTAACCTTCCCTTCACCTGTCATCCAACCGGATTCTTGTTACCTATCTATCATATGGGAAAGGGTGGAGGACTCCTTCCAGGGTGGTTTCCTCTTAGGCGGGGGACTCTTGTCCCTGCCTGCCTTCCAATTATCCTCATCATTATCTCATTGAATTTTCACAGCAATCAAATTAAGTAGATCAGGGTTTCTCAACCTCACCATTACTGATATTTTGGACTAGAAAATTATTTGTTATCTGGTGCATTAAGATATTTAACAATATTCATGGTCTCTACCCATCTAGGTGCCATAGATGCAGGTAAACAAAAAATGTCTTTAGGCAATACTAAGTGTGCCAGTCAAGAACCATTGAAATATGCTACTGTAGTCTGCCTCTAGAAAAATCTGTTGGTCAAGAAAAATTTACCTCCTAAGCCGCTGCCTTCGGCTCAGGTCATGATCCCAGGTCCTGGGTTCAAGCCCCACATCGGGCTCTCTGCTCAACGGGGAGCCTGCTTCCTCCTCTCTCTCTGCCTGCCTCTCTGCCTACTTGTGATTTCTCTCTGTCAAATAAATAAATAAAATCTTAAAA